>NC_056741.1:962780000-962795000 GCF_019279795.1 Protopterus annectens
ACAAATGTATTTTTCTACATCAACCAGAGAGGGAGGGAGAGAGAGAGAGAAAGAAAGAAGGAAAGAAAGAAAGAAAGAATGAAAAAAAGAAAGAAAGAAAGAAAGAAAGAAAGAAAGAAAGAAAGAAAGAAAGAAAGAAAGAAAGAAAGAAAGAAAGAAAGAAAGAGACAAGAATGTTTGTGTATGATCCATGGGTGGAAAGTGGTCCCAGAGTATTATAAGGGTTGCCTATATTGTTCATTAATCCATACTGTCACATAGTCATTGCCATGGCAGTAGATATTTATGGCTGTGGAGTGTCAACACCAACCTCTACAGTGTTGGACAACTGTTGATCTTGTAATGTGGACATTAGGACATACAGGTCCTCAATATAATAATGTAGCAAAATCCACCCTCAAATGGATCCTGTTATTACACAATCACACCAATGCCCACTGAGGATACTGATGACAGACACAGACACAGACTTACCAGTACTGAGTTTTAAACCCTTACCTGGCTATATATTGCTACTAGAGTGTTACACATTTATTGTGTGTGCCACAGAGCTTATATGTTGGAAAGCTGTCCAAAGGTATCTTTGAAGGTGAGTGACATCAGCAGCAGTGCTAAAGGAGGGGTAAGAAAAGTGTAGTAAGTGTGAATGACCCCAAAATCAGGTGTCAACAAAGACACACACTCTTTCACAGAAACATTTTCACAGTTGCCAGGATCAGGATTAGAATTCCTGCCTATCTAATTTGCTACACTATGGTATTGTGGAGTTATCACAAGTGCCACAGAGCTTACATGTTGGAGAATTCTGCAAAGGTCTCTTTGAAGGTTAGTGACATCATCAGCCATGCTAAAGAAGGGGTAAGGGAAGTGTAGTAAGTGTGAATGTCCACAAAATCAGGTGTCAACAAAGACACACACACACTCTGTCACACAAACATACACATTTTCACAGTTGCCAGGACCAGAATTAGAAGTTCTACCTAACTAGTTTGCAATACTATAGTATTCCTCAGTTATTGCAAGCACCACAGAGCCTATATGTTAGATAGCTGTCCAAAGGTATCTTTGAAGGTGAGTGGCATCAGCAGCAGTGCTAAAGGAGGGATAAGGGAAGTGTAGTAAGTGTGAATGTCCACAAAAGCAGGTGTTAACAAAGACACACACCCTCTTTCACACAAACTCACACATTTTTATAGTTGCTAGAACCAGGACTAGAACTCCTACCTAACTAGTTTGCAACACTTCAGTATCATGGAGGTATCACAAGTACCACAGAGATTATATGCTGAAGAACTGTACAAAGGTATCTTTGAAGGTGAGTGACATCAGCAGCAGTGCTAAAGGAGGGGTAATGGAAGTGTAGTAAGTGTGAATGCCCACAAAATCAGGTATCAACAAAGACACACACACCCTCTCTCACATATTTTCAGTCACAAGGTCCAAGATTAGAACTCCTACCTAACTAGTTTGCTATACTATGGCATGATGTTGGGAGGGTGGCCTAATGGTTAAGGTGTTTGCCTTATAAACACAAGATACAGGGTTTGAATCTCACAGGGGATAATTGGCTAGGCTTAAAATGGCTTGCAAGGGCAGTTAGCCTAGTACTAACCTATGAACCTATGAACCTATTATACAGTTATCACAAGCGCCATGGAGCTTATATGTTGGAGAGCTGTCCAAAGGTATCTTTGAAGGTGAGTGACATCAGCAGCAGTGCTAAAGGAGGGGTAAGGGAAGTGTAGTAAGTGTGAATGTCGACAAATCAGACGTGAACAAACACACACACACTCTCTCACACATTTTCACGGTAACCAGGACTAGGATTAGAACTCCTAACTAACTAGTTTGCTACACTTCAGCATTATGCAGTTATTACGAGTGCCACAGAGCTTTTAGACCTGAGATTTGGCCAAAGGGTTATTTCAAGGTGACTGACATCAGAAGGAGTGCTAAAGTAGGGCAATGGAAGATGTACTGAGTGTGAATGTCCTCAAAATCATACATCTTCAAGCACACAGTTTAACAGTTGCCACATCCAGGATTAGAATGCGTACTTAACTAGTCTGCTATACTGCAGTATTATGCAGTTATCATGAGCACCACAGAGCTTTTAGGGCTGAGACTTGGCCAAAGGGTTATTTAAAGGTGACTGACATCAGCAGGAGTGCTAAAGTAGGGCAATGGGAGGTGTAGTGAGTGTGAATGGCCTCAAAATCATTCATCTCCAAACACACACACAGTTTAACAGTTGTCATGTCTGGTATTAGAACTCATACCTAACTAATTTGCTACAGCACAGTATTACACAGTTATTGTGAGCACCACAGAGGTTACAGGGACTGAAATTTGCCCAAAGGGTTATTTCAAGGTGACTGACATCAGCAGGAGTGTGAACATGGGCAATGGGAAGTGCAGTGCATGCAAATGGGCCATACATCATTCCTCTGGAAGCACACACACACACACACACACACACACACACACACACACACACACACACACACACACACACACACACACACACACTCACTCACATACAACTTTACATTTGACAGGACTGAGTTTACAAATGCTACTTGAATACTTGTTTGTACTATAGTGTTACACAGTTATCACAAGTGCCACAGACACTATAGGGCTGAGGACTACCAAAAGAAATGTCTACAGTGATTAACATAAGCACATCATGTGATATACGCAATGGGATGTGTAGTGGGTGGGAGAGGCATCATAATGGAATTCACTCTGTCACTGTCTGTCTCTCTCTTCCCCACATCTCTGTGTATGTATGCTTGATATATTATAGTCTGTTGGCCTTAGATATGTGTGAGTATTCCTATCTAATGTGTGTGTGAAGCATAAATGGTGAACAATTTGGTGTGTGTGCATAGACATTTGCAAATGACAGATATGTATATTCCACTGTATTGTCAGAGATGGGCTTCATTTCTCTAAGTGTAGGAGCATGCCCAATATGACCTTCTGTACTGAGTGTGTGAATCCATTCTGGGTAAGGTTGTACTACAGCCCAGGGTTTGGTGTTCTACACCTACAGCTAGAAAACTGTTTCTGCAGGATATCTGTAGATAGGTTGAAAATATGGAGTCACAATGGGTGAAAGATAGGGGGATACAGTAACTATCACTGTCTGTGCTGCTTGTGTTACATGGTTAGTGTTAGCAGAGAAATTCAGACATATGTACTGTTTTACACTGTGATGTATTATGTCATCAGCTACTGACAGATATAATTATTTGCTCACAGTTATTTACCGGGGAATACAAGATGAATGAAGTTGAGTCCAGTATTGTGACCCACAGCCTACAAATTCTTGCACAATCCTGCCATTCTGGAGGGGTAGCTACACACACTTGTTGATGGGTCTGTGTAAATGGTCCAGCACCTTGGTAATATGGTGGCTGTGGATCCCCTTCTTGTGCATATATCAACTTAACAAAATGGCCATATCCTGCTGTGGACATACCTCTCAGCTATACAGATTCACCTAGGTTACCTAGAGGCAGGGCTCATATATCTGGTCAGTTCCCCTTCACATTGTGGTTTATGAGCAGGCTTGTAGCCACCCATTAATGGGTTTGCAGGCAGGGGTAGTATAGGCACACATCAGAGTTTCAGACTTCACACACTCCATGATGTCCATGCTTCTACACCCCCCCTTGTGATTCTATCCTCTTCCTAACATTATGCAAGTGATATCTGAGAAGTACCCCTATAGCTGGCCCTTCATTCCAGCAGTATTTATGGACTGGTTCACAGTTCTTGCAGTAGGACATGGGGGTCATGCTACTGGGATTTGTCAACATGGCCTTGCATTTGTGTTCTGTTGACTGTGTTAGGTTGTTAGTTAGGACCCCATCAGATACCATACATTGGTACTACGGGTGAGGCACAGGCCTATTACAGAGGACTGTAGGCCATTTGCTAGTGATGCAGGCCATCTATAGCAGGCCAGTGCATTCTGTTACTCCTACATTCCCAGGCTGTGGGCAAGTGGATTCCCCTGGGGTGACAGGGTAAGTGTGCGAGGTGTTACTGGCAATACTTCCTGTCCATATTGATCCATTGGTCTGGATGCAAGTAGGGTGCACAGGACACCTCTTCAGCATGCTACAGTCTGTGGGTATTCCCATACAGAAGTGGGGTCATACTGTACTCATTCCCAACAGCAGGGATATGACCGGTAATAAACCTGTGGCTGATGGTGGGGTGAGTTGAGTGCATGCGTGATATGGAAGCTACTTGCAGCTGACTCACAGATATACCTGGGACATTCCCCTTATGCTGCCTTGTGCATGGACATAAGCAGTCTCTCATTACTTCATAACTGTGCCTTTTGTAGTCTGCCAGTGATTGCCCAGACTACACCAGTATTCCATACTACACAGACAACTAATGCGCTGCTAACCTGTATGTGCAATTCCAAAGTTGTGTGCAGTTGACAGTTACATTATATGCACTCTGTCTAGGGTATTTTTACCTGTGTACTGTGTGTATGTATGGGCCCATGTTCATGGCATCTCCATCTTTCAGACGGTGACAGATATTCACATCTGAACAGTGAGTCTGGATGACTGCTGACATGGGTATTGCTGAGAAGCACTGTGGCTGGCACTGCAGTTGTCAGAACATAGCCCTGTCAACCACAGTACTGCCCATAGGCCACCAAGACACAACCCTCCATGCCTACATGCTGACCACTTCCAGACAATATTGAAAACACAACAACCTAAAACACAGACCCTTGCATATTGTACACATGCAACAATGTATCCTGTAGACTGGGCCAGCTCGGGTAATCTGTGCTCCACTGATACTATTCCTCACACTTACATGTTACTGCATCTCTAAATAGGATTGTGGGGGGGGGTCACACCTGATGACTTTAAACATTTGCTATGATTGTACTGGTATTTTAGGTACTCTGTTCACTTCCGTTTCATATTGTAGTCTGACCTATCATGCAGACTGGAGGCATATCAGTACAGTACAGATCTTAGGTATTTTTACCTACATTTCAGTTTCAGACTTCTTACCCTTCATAACTAACATACAACTGCCAGACCTGTTGTAGTCTGTCTGTGTAATTCTTGAGGGGGGCTGTTCAACATTGCCATCATTTGGTGGCCTTAGCCCAGCATTTTGTTATGGTCATATACACCTGTCCTGCTGGCTGAGGCTGATGGTGGGTATGTGAGCCTCACTAACATGCATGTGTGTGTCCTATGGACACCCACAGTTACTTGGGCCACCACATGTACTGCGAGGGGATTTGTCACCTTTGCTAATACTGCCTAGTATGTTGACACTAGTATTTGTTATGGATTTCATTCTGGCCATATAGGTGTCCACTATCTGCCACCATCCCATTTGGCCACCCGATTCCCTTGCATGCCTGCATCCATACCATACATACAACTATCAGAACATGCTACTCCATTCAGTAATTGATAGAAAGAGTGACTTACCTTGTGGCTGGGCCAGTATTGAGGATGGTGCTGGAGGGCTGACTATGTTGGATGCATATAGTACATTCCCTATGCATGGTAAAGCACAGGTATTGTCATGTTTGGCATCCCTTTTACTGTATGTGCGAGTCAGAGTGAGGTGTCATTCCCTGGATCCCTAACGTGTCAGTGTATGTGCTATGTGTTGTCTCTTTGCCAAGGCCTGGGTATACTGGGCATGCCTCCTTCTGCCTACATGGGCAGGCTCAGGTAGTTCCTTCTCCAAGTCACTCTGTGCCTGTGATGGCCTTGGCAATGGTGGGGAGCTGTGTGGCCTTGCCTCGTGCTGTTCCTGCTGCAGCTGTTTCCACAGGATCATATTGTGTAGCATAGCACATACTATGAACATTTGTGTACATGTACCTGGAGAGTACTGCAAGGCTCCACCAGATATGCCCAGGCAGTGGAACCATGACTTGAGCATCCCAAACACATGTTCTATTATGATTCTGGTTTGTGTGTGTGCCTCATTATGGAGTTCATTTTCAGGTGTGTGTGCATTTCTGAGGAGTGTCATCAGCCATTGCTCCAGTGCGTAGCCAGCATCCCCCACTAGGTGGCCATATGGGATGTCCCCACTGGCAAATGACTGGTACAGCTATGTCATATGCCAGATGTTGGAGTTGTGATAACTTCCAGGGCTGCCAGCGCACACATTCAGGATAATGCCCTGAGCATCGCACATGACCTGTCAGTTGATGGAGGGGAAGCCCCTGCCATTTATGTAGACCCTACCCCACTCACCGGGTGGGGCTTTGATGTGTATGTGCATGCAGTCTATAGCACCCACTACCTCAGGGTGTTCTGCTATTTGGTGGATGAGATGCATATTGCTGGTCAATGCCTCACAGGTGTTGAGGAAATATATGTGCTCCCTGGCATGTGCTGCCATGGCATCCAGGAGCTGGTGGAGTACCCTGGATGCTGATGCCTGTGAGATCCCCATGATATCCCCAGTTGCCCTTTGGAAGGTACCTGTAGCTAGTATTCTTAAGTCTACACATAGCTTGGTGTCTACTGGGATGGGTTCTCCTCTGTTGGTTCTGTGTGTGAGGCGGGGCCGGCACAGCTCAACAATTTGCTAGAGAATGTCCCTGTCCACCCTATAGCTCTCCACTCTCTCCAGCTTATGTAGCCCCTGGTAGGTTACCCTGGGTCTGTACACTCTTCTCCGCCTCCTCACTGTGGGATGGTCATCAGCATTCACATCCTCACCACCCTCAGCCTCTTGCACATATTGATGTATAAGAGTGACAGCAGCCCCTAACATTTTGTTAGTTTTATCAGGTAAAATGTTCCCTTCTGTGTACACCGGTGCTGCAGAGTTTGTGGGAAAACCAGACTGACGGGTGTTTGCATAGTTTATGGTAGTGTGCTGGGCTGCTGCCTGTTTAATTGGCTGATTCTGATACATTTCACCTGCCAGCTATGCTAGTTCTCCTTGATGCCTTCCTACTGCTGTTTTCCCTTCCCATTGCCTTCCCGTTTAAGCCCCAAGAAGCACAGCGCATACCGACTGCTCAGGTGTGAACAGTGCTGCTATTTCCTGGGTTTTTTTTTTGTTTGTTTTTGTTTAAAACCCAGTGCGCAGCACGCACACCCATTTAAGCAGGGAAAACAGTGCTTAACAACGTGAGACACACCCCCTTCCTTAGCTGTGCTTAACTAAAGGCAAACATGGACCACAGAGCTCCATTAAGCTTACAGCATGCATGACACATCCCCTTATGAGGTCATCCACCTCTTATACAATGGTGCTGCTGCACCTACACAGTCGGGTGCAAGCTAACACTGTGAGGAAATCAGTGATTCAGTATCAGTCCCCTCATTTGCATAAACCAGAATGCTAATTCATAGTTACCACACTCACACTGAGCCTTCCCCCTTAGCAACCATTATTCCCTGGTATTGTTGTCTTATACATGCCATTGACTATTATGGCAAAATGCTGATTTGGGTATAAAAGCTTATTTCCCCCTTTTTCCTTATTTTCGTGGTGATCCCCTTTGCACACTGCTGCCCTACACTTAAATGGCAGAGATTGGCCAAAAAAATTAACTTTCTTTTTATAATATTTCTACTATTTTTCATGCCAATGGCCATATATTTGGCCATTGGCATGTCTACTACATTGAATACATGCTTTCTCTCGAGTTGTGATGCCTCCATTTTGTAATTAGCAGAAATGTATTCGGTTAGTAACCAGATATATTTCTGCAGGTTACACTATTCCTGCACAGACGCCTGCCTGCTTCCTGGATCACTAATTCACCTCATTTGCATGTTTTTTTACTAGCAAATGAGATAATTAGCATATAGCAGTGGTGTCTGTGCAGGAATAGTGTAGGAGTGCTCGTGCACATCCCAGGAGCTCGATCCTGGATCACTCATCGACCATATTGCGTGCAGCAGCTCTTGCACTATTCCTGCACTCCGTGCAGAGCTTGCTGAATCTGGGGGAATAATGTATCCAATATTGCCTTCTCCATTATTTTTCAACAACATTAAAGTAGACTTAAGGGCCTATATGACTCTGGGTTTGTCCTACTCTCGTTTCTCTTAAAGACAGGTTTAATAAGCGCATGCCTCCAATCTTGAGGAATTTCCCAATATTTATATGACCTAGTAAATAATAGATATAGTGGTACTGTCATTTCTTGTTAAAGTGTTCTCAGGTCATTATTACTAATTCCATCTGCTACCTGTGCCTTGTTTGGATCCAGTTTGTGCAGTTCATTTTCAGACTATAACCTAATTTGATTCCAGTGTCTGAGGTCATCTGGATGATACAAGGACAGCTTATTACCCCCTTTGTGGAGCCAAACTGTTTTGCATAAGATTTTGTAAAAAATATATATATATATATATATATATATATATATATATATATATATATATATATATATATATATATATATATATATATATATATATATATATATATATATATATATATATATATATGGGTCCCCTTCAATCGATCGAACATTTAAAAGTTCGAACCACATATGGCTGAGACCATATGTTCAAACTTGCAAAAGGCCAGTTGGACTGAATGGAGATCTCCGTACAGAGCGGAAAGGAAGGATTTCCCATTTCCACAAGGTAGTGCAATCTCGGAGTTGGTATATTTAAGTTTATATTTAAGATTCACTGAAATATAAGAAAACAAAATCCAGAACCAGCCCTTTAGAAGGGGTGGTAAGAAGCATCGCAAACGAGGGAGAGACACAGGTGGAGAGAACTTTCAGGAACTTAATGATGGAATATAACAAGAAGGTGGACTTATAGTTAATTTAACTGACTATAAGTTAACAAATGAAGAAAGGGCTGTTCTTAATAAAGGCTTAAACTATGTACCTTCACATTTTTTGTCGCAATATAATGTTTGTATGGACATAAAGTATTTTTGTAGAAAGTTAAACTTGAAATATTTTTTTCATAATAGAAGTGAAATGTCTAATGTGGCACCTTATTTCAAGGTTAAGAAAAGCTCTTTTGTGCCTCCATACCATTCTAGAGTTAAACTTTTTGAAGATGGTGTGTTACGTGAACTACACGTTAATCAGAATGATATTTTCAAACATCATGGTGACAATTTAACTCAAAAAGAGAGACTGGCATTAAGACACTTGAAAGAAAATAAAGATATAGTAATACTTAAAGCAGATAAAGGTGTGGCTGTAGTTCTTTGGAAAACATCTGAATATATTAATAAAGTTAATAAGGAGCTTAATGATGGCAGATTTTATTATAAACTGCCTTTAGACCCGACGGCTGACTTTAAATGTAAAATAGATGAAATGTTGATGGAATTTAATAAAAGGGGCTAAATTACAGAAGCATTAATGAAAGAATTATTGGTAGAGAATCCCAGACCACAAATATTTTATATTTTACCAAAGATACATAAAAATGTGTTTCCCCCACCCGGGAGACCGATAGTGTCGGGAATTGGGTCTTTGACTGAACCAATCTTTATGTATTTAGAATATCAGTTTAAGCCATTATTACAGGCTAGTTAGATCAAGACTGAAAGACACCAATGAGTTTTTGGAACTTGTAAATTGACTTATAAATAACACATGATGCATATATTTGCACTTTAGATGTGCAATCTTTATATACCAGTAGCCCACATCATGGAGGTATTGAGTCCATTAAATACTGGTTATCAGAATATGGCCATTATTCTAAAGAACATGCGGAATTTTTGTTAGATGTAATGAAACTGGTGTTGAATAATAATGTTTTTTATTTTGGTAAGAATTGCTACCTGCAAGTAAAGGGGACAGCAACGGACATCACATTCGCTCCGGTGTTTGCTGATCTGTTTATGGGGTATTTAGAATGCAATTTAATCTATAATATTGATAATCCTTATAAGGGAGAACTGGTGATGTGGAGATGCTATCTGGATGACTGCTGGGCAGTTTGGTCTGGTTCCCTAATAGATTGGAAATAATTTCTGGAATACCTTAACTTTAATGTATTTGATATTAACTTTGTGGATAGATAGAAGTGGAATCTATTGATTTTTTAGATGTTCATATTATAAAAACTGAGGATGGAACTATTAATACAGAATTGTATAAGAAGCCATTTACCAGAAATTCTGTTTTACAAGCAGATAGTTGTCACCCGTGGCATACTATTTAAAACATACCTAAGTCTCAGTTAAATGATTATGACGCACTTGTAATAGAGAAGATGATTATCAGACTGAGGTAGACAGAATGGGAAAAAGATTTGTTGAACAGGGTTACAACAGGCAATTTGTTAAAAAGGAAGAAGAGGTAGCAGTTGCATTAAAAAGGGAATTAATACAAAATGATTTACAGAGTATAGAACAAGTGGCTGAACCATTGAAACCCAGATTAGTGACCACTTATGGCGTCAACACATATAAGGGAAGCAATGTTTTAGACAAATATTTGCATATTTTAAAAACAGATGAGTTTTTTGGTGAATGTCTAGATGAACAATGTCTTTATGATTATAAACATGGCAAAAATATTGGAGAATTTCTGTCATGGTTTAAAAGGATGAATATTAATAATGGGAATGAGATGAATACTGTTAGAGGAAGTAATCATTGTAACAACTGTACATACTGTAAAGTCATTTTGAAATCTAAGTAATTTACATCTACTAATACCTTAAAGGTTTTTGAAATCAAAAGATTTATTACATGCCGGAGTGAATAGATAATTTACATGGCTATATGCCAATGCGGGGCCTTTTATGTGGGACTTACCTCACGGTCTTTTAAAAGAAGGGTAGCAATAGATTTAAGTGACATAAAATGTAAACGTACTAGGAGCACTCTCTTTAAACATAAAACTGAACATACATCTGCTAATTTTGTTTTTGTGGATATAGATTCATTATGGAGTACAAATCTGTCTGAAGCTAATAAACATATTTTCTTAGATAAAAAGGAAAGGCTCTGGATCATAAATTTGGGCACACTTTATATGCCTGGTTTGAACGAACATTTATAAGCATGAATATTTATGAGAAAGAATGATGATGGTAAAAACTGTACTTTGAGATGTTACTTTAATTTCCCTTAAGAATTTTTAATATATTTAAAATGTAGGGGAATTTATTTAGAATGTAATAAAAATGAATGGTGACTTTATATACTATGTCTTTAAAAAAATGGTTATATAAATATATGTATTACAAGGGACTGTATTATTCCTTTCTTGTTTTTTACGACTGTTTGTCGGCCCAGGGCACTTGCCTGAATAAATACTGCTGAAAGTATTACTTGAACATCTTTTTTTATTTCAGTGAATTGTGTCAACAATTTGTATATTTAGTTGTGCTGGACTTTTTCTTTTGGTGTGTTATATATATATATATATATATATATATATATATATATATATATATATATATATATATATATATATATACAATCTGCTGTGTCTGAGAACAAGTTTTATTATCTACACAGAATTCATCAATTTACCCCCAGGATTCAGTAAACTTCCATGCAGGAATAGCTTATTCCTGCATGGAAATAACCACTTAAGAGCAGCACGGTAGCGCCATGCATAGTTATAAAGGCGTGCTGCCTCTGCTCCTAAACAGATACGAAGCATGGACGAGTGCAAGGGGTGTGTCTGAAAGCAGAGCTCTCACAATATATATGCCCCTGCACTCAAGAATTGCCATTTGGCAAATACAATGAGCAGGAACGCTCACCTTTTCAAATGCCCAAAGTGGGACTTTAGTTTATAAACGTGACATGTTGCAGGACAAAACACACCCACAGCCATTGCAAAGTTCAAAGCCTCACTTTCCAGGAAAACCCCATGGTCATACCAACAGAAACACACCAGGATTTCTGTCAAATGTGCAGATGCATGCAGAAATCCCCAGCAATAAGTGAAATCTGTCCCTTCTTAGAGAAAATAACATTACAAATTTTTTTTATCAAACTGATTAAATTTAACCATAGCTGCACGGGTTTGCACATTGGCTACTCATAATCTAACTTAAATGGCACAAGAAGGTAAATAGCAAGATTCATTCAATAGATGAAGTACTGCAATAGTGGAGTGATTAAAGCATTTGCTTTCTGAGCAGTCATTCGTGGTTCAATCCTCACTGTAGTAAATTCCATTTTCCATCTGAAAGCAATTCATGAACATTTTTTTTTTTGCTGTATTACCTACTAAATAACATATATTTGTGAACTGGAGTACTGCATTAAGTGCAGATGTGAGGTGTCATTGTAATAATGTATGGTAAAATCCACAGATAAACACAAGTGCCCCATATAGTCTATGTACTCATGAATCAGGGATGCTAAACACATTTATAATATGTAATAAATGATAAATCAATGCCATACAGCAAATAGTACAAAAAATGTAGAAAGTGTCCAAATCTACCACTTTCCCATGACCCATTTTTCTTTTCTTTCTAAATTAGTGCAGGGGTAAGTGGGAGTAAGCACCTGTACACAGTAGTAAGTGGGTTTAATCTTGTTTGCATGGGAGTAAGCAATGCCTACACGGGATAAACAATTTAGAGGCTAACTGACTGTAAGAATATTTAACCGGAAGGTAGCATTGCTTATCGTCATGTAGACCCGTGCAAACCCGCTTACAGCTGCTTAAAAGTGCCTTAGTCACTCTGTATCCAACAGCCCCTGTTCTGCCCAGCAACAAAATAATCAGTCTTTGCAAGTCTCAAACCCAAGACCCTACTTACCATTGCCACAGTAATTTACCACTACACCATATCAGCTGCACATTAAAGTGAGGTATACTCAAACAGATCCTCACTATAGCAAAATCACATTTTCCACTTGAAAGGAATTTATAAACAATTTTTTTATTGTATAACCTACTAAATAACATATATTTGTGAACTGGAGTACAGCATTAAGTCTAGATGTGAGGTGTCATTGTAATAATGTGTGGTAAAATCCACAGATAAACACAAGTACACTTTACAGTGTACATACACATGAATCACGGATACTAAACAAGTTTATAACATGCAATGAATGATATATCAATGCCAAACAGGAAATAGTGCGCAAATTTAAAAATAAGCAACGCTAAGCACTGCACACCTCTGCTTACCAGATGTAAGCAATGCATAGCCCAGGTAAATAGATTTGCCTATTGGTATGCCCCTTTAAGCAATGCCAACCTTAAGTAAGCAAGTTTGCCCATAGATTAGCATTTTCAAAACCATCCAATCATGGCAAAGTGCAGGAAATCGGCCCTATTTAAATCCCACAGGTGAGAATACATCTAATAACTGGTTGCAGCTTCCTCCTGTAGGCACAATGGCCAGTGTTGGGGAAGGATCATGCTTCTGAGCTCAGCTCTGGGGCATCCAGGAGTCTAAGGTCATGGCAGGAATCCTGGTAAAAGACCATGAAGAGAGCCTGCTGCAGGGCTAGTACCAGGGTTCCCATTATAATGCGGAAGCCTGGGACCATCTCACCCGTGACCTTACCAGTGCCTCTTGCATCTCTTGAACTGGTGAGCAGGTCAGGCATCACTATGCCAACCTGAAATGGAGGAAGAGGGAGCTCTTGGATTAGTTGATCCAAGAAGCTAGGCAGGGTGATGTCCCAGTAATGTGTAAGTACTCATTCTACTAACTGTTTAATAATTGCCAGCTCGTGTATATTATGGATAGGCATGGCTAAATATTCCTCTATGTCTCTGACAGCTGCAGCAGAGAGTGAGCTGTGAATCAGGAAGCCCGTGCATGTAGGCTACAAAGGCTGCATCGCGAGGCAGGTTAGTAATAATCTTGCATGTCCTGTCATAAGAAATAAATCTAAAAGTAGTCGAAAGTTAATTACCAGTATAAAATCTTTATTGTGTATGGGATGTAATGAATAAACCAGACAATATGGCAGGAAGAGTCTCATATAGGCTGTATGTAAATAAAAGGGTAACAGCCTGGCAATAAAGGTCTAACTCCTGGACTGCTTGTGTTTACTCTGGTATCATATGGTAATGTAGTGTTGCATTCTCTTAATAGTACTGTTGTATTAAGCAGTGTTACCCACAGTGTGCTACATAAATAAAATGTGTAGGAATGTCTGTATATGACTGTTGTAATCACAAGGTCATATTGTACAACTGAGGGGGACTTAGACAGAAAATAATAAAAAGCTGTGCAGCAAAATCCAAATAGCACACTCAACTGTGATGTGATATGTCATATTTTTTGCACACACAACCATGGTTTGAATCCTGGGAGTGGTAGTAAGCTGTATGCATAATCATTCCCCTCAACTGTACAGATTTTGTCAGAAAGTTCAGATAATTGGCTTTAGTTTTCTGCCTGTCACCCTGTCCCTCTGGCAAATCAGTGGGATGATCCCAGAAGTTTAGGCAGCAAATAATGACATACAACTGATTGTCAGACATCATAACCATCAGAAAAATATCTATAAGAACAAACCTGTCACTCTAGCAACTCACCAAAATGTTATGAGAGTGATATGCAAATTATGTCCCATCTCTATCCCCATGTTATGAAGCTATGACCAGAGTGTGTGCAGTAACAGAGTGAGACATATGTGCATAATAATAATAATGTGGAATCTGATAATATGTGTGGCAACATTCAGGTAGTGTTAACAAACATTCCCTCCACGGGTCTGTCAGATAAGAAAACTGTGCCTGGCAATGAAGATTGAAATCCTGGACTGGTACTGTTTAGTCTGATATTGTATGGCACTGTTAGTGTTGCAGTTTCTCTGAATAATAATGTATTAGTCATCACTGTCACCCACACTGTGCTACATAATAAAAATGTCTAGAAATCCCTGTATAAGACTGTTGTAATTACAAAGTCAGATTGTAAAACCACGGGAGACTTATAGACAGTAAACATTGAAGTGATACACAGCAATAATAGCACACTCAACTGTGACATGCACTGTTTTATTTTTAGCAGACACAGCCATGGCTCGAATCCT
>NC_056741.1:962800000-962822500 GCF_019279795.1 Protopterus annectens
GTTATGATAGACACATGAGTTTCAGAGCCCACCACTTGCAGGACAGTCATGTTAACATGTAATGTACCATGCACAAATGCCATAGGTGTGTAATAGGCTTACCAGCAATCTGTCCCTATATGTATATATATATATATATATATATATATATATATATATACACACACCCCCTAATGTTAGGCTGCGTCCACATGTGACACCTGTCTGTGTTGTAGCAAGGCAGAACAGTGCAGCTGTGGAGGAAGAAGAGTTAGAGAGTGTGGACCTGATGTTTGAATGCACCATATATATATATATATATATATATATATATATATATATATATATATATATATATATATATATATATATATATATATGTGTGTGTGTGTGTGTGTGTACATATACACACACACACACACACACACATATATATATATATAAATAGATACAAATATATATATATATATATATATATATATATATATATATAATATATATACGTATATGTCTACATATATGCAAACACACACACACATAAAAATACATTTCTCCTACTGTTGAATGACAGTGCTGCACGATATGTGTGAGAGAACATCACACATATATATACGCACACACACACACACACACACACACACATATATGCATATATATATATATATATATATATATATATATATATATATATATATATATATATATATATATATATATATAGTAGTAAGTGTGTGCAAAATGGACAGTTATGTTTGGTGTGAAATCCATGTTGGGAACAGATTGCCCTTGATTGTGAAGGTGGGATTGGTATGTTGGGGAAGGACAGTAGGTATATATGGGGAGGTTGGTTGGGTTGGAAGACAGACAAGACAGCATTCAGGGGCGGTATATGACACAGATGGTGGGTAAACACTTTGGATGGGGAGTGGTGTTTAAAATGTGGAAACCCATGAGCCTCAATATGGAAACAATGGGACCAAGGTCCCCACCCAGTCACAACTGCACCTTCATGGCCCTGAAGGTGCCTGGGCTTGGGGCTGAGCAGGAGGAGCATATGGACCCTGTGATTGTGTACTGAGGGCCTCAAGATGGTGTTGCACATCTCCCGAGTCTCTGTGGAGATCCCTATGCACCAGACCCTGGAACTGACTTTGGGTGACAGGATCCTGTCTGTATGTGCTCCCGGGGATACACACCATCCACTGATGTGATTCATCCTGAAGGCAGTGCAGGACCAGCAGATGATGAGGTCCCAGGGTGGTTCCCAGATGTGATGTGGCCTGGTAACATGGTCAGATGAGGTGGGAGAGGTGGTTCTGCTGGGAACTGTCTTCCCAAATATGCTATTGTGTCAAAGTTATAGAACATATGTGGGTAGTAATAGTCCATGCATTCCAGGATTATGCCTAACAGCATGCATAGATATCCCCATTAACACAAAACACCAGATTTGCAGCAGGCACATAATAAACAGAACACATTTATATATGGAACCATAGTGGCCCTTATAATGGCATGCAGGTGACATTGTTCATAACAGGCCAACAATGATAGTGTTTCAACATGGAACATGACTAGAAACGCATTGCACAAATTGTTGTACAATGCGATATATGTCCCAACAGTAGGTTTGCTGTAAACATACCCATTTAGTTGTGTGAGCAGATTGTTGTTGCAGATATGGTGTGGAGGGAGACAGAGATGTGTATTAACAACTATTATATCCTTGCAGTATGAGGTCCTCAGACCTTTATTCCTCTTTATGTCTTTCAGGCACCATGTCACAGGAGAGGTTTCCGATGTACACCCCCCAGGAGAATGAGGTGATCATTCAATACCTTGTGCAGCACTAAAACACCCTGTTTGGATGAACAGCCCATGATCTGCAGGAGAGGACCACCCTGTGGAACGATCTTGTCCACAGGTTAAATGATTTCAGCCTGCATAACCGCAGTTATAAGCAGGTCCAACATTAGTGCACTGACCTACTCCACCATGCCTGTCGGCATGCTGCTGTGGTTAGGAGGGATCAGCTAGTCACGGAGGGGGGTCATGCCATCCAGCCCCCCTGACACATGCTCAGGAGCTCCTCACCAGCCTAGGGGCACCTGCCTGCCCGCATACACAAAATCCGGTGGAGAGCGTTGTGGATGTGGGTGCTATCCACACAATGGATGAAAAGCATGCAGATAAGGCCACAGGGCACATCAGTAGACCACTGTTGTGTATCAAGCTGTATCTGTAGAGTTTAATCATGCATATGTGAGATGAAATATATATATATATATTCTGTTGTTTATTTGTAGTAATAAACAGATGTGCATAATCTGTAGTATTGTGGGTTTGTACTGTTGATGTACTATAATGCTGCTCTCACCCTGTACCAATGCCACAGGTGCAGCTACTGACATCACATCTGACACACAACTATGTAGTTCCCCCTGGTATACCTCTGTGGCAGCAGCCTGTATCTGGTGAGTATGGTGTTTGTTCAGGTTTGCCAATACACCGACCATGTTATGGCCATGGTATATTCCATGCACACATTTAACACACCTACCCATAATGCATACTGTACATGTTCACTTAAAGTTGCTGTTAACTGCACTGCATCACAGTGATTACCATGGGGTGTATCTGAAGGGTATTTAGGAGTCCTGCAATATAACTAACAACATGTCATTGCAAGCTGTGTGTACAGAGATGAACATAATGGTGGGACAAATGGCCTACAGTAGGGACATGTCTGAAACATCACCCTTATACAGTGCTACAACAGTGTATATACCACTATTACAATGGCAGTTGTTACAGATCTACACAATGGCATATCACAATACTTCATTCCACAAACCTTACAACCTGTAATAAGGTGCTAACATGAGCAATGAATGTGTAATATGGAATCCTATGTTAGGACGGCAAATATAGAAAATACATACCTTAACAAACACTGGAAACATATGTGTGTATACACACCAAATAACATATTGTGGAAGCAGCTTTTGAGGTACTGACAGCATGCACTCTTCATGAGTAGGGACCTTCCACCAAGTACAGGTCCGCAATGTCACACCAAGAAATGGTCTGCTGTCCAAGACATTTGCCCATTAAATGTGCCCACTTACCTGCAACAGCGGCAGCCATGGCTTGCACACATTTTACAAGCCATGGAATGGATCTCATACCCAACAGGTAGCATGCAGGAGTTGGACATGTAGCCTTACCTCATTATTGCATATACCATGGCAAACAGCGCAGCCAGTCATGTATGTGGAGGGAATGTATGGGACAGGATTAATGTAGAAAATACACAGATGGCCATCCAAGACAGATGATGACACATGTTGCACACTGGTCATGCAGGCTGCCTAGTAACATGCCGCAACAGTGAGGGAGTTGCAGGAATGTCTAGCAAGTACTGGCTGTGCAGTACCTGTGTCAGAAATTGCCTGGACTCTGCATGAGTGTAGCTTATGGGTTAGGGTAATCAGATGGGAAAGTTGTTCCACAGGAAGCATTACCCAGGGCTCTTTACAGGTAGCATATGCATAACATCAAAAGTCCCCCAAAAGCATGGGTTATAATGTGTACTGGTGTACCAAGACCAAGTTGGAAACCTACAGGCAGTATCAATTAAGATACATGTGCTGCACAACCAACACCTCACCCCACCTCAGGCCCATCATCCCCATCTGCACCTTGCTAGTGCCAGTATACACATGTATGTTTGCCATTCATTAGCAGGGACTAGGCTGGTACACATGGTGTTCAGAATTTGAGACACTGCAAAATGACTCACATGTGTAGGCCATAGTTGTCAAGCATCTGCAAAAAGGCTGAGGATGGGGAGGGGGTGTCATCCTGAAACACAACAGTGAACTGAAGCAGAGATCTAATGCTCACTAAGAATGACTGTATCTGCACACAATCAAGGTCATGAATTGTGGCAGACATAACCCTGACAACATAGCAATACTGATGGCACTGTGTGACCTCCAAGAGCTGTGCATATGAGTTGACCTTACAATCATGCAGAGTTGGGGGACATCTGTAGGGCAGAATGACCAAATACTCGCAAATGCAGATGGCCCATGCTAGTATGCCCCTTCCAGGAATAGTGACAGCTGTAGTACACTTAACAGTTGGTGCAACAAGCCATCATGATAAGGGTGTGCACACATATGCACCCACAAATTGTATGCATCTCAATCAGCATCTGCACAACTAACACATTTGTTTGATACTGCATTTGATTGCACAGGTCATATGTCACATATCAGGTCTGTGTAATGTTAACATATGCAGTAATGTGGCCCCATGGCATATCAGGGAAGATGGTGCCATGTCAATAAGGGTATGTACACTCCCCACAGCCACAGTAAGGTTTGAAGGTTGGCAGTGTAATTGTATTTTATTGGCCATACATGCACCACTGATGATAAGATCTGTAAATCAGACATCAGGCATTCATAAATGACATCTGTCCACATATCATCCCAGGTATGTGTCAGACAAACACATAGGGGCTGTGAGCAGCAGAGCAAACATAACTGACACACATATGCACATTCAGCAATGGCATGTACACCTGTGAGGTAAGGTACACAGTACATGCCAGGGTGCTGAACAGGTGCACAGCAATACTGTGTACATGGGTGCAGTGTGTTCCAGGGGAAGAAGCATAACCTACTAACACAACCCATGCATCACAGAGATGTATAATGTTGGTAACAGGGATTGACTACAGCTGTACTGCATGCTGTTGAGTGCCATATGTCATTCATGTTGACAGATGGGTAATGAGAGGTCTGTGTGTAATATATTTTGCAGCCTCACTTGTAAGTGTGTGTGTGTGCATGTGTGTGTGTGTGCATGTGTGTGGGTGTGCGTGTGTGTTTGTGTGCATGTGTGTGTGTGTGTGTGTGTGTGTGTGTGTGTGTGTGTGTGTGTGTGTGCGCGTGTGTGTGTGTGTGTGTGTGTGTGTGTGTGTGTGTGTGTGTGTACTGTTAAGCAATGATATACAGGTCTTAAAGTGCTTTTCTTGTTTTCCCCTCACAGGTGGTGAGGTGGGTCAGGGTCCCTCCTGCAGGCAATCTGATGTTGGTGTCTATACAGACACTGATAATGATGATAGGTGTGTTGAGGCACAGGCAGGGTTGTCAGGGGCTGAAGCTGAACCATCATTTGACATCCCACTCTTATCTACCCCATCTCCACACACAGTCACATTGCCTATACATACCCCATCACCAGTGGCCATAGCTGAGGGACAGTTGATGGTTGGTGGCATGGGACAGGACAGTGTGGTATCTATGGCATGTGTGTCTGGACACAGCAGCCATAGCGGGATGTCCGGCAGGGTACCACACAGGTAGATATACAGGAGTGTTCATAGGAGAGCTGCTGGTCATCATGCCCTTGGCAGAGGTGCCACATCTGGTGCCACCAGCAAATGTTTCAGGCCATCATGGAGGTGCAGGCATGTATGGAAAGGTATACCAGATAGGGTATAAGGCTGCAGAGGGCTACTCATTCAGCTGTTATTCACAACATCCATGATCTTGCAGGTGCCCACCGTTACTTTGCAGAGGTCATGGATAGATGGTTGGGTGAGATGGTGGAAATCCTTCACCGTGAAATGTCTGTGCTCGAACATATGGTGGCAGTAGTGTGATGGCCATGTGGACATAGGCCAGCAATACCTACAGCTGGAGGTCAATGTGGACGTCCCAGAAGTCAGAACTGCTCCTGTAGTGGCAGTAACAGTCCCAGCACTGCAGGGGGATGCTGTCCACATCACAACACAGCAGGCCATGTGCATGTGGCCTTGGCTGGTCTCAAGAGGGACCTGCATCCAGTGAACATATGTCATCCACAGGGGAGAATACCATATTGTGGCTTGTACCTGGTGGTGCCAGTGGAACCCCTGGCAGGCACAGTTCTCATGTCCGTGGCCAGAGACGGTGAACTGCAGACCCTGCCAGGTACAGTCTGCAGCTGTCCAACAAACCCCTGTATAGGGCAGCCACATGGCAGAACTGTGTGCATGCATGCATACACACACACACACACACACACACACACACACACACACACACACACACACACACACACACACACACACACATCACCAACACAGCTAGGGAAACCCCATACCTACACACGCCACATCACAACAGCCCAATTAATAATTAAACCCCCTCACACACACACATATGGTGTCAAATGTATGGCTCAGCCTAGTTCTCTGGCAAATCAACAACACACAGTGTGTATATGATGATACCTTTGCCACATCCCTGTCATACATAACATTGATGCCGGGACAGGCTAATATGGTTCTGATGCACAAGGTGACTGTACTATGGTGTACCAATGTAATGCTGTGTAACATGTTGTCAGTACTAAAGTTTAATGCTTACATGTCAGGCAGTGTAGCTTTCTAGCCATGATGAAGTACAGCTGTTATTAACACTGAGTGATTGTGGTCTCCATAATGTATTCTGTTTGTGTTGTAGGTGTCCATGTGTCAGCAGGATGTTGGTCTGCTGTTGTTTCCTACAACGGGTATGGCACTATGGTGACACCTTGGCTGTGCCATATCTTGGGTACAGGTGAACACATGTCACAGGTCTGTATAACAGTTGCTGCATGTGCCACATGGCTGATAGGTCTGGGGGTGTATACAGGTGAGTGCATGGTGGCTGATGTCAGCAGCCATTCTACAGTGGACAATGGTAAGTGTACTGGGTGGTACACACCACATATTTATGTATAACACACACAGAGGCTTTGGTGTTGATACAATACACAGAGAATACTGTACACATGGATGTATGTACTTGTGCAAGGAACCCATTTTAGCCTATGTAATTCCACCAAGACAGAATAGGCACAACAACACATTGGGAAATAAGCAGTCTGCTAGTTTAATGTCATTGATGTTACTGGCAGGGTATATGTCCCCTTCCCCAATGTAGTGCAATCCTCAACTCGGTAAACATAGGTGTGCTGGTGTGGGTGGTGCAGCCCTACACTTGGAGGGTGTGAGGTGCTGTAGAACTGCAAATAGTTTGATTGGCAACTACTTAACCGGTTAACATGAACTGTGCAGGATTACAGCCAGCTAAGCAGGGTTACACTCAACAGTAACAGCAATGATGGTGGCTGTGTCCACTAGAGCCACACCCAGCTATATATGCCAACCCCAGTATTGCTGTACACCTACACAGTGGGGAAGAGGGCATTTACACATCTACTACCAGTTGTGATGGAATGTATTTCCATAGGATGATACCTGTGAAATGTTAGCATTTGCCAGTCAGTTCTCAGACAGATGACCTCCTGGGACAATTATATTCTGCAAATGGAAGTAGAGCCCTTCACATACACATACACTCTTACTTGGAAAGACTGGGACTAGAACCCCTACCTAAGTATGTAGTGCTACTGATGTGTGTGGCTTTAAATGCACACACCACACAGCTTTTAGGATGAGGTGTATTCCAGATTACATGTTACATGATGAACATCCCCAGGCCCGGTACAGTATGGTAATGGGGGTGTACTGGTTGTTTATGAACAATACATAGTGTGGCATACTGCCATATACACATTGACAAACACATAACAGTCATATACTCATCTGAGAGACCTGGGCTTATCAGTGCTAACTTCCTTGTCAGTGTGTCCATTCAGTTACAGGTAGGTTGCACACAGCACATGCATCACTGGGCTGGATAGTGTTATCAGTTACCTGTATGGCTGATGGTGACAGTGGTCCTCATACAGTGGAACATGAGACATGTATTGGGGGTACCATGCTGTAAAGACAGTATACCCAGCACCCACACCACACAGTGGATATTGTATGCACTAAAACCCATGATAATACTATGACATACCCACCATCACACATTGACCAGGACTGCAATAAAACCCCTTGTCTATTCCAAGAGCGCTACTACAGGGATATGCATCTAATGCAAATGCCACAGGGAAAGTAGGGTGATGCATTGTCATGGTGCTCCTGTGGTCAGCAACATTATTATCCCTAATACTGTGTGGCAAGGTGTATTGTATTAGGAGAATGAGGCCTCAGAATGCTGTATCCTTCAAATATACACACTTGCACACATACACACACTTGCCAGAACTCAGAGGGTATCCTCTGCCTATAAACCCATTTGCACAATAGTGTTGTGCTGGTATTGCAAGCCCCAGGTAGCCCATAGAGTGAAGAGTGTAACACGATATGTGTAATGTCCAGTATATCAGCAGCCACATCTATCAGGGTATTATCTACTACAGGTCTACAAATACACAGACACTGTTATTCTCAGTAATGCACACGTACACATTTGTCATTACTGGGGTCCATTGGTGCAGGTGTCCATAGGTGTGTACCAAGCTACTGTCCATAGAGAGATGGGAAGTGTAGGGGATGTGTGTACAGTGGTATCATGCCACCTGCCATTTGCCAGCAGGACATCTATCAACTGATACCACAGGGGTGATCCTCAAGTTGAGAGTTACATGCAACATCCAATCATCTGGTTGCCTCTTCAAGAGGGCCAGTGAGGTGCTCCAATGACTTGCATGCAACATGCATTACATAACACAGTCAGTGTCTGTCTTGGAGACCTGTACCCAAGCATGTTCTGCTGACTGTGGTAGTGTAGTTGAGGTATCCATGGCATGTGGTGCATACAGGGTGTGGATTCCCAGCTGTGGCATTCATAACACAGCTGGGCAGACATGTCAGTATCACACAAGCATAGATTGCCTGTAAGCAGCCAAAATGGAGTCCTGACATCTGCATATCTGTACAGAGGAAAAACAGATATCAGCTAGCCAACTGGTTATGCAGTAGGATGACTGTGTTGGCAGACAGACATCTGACACTGATAGGGATGCCATTACTACATGACAGCAGCCCCCAATGACATGTCCTATACACACAGTAGTCTACAGTTCATATCCACATGTCAGATCAATATCCAGTAGCAAATACTTAATGACACACAGCTCACACACCAAGAACACAATAGTGAGGACTCAGAGTCCATCTTTACATGCAGGGGTGTTTGGTTCCAGTACTACAATCTGCAATCTACTCTTACTTGGGAATGTACTGTCAACAGTAGTAACATAATGATGAACTACATGTCAGTGTGACTGCATACAACTTGGGATACAACCCATGTATGAAACACATTCAAATGGAAAAGAGTGTTGTGCAAGCCATATATACTCAGGTGTCCCAGACAGAAGACTCACACCCCTTGCTACTGTAATGACAGCATATAGACGCATGTTATGTACATGGAATTAGATACGCTTATTAAAGATGTTATTGCCCTGCTATTTTATCAGACAGGAATGTGATCACTGGTTCACAGTCTGAGCTATTCTTAGCAGGTGTAAACATTGCTTAAATGTAAATGCTAAGCAGATTTGTGCACTGGTAAGCGAAGCTGAAACAGTGTAAGTGCCTATATGTTCAACAGCATGTTAGCAGCACTAACCATCATGCAAACCCACTTAAAGCTGCTCAAATCTGCCTTAACCACTCTATATCCAACAGCACTTGCTCTGCCCAGCAAAAATATAAACAGCCCTTAAACCCAGGACCCTGTACACTATCACAGCAGTTAACCACTAAGCCATCACAGCTGTAAAAATGGGTGTTGTTTTTTCCAATATATCTTTCAGTACACATACTGAATAGTACTGAACAACTGCTATGACTTCTACAATTGTGTAGTACTTGTTAGTGATATTAGTGTTGAATCACATATGTTGTTATATCTAAATATACACATATCAGATAAATATGGTGTAATACATCTGGGAAGGTGTATACAACAGTCATGTTTACGCATAACAAGGACATGGTATATATATATATATATATATATATATATATATATATATATATATATAGATATATATAGATATATATATATATATATATATATATATATATATATATATATATGTATATATATACATATGTAGATATATGTATACATGTACATACACATATATATTTATATATATGTATTTATATACATCTGTATATTGCGTTATATATATGGTCATATATAGATCCATCTGTATATATATATATATATATATATATATTATATATATATATATATATATATATATATATATATATATATATATATATATATATATATATATATATATATATATATATATATATATATATATATATATATATATATATATATATATATATATATATATATATATATTATATATATATATATATATATATATTTATATATACACTTTATGCATCACTGCTTAGCTAGGGTTAAACTATTACCGGCGCCATAAAGGCTGCTCTTCTAATTTTCCCTTAGAACTAGACAGTTTTTTTAGTTCAAATATGTTTCTTTAAGCTCAGCACTTGATCAGAGCTCATTGTAAGCACTACATAAGCTGGAAATTACTACAGCACTGAACTTTCCTCACTTGTCTAGAGAGAAACAGTTTTTAGTACTTAATAAATAAGCACCTATCCAGGCATGTCTAATGGTCAGCTCCCGATGTTTTCTCCTGACTACCTGATGAATCTAGGCATCTTGGGCTATGCAGCAATTGCCTCATGTACACAGACAGTCCTTTCCTCCTACTACCAAACACTACAACCTGTGAGAGATGCACTTATATAGCCAAACTGGAAGAAAAGCTCTCTTCACCTAAGACTGGACTAGACAGTCAAGAGGAGAAGGTAAACACTTGCACCATACCACACTCATCACATAATCCCTCAAAACCTAAACCACCAAAGCACACACATAGCAACACAGAACACACACCTACATTCATGGAGGCTCTCAATAAAAATCTGCTCAAACAACAGAGACTTCCAAAGCAGAAACGCATGCAACCTCCACCTCCCAACACAACCCAAATCACACATAGCCCACAAACTCAGTGTGCCACTCAACCACAGCCCATAAAGCATAACAACATAGCCCACAAACTCAGTGTGCCACTCAACCACAGCCCATAAGACATAACAACTTACCCAACACTCTAGTCATAGGTGACTCAATGGTCAGGCACACTGATGTTCCAGTCACCTGGCTAAACAAGGAGAAAGTTACTTTCAGCTGCCTGTCAGGTGCCAGGATCCACCACATAATGCATGCACTCAGGTCACTCCACAACAAGTACAAATATGACTCTGTCATTGTTCATGTTGATGTGAATGACCTGAGATGTACCTCCCTAGACTACATGAAAAAAGACATGGAGGAGCTCTCCAATCTTGTAGTCCAGGCAGGTATGACCCTAGCCCTGAGTAGCATCCTGCCATCACCCAGAATGATACCACAGTACAAGGAAAAATGATTGACTTCAACAATTGGCTAAGCTTCTAGTGTAATTCTAAGGGAATCCAGTATCTGTCTCCCTAGGATGACATGATCGACAGACCACAATGCTTTGCCAGAGATGGCCTGCACCTGTTGCCCTTGGGATTCTGGATACTGACTAAGGCTCTTGCCACCCCTATAGTGCCTTTTTAGGCAAGGTTCAAGTGACAAATTCACCACCATAACAGGTACATGCAAGCAAAATCTGAGGGTAATGCTACTCAATGCTAGAAGTCTAAACCTCAAAATGCATTCACTCAAGGCACTCCTTAAAATGGAGAACATTGGCATCTGTGCAGTGACAGAGACCCGGTTCAAGGCTCCAGAGAGCACCCCTGCATTACCAGGCTATAATTCATACCACACCTGTCGGCCACCTAACCTGGACCGAAATACTAAAGGTGGAGGCGTGTCCATATTCATTAAGGATATTCACACCTCCAGGCTAGTTGCTCAGCATAATGCATCAGAGATTATCCAAGTGCAACTAATTCTGGGCAAGACCACAATCCAAATTGTAACTTGCTACAGAGCCCCCACCATGCCAAAGGATTCCAACTCCTCATTTCTTGATACACGGGAAAATATTAGGTACAACCCAACACCCTAATAATGAGCGATTTCAACTACCCCATCATTAACTGGGAAAACGCCTCATGTACCAACTCTTTTGCTCAACGTTTTCTGGAATTCATAAATTCCAATGCCTTGGATCAACATATCCACAACCCCACCAGAGACAGCAATATCCTAGATCTGGTTATTACAAACATGGGCGACCGGTGTTCCACACCAGAGGTCAATTCCTCATTGGTCATATCTGACCACAAGCTTATCAGCCTAGACAGCCACATACCGCCCCAACCCCCATTAGAGAAACCACCTTAAAAAATTTCTTCAAAGCCAACTTCACGCTTTTTAAGACAGAAGTGGCAAACCTCATGACACCCATGCAGACGGTCAGTAGAGGTATGACTGCTGAATCTTATACAAATGCACTTTATAAGCACTTACACGAGTGCATGGATTTTGCTATCCCTAACAGAACCAAGATGCTACCCTCCAGAAAAGGAAGATAATCTGGTAGACCCCTGCCATAAACAAACTCTACAACAGAAGAAAGAAACTGTTGCAAAAAAAAGTAAAATCCCATGACTGGAAGAACTCCCTGGTCAGCTTCAGTAAGAAGCTGAGATCCCTCATAAAATCCTCCAAAACTAGTTATGAAAACAAAATTGCCACTGATTCTGAAGACAACCACAAAGCATTCTATAGCTATGTCAAGAATCTCAATGGAAACACTCAGATCTGCTCAGAGTAACAGCACAATGGCGTGTCATTGGATTCCAAGATGGCTGCCGACTAGACTAGTCCCTATTCTTTGAGCTCCTCACAGATTTGTATCATCTCTCTTTTTTTTACAACTTTGTAATAATCTTTTTCCTCAGTTTTTTTCAAAAAAAGATTTTACAAGCCCTTTTCCATACATTTGGATTATTTTTATCTTTGGAAATTCTACCTTGGGATATTTTTTACCTCAGAACAGTTTTTGTGTCTCATCTGATTTGGTCACCTGCTGCTTAAGAATTCTCCTGGAATCTGACATCCTGTTATCAGCACCTCATCCCTGGGCATGGCTACTAAATCTGACTCCATGGAGACCCAGCCTACGAAGGCCAAATTCTCTTCAATGCTCTCACCTGAAAAAGATACCTCTTCAAAAAGATTGAGAACATCTAAACAATCTCCTGATACTTCTAAAGTAAGTAACAAAGACTTGAATGACTCAAATTTTTATTTAGACGAACTAAAGGTAGCACTAAAACCTATACAAAGTGCTATTCAAAACTTTTCAGAACAATTTGCTGACTTTAGTAAAACTTTAAAGCAAATAAATGACAGAATAGATATAATTGAAAATAGAAATTCAGCTCTAGAGATAAAAACTGATTCATTAGAAAGTGACCTAAAGTCTAAAGACAAAGTTATTTCTGAAATACAAGCTAAAATGATTGACTTAGAAGCCAGGAGTCATAGAAATAACATCATTATTCGTGGTTTGCCAGAATCTTATGATAATAAAAGTTTATTATCTGTGACTCGGAACATCTTTGAAACATTGTTAAACTGTGAAACATCCTCAAAAACTATAATTGTAGAAAGAGCTCACAGAGCATTACGTGTAAATCAAGATTCTTCTTCACCAAGGATTATTTATACTAAATTATTAAACTTTCAAGACACTTTTCAAATTCTGGAAGCAGCCAAAAGTAAAAAACAGTTTATATGGAAATCTCATAAACTGTCATTTTCACAAGATCTTCCTTTTCAAATAAAATTAAACAGACAAAAACTTTCTCCCTATTGTGCAGACTTGATAAAGAGAGGGATAAGATTCCGCATATCATATCCTAATACCTTGTCTTTTACATTTAATGATAAAAGGTTTGTATGCTCTGATTCTAAGAAAGCAAAAGATATATTTTTTAAAGTATTCAAAAAGCTTCCTGACTCTGTTTCCTAATATTTCACTTCTCAATTGGTTTCAAATGTGATGTTTTTCTGTTAATACTAGGTTCCTTTAGGAAATGCCTGTTATTTGTTACTCAGTTTTATTTTAGCTATGGATGTGCAGAAAGTATATATATATATATTGTATTTTTTATTATTTTTTCCCCCCTTTTCAGGAGGATATTGATTTCATTGTGAACATATATTTCTCAGGAATATGGTGTTGAATTCTGATTCTTAATAAGCATTGCAATTACATTTGTATATTGCGAAGTAGTCTGCTTGTTATTTTTCAGGTTTAAAAAGTTCTGTGCCCTGTGTCAGCTGTAAGCATTTCGGAGGGAAAATCTGCGCTTCTCGAGGCTGGCCAGGGTGAAGATTTAACTGTTTCTTTCAACAGCTGCTGTCTCTACTTAGCCACGCACCCACTATGGATCTTCCGAGGTTGGCTGTGACGTCATCATTCACCAAGGACATCCGATGGATCCGTTTTGAATGAAGGCTCTTGTCTACAGCGTTTATTTGTATATACGGTTTTAAAATATGTATTTTTCTCTTTTTTTTTATTTTTTAACATCTAGCTATTAAGAGTGTCTGGTCTAGTTATATCTGTCATTGGTTCGCTAGTCATAGCTTAGCATGCAGAGAATGCTGCATAAAGTTGGTGTTACGTTGACAAACAGAGTTATACTGGAACTGAATCACAACAGCCGAAAGTACATGAGATAATTTGTAAGGTAATTTTATTCATGTCAACCAATTTAAGTTAAAATACAGTGATTCATACTCTGTCCGCTGAAACTTGTGTTTGCTATGTTTCCGAAATATGAATAGATCCTCATGTTTAGGCACTACAGTGGATCGATAAGATTTTGTTCCCCAAGTGTTATATTTAATGTTAACAGTCTGAATACTGTTTTAACTAGTTTATGCAAACATCAAAATATATTGCAGTTTACCATGAGTGTAACCCGTTTGCTTCTTTGCTTTTCTTTGCATGCTGTCATAGCAACACTTGCGGTTACATCCATTGATCTCAACATTATACAGATACGTCCGCAGCCTTGCTGTTTGGCTGCTGTGTTATATGCTCTTCCGATTTCCGACGCCTAAAGCAGTTACATGTTTTCTGTGTAAATGATATTGGGAGTAGGCAAAGATGTGGTCAGCATATTAGAATAACATGCAAAGGTTGTCTTTCCCTTTTACAGAAGACAGTTCGGCTTGAATTGCTCAAGCTCGATTTAAGAGAGAGAAAGGGGAAAAAAAGGAAAAAATATATATCGGAGCAATGTTTTGTTTAATTAGTTTTTTTGCTCTTCAGCTAAGCTTCACATCAGACAAATGCGTCTAGAAAGCCTAACGTAACTGATAAAAATATAATTGAAGGTAGTCATCACTGCAATGAGAGAAGTGTGTGAGGATGGGTGAACAGCTTGCTTTAGAATATGCATAGGCTTATGTAAAATTATGTATAGATAGATATAATATAATTCTTGTAGTTTGTAAGGTAAATGATTAGAAGTTCCTGGATGTTGCGAGTAGTTACATGACATAAGGGGGATAGACCTCTAATCACAATATTCATTTATTTAGTGATAATAAGTCCACAAGTATCGGCAGTGTTGTGTGCCAGTATGTAAGGACTGAAATATAACTGGCAAATTTTAATGAAAGAGGCATTATAAATAGCATTTTTTTTCTTTTTTTTTTTTTTTTCGGTCACACATTTGAGTTTTCATTCCCAACAATGCATTTTTCATAATGATTTATATGCATTATGTTCTCATGACCTGAGTGCATGCTTTCTTTTACACAAATGACTTATAGTGCTGAATTGATTGAATTATTCTCCCCATTCTATCTCAATTATTTTATTTTTATCTTTTTCAGCATCAGATACATTAGAATGACATAGTGTTTTGAAATATTGAATTTCAGATCATCATTTATGAATAATGACTTTGTTTTACTAATTCATGTTAGAATTCATATTCTGCTTAAGGCAGTAATGTGATTTGTTTTCTGATACACTCATTTGGTCTCATCATACATTCTGATGCTGTTTGCCATGGTGTATTGCTCTAACATTAATAAGAGTCACTGTTACATTTTTGTTGAATTATTGGCTTTAATGTTGGTGGACAGGATGTCAGATTGCAGTCTTCACAAAAACAAACGCAGCATGGGGTTTCTAAGTATTTGTTGGTTTATACACATGAATATATAGTTAAAACATTAAATAGAGCTTGTGCAGGGTCATGTGTTTCTAATAGGAACATGTTTTATATGTTTGTGCACTTAAATGTTTTATCTAAATAATTTTGGATGGGAGTATGAAGGGGATTTGTAAATTTATTTCATGCTAATATATGTAGGGTAATGTCAAATTTATTTTCATTTTATTTTCAAATATGGTAATCTAAATACATTTGACTCATTTCAATGTCTGGAATGTGATGTTGATTGTACTAAACAAAAATGTTTTACTTTCTCTTTGAGTTATTGAGGAAATTCTTTAAAACTGTTGTATCTTTCACTTAAAATTGGAGCTTGTATCTTAAATATCTGAATAGGGATTAAATATGTTGGACATCTTGAATTTAGATAGATTTGTATATATGTATGATATTATAATATTGTTTTATGTTTAGTTAGGCTTTCATTTATAGTTTCTTATGCAAATTTGATGCAAGTGATATTGATAGTGTTAACCAAAACCACTTATTTGATTCTCTCATTTACTCCTTCTCAAGTAAGGGGTGGGTGGTTAGGCACCGGGGTATTTGGGAAGGAATATTGTAGGATTTTTATAATAATTTTTTTTTTGAGGGCCATTAAGTTACATTATAATAATTATAAGGGGCCAACATATATAGTTATTAATACATCTCGTCAAACCTTAGACAAATCTTATACATCTATTTTTATTTAAAAGAATGACCTTGATTATTGACTCATGGAATGTGAGAGGATTGCAAAATAAAAACAAGAGATCCTTACTGTTTCATCTTCTATTTAAGTCACAGGCTAATATATGTTTTATACAACAGACACATCTAAATAGAGAAGACTTTGATAAAGAAAAAAACAAAAAATGGATTAAAAAGATAGTAGCAGCTGGTAATAGTCCAAATTCAAGAGGGGTGGCCATTATAATTAAAAACAATTTTCAGGGTACCATTTCTGATGCAAAATATGATGTAAATGGAAGATGGTGTTACATTATCTCCTGTTTTCACAATATTGATAAACCAATTATATTTTTTAACTTATACGGTCCTTGTGAACAACAACATATCTTCTTTGTACAGATTTTTAATATTCTTTCTTCTTTTAAAGATCACTATTTTATTTTAGGGGGGACTGGAATGCTATCATTAATCCTGACACTGACCACACTAGTAGATCTCTTTCGTATAATTTCCAAGCATCCATCGCTCTGGAAGAAATAATAATGGATCTTAATCTTACAGACCCTGTCTCTCTTACAAGACAATATGACAGAAAAGACATATTCACATATTACTCAAAATACTATAAGACATGGTCAAGATTGGATTTTTTTCTTATTTCTAATTCTCTTATACATAGGAATATTCTTTATTCCCTTGAGCCTAGATTCTTTTCTGACCACTCTAGAATATCTCTTGGGATTAGTCTGATTGCAAATACATTTGATGCATCTTCATATAATAGTTGGACATTGAATAACAATTTACTTTCAAATGAAAATATACATAAATTAATAACTGAAACAATAAAGGAAACATATCTTAATTTAGACACATCAGATATTCCATTAGACATACAATGGGCGGCATGTAAGGCTACTCTTAGAGGTATACTAATTAATAAGGCATCATATCTTAAAAAACAATATAGAAACAAAGAACTGCAGTTAAAATTAAAAATTCAAACCTTGGAAAATCAATATAGAGTGAATTCTAATTTCGCTGCATATGAACTATTGTTAAGCTCCCAAAAAGAACTATTGCTTTTACATCAGCATAACCTTACCATATCAGAGCAAAGGCTCTTAGCTACATATTCGGAATGGGCACAGGTTCCTTCTAAAGTGTTAGCTAGAATAATTAAGGGTAATCAATATCTTCCCAGAATTACGTCATTACAATATAACAACAAGATTTATAATACTGATCAAGAAATTATGCAATTATTTACATCATTGTTCTCAGAGATATATTCTAAGGAAAATAAACCAAGGGTTAAACAGCATATAGCGAACTTTGTATCATCTATTAAATTTCCTAGGTTAAATGATCAACAAAAGAATGCACTCTCTGCCCCATTGACTATTAAAGAAATATCGGAAGCCATTGGCAGACTCAAGACTAGTAAATCTCCGGGACCAGATGGTTTCACATCTGAATTTTTTAAAACCTACACATCTGTGCTTACACCCCTTCTTTTGGAAATCTTTAATTATATAATGATTTATGGTATATCGGACTTACACTGGAACACTTCAAAAACCATTTTAATTTTGAAAAAAGATAAAGAAAAATCCGATCCCAACAATTATAGACCTATTTCCTTGATTAACATTGATGTTAAAATCTTAGCTTCTTTGCTTGCTTTTAGACTGAAAAATGTTTTACCTTTCTTGATTTCTTCGGAACAGGCGGGTTTTATGTCACACAGACATTCATGGGATAATACCTTGACAATTGATTCTCTTATACACTTTGCTAAAAACGACCCAAATCCGATGTATGCACTGATTCTTGACGCCGCTAAGGCTTTTGATAGGGTTAATTGGGATTTTCTTTTCATATTATGTCTTGCTTCAATATACCATCTACCTATATAGACTTCATTAAAATCTTATATAAAGATTCCTCTACCTTTCTTTATATAAATAGGAAAGTATCCAAAAGCATAAAGATCAGCAATGGTACTAAGCAAGGTTGCCCATTATCTCCTTTTTATTTAATTTATACATAGAGCCTTTGCTATTATATATATCTCAAAATACTTTTCACAAGATTCCTAGAATTCTTAACACTAAAGTATGTTTCTCGGCTTTTGCAGATGATCTTGTAATATATTTTCAAGCACCTTGCTCAGACCTTTCAAAATTAATTGGTTCTATTGAAAGATTTTCAGAGGCCTCAGGATACCAGATTAACACTCAAAACACATATTTTCCCCATAAATCCATTAGCCCACAAATCATATTTATTTCCCGAATCTGCTTTCCGAATAGTTCAGAATTTTAAATATTTGGGGATTCTTATAAATCATAATGGTCTCTCCACTTTTCAAAACAATTTAGCTAAAATATGGTCATCTATTATGCTAGATTTGAATAGATGGAAATTACTAAATTTATCACTTTTATCAAAAGCAGCAATAATTAAAATGAATATACTCCCCAGATTGTTATTTCAATTCAATGCTGTGGACCAGTTAATTCCAAAATCTTTTTTCAAAATAAATAAACTACTGGCTAGTTTCTTATGGTTTCCCAAATCGGTAAGAATCTCTTACATTAAATTGATTTTTCCTAAAAGTAGGGGAGGACTTGGTCTTCCGAATTTTCATCTTTATTATTTGATTATTTCGGCAAATAAACTATTATCCATTCTGAATACTAATACGGAGAGGCACAATCAGTATCCTATTTGGACAAAATTATGGTATCAGCACATTCTAACAAAAAATATTAATCCATTAGCTCTTCCTTTTCTTTCAACAGTTGTCATGAATAATTTAAAAATCCCTAATTCTTTAAAACAAAAAATCAATGCTTTTCAAGAATTGATAAAACTTGTCAAGTTAGAAAATATATTTCAATTAATGCAACCTCTTCATTTAAACCCAAATATTAACTTAGACAACGTATCTATTAATCTTTCAAGTTTTCCCATGATTAAGGATTTTACGGTTTGGGATCTGATGCAATACAAAAATGAAACCCTCACCAACTTACGTAAAATTCTTAAGGTTAATGCTAATTACATAACTATTTTACGTCAATTGAGAGATATTATCAAGGCTAAGTTCCTTCACACCAAAATAGACAACGCAGATTTCACTAATTATAAAGTGATTATGCAAATCCTCACACTTCCAGAGAAAATGTTATCCAAATCTTATAATCTTATAAATCAGATAATCTATAATACAGATTGTCTCTTTTCTAATTATTGGGACAAACACAATTCTCATATATCTACAAAACAGAAACTTTCAGCTATTAAAATTACATTAGAATATTCGCCCTTCAAAAAACTCTACTACACTCAATTAATGATTAATAATAATGCATACTTTACTCCTTCTAAACTTAACAAATTTGATGCAAATAAATCAGCCTCATGTTCTTGTTGTTCTCACCCTAATGCAGATCTTCTACATATTTTTTTGGTCTTGTCACCATTCACATAAACTTTGGACTTCCCTAAAAGTCCGTTTACAGAAAATGGGATATCACAAATCCACCCTATCCTGGGAGATTGCAATATTACACATACCAAACATTTACCTCTCCAAATTGGATACACAAGTGCTAATTTACATATGTTCACTTATAAAACTCTACATCACCCAAAATTGGCTAGATCATACTAAAATGAATTGGAATAATTTTAAAATCTTAGCCTGTACATATATTAGTGCACAGAAAATGTTAGTGAAAAGTCCCAAGAAGTTGACTATTATCAACAAAGCTATTGAAAAGGTGTTACATATTATTAATAGTGATTAGATGGCTACTTTACTTTTGGGATTTATAGACCCCAGTCTCCTTTATATCCCCATATCTGCTTTATTTCAGTCATATACCTACTTTGAGATATTTCTTGGTTGACACTAGTATATGTTGTACATAGTTATTGTATGTTTTCAGATAGTATTGAGATGAAACAATCTATCATACAAAAGATGTGATATCATAATTATCTCATAACTTTTCACTTTTTAAATATGTATTTTAATTTTAGTTTGCTGTTGTTGTATTCTTATTTCAATGTTTTAAAATTCAATAAAAAGTTTTTTGAAAAAAAAAGTAACAGCACAATGGCACTAAATATACAAAACCAACTGATATTGCCAACATCCTGGCAGATAGGTTCAGTGCTAACTTTACCCCCCACCCCCTAAAGGGCCCATCTCTATACCAGAAGAATGCAAAGTTCCTGTAATCATGGCTGCACAGGTAAAAACCAAACTCTCCAAAGCTAAGAACACAGCATCCATGTGGCCTGACAACATCCCAGGCTGCATTCTACTTGAACTATAGAATGAATTGGCACCCCACCTAAGCACCATGTTCAATCATAGGCTCACCTCAGGCTTTGTGCCCACTGAATGGTGCACAGCAATGGTTATCCCAGTCCACAAAGGGGGAGCCACCATGGACCCTGGGAACTGCTGCCCCATTAGCCTAACGAGCCTGGTCTACAAGGCCATGGAACGTATCATCATGGAATTTATAAACAAAGACATTGGTAATTTCCAAACTCTGGACCCCACCTAGTTTGGGTTTGTAAAAGGCAGATCATGTCTCCTAAACTTGATTGACGTCTTTGAAGCAGTCACCAAAGCCGCAGACGAGGGTAAGATGGTTCACACAACCTATCTAGATCTCACCAAGGCTTTTAACACCATCGCCCCACTCTGGAATTATAGATAAACTCACTAAACTAGGTATAAATCCCCATGTCACAAGATGGGTTACCAACTGGCTCACTGACAAAACCCACACTGTGAAAGTAGCAGATTCCAAATCTGACTTCAGACCAGTGACAAGTGGAGTACTAAAGGGTTCAGTCCTGGGTCCTCCCCTGTTTGGTATCTACTTTTCTGAAGTACAGACTAACACAGAAGGTCTTTGGCTAATGAAGTTCGCAGATGACTGCAAACTAGGAGCTGTAATTGAAACACCTAACGATGTGGACATCCTACAAAAGGGCCTCACTGAGACAGATGCCTGGTGTCAAAGCCATGGCCTCAAGCTCAGTGCCAAAAAGTGCATTGTCACACCCTTTGGTAAAAACTCTGTACCCATGAGCTACCACATAGGTGGTAGTCTAATTAACACTGAAAGTGTGATAAAAACCCTTGACACACAGGTGGACAATAGTCTCTCCTTTGATAATCACATTGCCACAGTAGTCAGGAAATCCTTCTACATGGCACACCTCATCACAAAAGGTTTCTCATCCAGGAAAAAAGAGATCATTGTTCCCCTCTACTCATCACTCATTAGACCCATTATAGAGTACAACACCCCTTTTGGTATGTACCTCACAAGACATCTACAACCACTGCAAAGGCCACAGAAATACCTCACAAAGATGATTACCAGCCTCAAACAGATGCCCTACACAGACCATCTCAAAAAACTCCAGCTTTACTCCATCACATATCGTCTACTCAGAGGAGATCTCTGCCTAGCATACATAGCTATGTCAAACCCAGAGCTGTTGGACATGGTCCACTTAAAGAAATCCCAATCCCTCCAAGCTACATAGGTTCATAGGTTCATAGGTTCATACTAGGCTATCTGCCCGAGGGCATTTACAAGCCTAGCCCATCGTTTTGTGGCTTATGCCACCCCTTTAGT
>NC_056741.1:962827500-962880000 GCF_019279795.1 Protopterus annectens
TGGCCCACACAGGTGGGTATTTTATTCACCATCCACTCATCTGGGTTACTATTGTGGGTGGCCAGTGCTGTGCAATGCTTGCCATGTATGTGTTCTATATTACATAACATGGACAGTGTCTGGGTTGTGAACATGTCCCACAAGCATGTTCTGTGACATGTGGAAGTGTATCTGGGATGTCTGGGGGCATGTTGTGTGGACAGATTGTTATCATCTGATGTGACATTCCTGACCTCATGTGGTAAGAACTGGCTATGGAACTGAGGTTGTGCCTGCACCTACATTGACAGCATGATACAGGTATTCACTGGTGTTAGTGGCATCTGTCTATACAGGGCATGTGTATAAGGCATGGTATTTCCTTTGAGGGTTACATTTGCTGACTCTACAGGTGCTGCAGGTGTCCAGTGGGGAACATATCAATGGAGCACTGTAAGCAATTATTTGCCTATTGTAGGGATGGAACAGGGGGACCTGTCCTCTGTAGTCCACTGCAATTACACAGTGGTTACTATCTGTGGGCAATATGGAGGGAGCTACCAATATAGTGGTTGTTGCCTACCCAAGTGTGTTTCTATGTGAGACATGGGTGGAGAGTGTTCTCTGGGTAATACAAGGGTTGCCTATATTGTTTACCAATCCATGTCACATGTAGGGGTATGGATTGCCTACACCAGCCTCTCTGCTGTTTGACATCTGTTGTCCTTGTAAGGTGGACATTGTGACATATAGTAGGTCCTCAGTATAAGAAATTTGCAAAACATGTCCCACAATGAGTCCTGTTATTACATAATCACAGCTACCTCCACACAGGATACTGATGACAAACACACACACACACACACACACACACACACACACAGAATCACACAGTTGCCATGTATGGGATTAGAACTCCTACCTAACTAGTACATCACACTATAGAATTACGCAGTTATAGCATGTGGCATGGAGCTTATAAGGCTAGCTTTTCCCCAAAAGTGTATTTCAAAGTGAATGACATCAGCAGGCTTTGCAAAGTAGGGCAATGGAAAGTGTAGTGACTGTGACTGACCTCAAAAGCATTGATTCTTACACACACACAGTTGCTACATTTGAGATTAAAACTCCTACCTAACTAGTACATCACACTACAGCATTATGCAGTTATAGCACATGCCACAGAGCTTATAGGGCTAGCTTTTCCCCAAGGGGTATTTCAAGGTGAATGACATCAGCAGGCATGTCAAAGTAGGGCAATGGAAAGTGTATTGACTGTGGCTGGCCTTAAAATTATTGATCCCTACACACACACACACACACACACACACACACACACACACACACACACACACACACACACACACACACACACACAAACACACAAAGTCTCACAGTTGCCAGTTCTGGGACTAGAATTCCTACCTCACAAGTACATCACACTATAGCATTACACAGTTATAGCACGGGCCATGGAGTTTATAGGGGCTTCCGCAAAGGTGTATTTCAAGTAGAATTACATCAGCAGGCTTGCCAAAGTAGGGCAAATGTAACCCTCAAAGGAAATACCATGCCTTATACACATGCCCTGTATAGACAGATGCCACTAACACCAGTGAATACCTGTATCATGCTGTCAATGTAGGTGCAGGCACAACCTCAGTTCCATAGCCAGTTCTTACCACATGAGGTCAGGAATTTCACATCAGATGATAACTATCTGTCCACACAACATGCCCCCAGACATCCCAGATACACTTCCACATGTCACAGAACATGCTTGCGGGACATGTTCACAACCCAGACACTGTCCATGTTATGGAATATAGAACACATACATGGCAAGCATTGCACAGCACTGGCCACCCACAATAGTAACCCAGATGAGTGGATGGTGAATACAATACCCACCTGTGTGGGCCAATCCACACTGCAGACCATTGTTATGTGGCCTGGTTCCAAGATATACTATTTGCCTAAACTTGTACAGCCTTTCGGCACTGTCAACTACTACACAACTGTGAAGCAATGAACCCATGCATGTCAGTACTGGAAAATCTGTGTAGGGACTGTGACTGACCTCAAAAGCATTTATCCCTACACACACACAAAGTCTCACAGTTGCCATGTCTGGGTTTAGTACTCCTACCTAACTAGTATATCACACTATAACATTACGCATTTATAGCACATGCCATGGAGCTTATATGGTTAGCCCTTATCCAAAGTCGTATTTCAAGGTGAATGACATCAGTAGGCTTGCCAAAGTAGGGCAATGGAAAGTGTAGTGACTCTGACTGGCCTCAAAAGCTTTGATCCCTATACACACATATAGTCTCACAATTCCCGTGTTTGGGATTAAATCTTCTATCTAACTAGTACATCACTCTATAGCATTATGCAGTCATAGTACGCACAGTGGAGCTTATAGGGCTAGCCCTTCTCCAAAGGTGTATTTCAAGGTGAATGACAGCAGCAGGCTAGGTAAAGTAGGGCAATGGGGAGTGCAGTGTGTGTGAATGGGCCACAAACCATTTGTCTGGAAGCACACACAACACTCAGTCACACACAAGTTTACATTTGACAGGACCGTGTATACAATTGCTAGAAGAATATCTTGTCATGTTACACAGTTATCACAAGCACCACAGACACTATAGTGCTGAGGGCTACCAGAAGCAAATGTCTACAGTGATAGACATTTGCACATCATGTGGTATTGACCAATTGGATGTGTGCTGAGTGGGACAGGCCTCATGATGAGAAGCTCTTTGTCACTGTCTTTCACTCTCTTCCCCATATCTATGTATGTGTATGTTTGACCTATTATAGTGTGTTGTCCATGGATATGTGTGCATTCCTATCCAATGTGTGTGCAAAGCATGACTGGTGTGCAATGTGGTCTGTGTGCACAGACATCTGTGACTGACAGATATGTATAGTCCACTGTTATTGGCAGACATGGGCTTCGTTTCTGTATGTGTAGGAGCATGCCCAGTATGATCTTCTGTATTGAATGTGTGAATTAATTCCAGGTAGGTTGTACTCCAATGCAGACATTTGTGTTCTACATCTATAGCTAGCAACCTGTTTCTGCAGGATATCTGCAGATCGGTTGACAATATGGGGTCACAATGGGCAAAGGATAGTGGGATACTGTAACTAATTATGTCTGTGCTGCTTCTGCTATATGGTTTTGGTGTTAGCAGAGATATTCAGACATATGTACTGTTTTACACTGTGATGTTTTATGTCATCAACTACTGACAGGTATACGTATTTGCTTGCAGTAATTTCCTGGGGAATACAAGATGAATGAAGCTGGGTCCAGTATTGTGGTCTGCAGCCTACATATTCTTGCACAATTATGCCATTATGGAGGGGGAGCTGCAGACACTTGCTGATGGGTCTGTGTAAATGGTTCAGCACCTTGGTACTGTGGTGGCTGAGGCTCCTATGCTTGTACATCTATTGAAGTGACAGAATGGCCATATCCTGCTTTGGCCATACCTCATAGCTGTACAGATTCACACAGGTTCCCCAGAGGCAGGGCTCATATTTCTGGTCATTACCCCTTCACATTGTGGTTTACGAGCAGGTTTGCAGCTACCCATTCCTGTGTTTGCAAGCAGGGATAGTATGTGCACACATCTGATTTTCAGATTCACACTCACCATGGCATTCATGCTTCTACCCCCCCCCTCTGTTATTCTATCCTCTTCCGAACATTATGCAAATGATATCTGATAAGTATCCCTATATCCCAGCAGTATTTAGGGGTTGGTCCACAGTTCATGCAGTAGGACGTGGTGGACATGCTACTGGGATTTGTCGACATGGCCTTGCATTTGTGTTTTGTGGACTGTGTTATGTCGTTATTTGGGAGTCCATGAAATAACATACATTGGCAGTACAGGTGAGACACAGGCCTTTGACAGAGGACTGTAGATCATTTGGTGGTGATGCAGGCCATCTGCAACAGGTCAGTGCATTGTGTCACTCCTACAGTCCCAGGGTGCAAGCCACTGTATTCCCCTGGGGTGACAGGGTAGGTGTGCAAGATGTTAATGTCAATAGTTTCTGTCCTTATTGATCCATTGGTGTGGATGCTGGCAGGGTGCTGCTTACAGCTAGGGATACACCTGCATGGGATACCTCTTCAGCATGCTGCATTCTGTGTCTATTCCCATACAGAGGTGAGGGTCATATTGTACTCATTCCCAACAGCAGGGATATGACCTGTGAGGTACCTGTGGCTGATGGTGGGGTGAGCTGAGTGCATGTGTGCTATGGAAGCTACTTGCAGCTGACTCACAGATATACATGGTGCATTCCACTTATGCTGGCTTGTGGAGGGACAGCAGCGGTTTCTCAATACTTCATATCTGTGCCTTTTGTGGCCTGCCAGTGTTTGACTAGACTACATCAGTATTCCATACTACACAGCCAGCTAATATGCTGCTAACCAGCATGTACAAGCCCAAAGGTGTGTCCATTTGACAGTAACATTTTATACAATCTCTGTCTAGGGTGCTTCCACCTGTGTACTGTTTGTATGTCTGGGCTCACATTCATGCCATGTACATCTTCAGATGGTGACAGATATTACATCCAAACAATTAGTATGGATTACTGCTGGATTGTGTCTTGCTGGGATGCATTGTGTTTGGCACTGCATTTGTGAGAACTTGGCCCTGTCATCAACAGTACTGGCCACTGGCCACCAGGACACAAGCCTCCATGCCTACATGCTGACCACTTTCACACAATATACAAAACACAACAACCTAACACACAGAGCCCTGCATATTGTACATGTGCAACAATCTATCCTGCTACTTTGGCCAGCTCAGGTAATCTGTGCTCCACTGTTATTATACCCACAAATACATGTTATTACATTTCTACATAGGATTGTGGGGGGGGGGCACACCTGACAACTGTAAACATTTTCTATGACTGTACTGGTATTTCAGGTACTCTATTGGCTTCCATTTCATTCTGTATTCTGAGCTATCATGCAGACTAGAGGCATATCACTGTTCTTAGGTTTTATTGACCTACATTTCAGTTTCAGACTTCTTACCTTTTAGAACTAACATCCCACTGCCTGACCTGTTGTCGTCTGTCTGTGTAGGTCTGGAAGGGGGGCTGTTCTCCATAGCCATCAATCAGAGGCCTTAGCGCAGTTTTTCTTTTTGGTCATCTACACCTGTCCTGCTGGCTGAGACTGTTGGGTATGTGAGCCTCACTGACATGCATGTGTGTGTGTCCTATGGGCACACATTTGGCCCACCACATGTCCTGCAGTGGGTTTTGTCACCTTGTCTAGTACTGCCTATTATATTGACATCAGTATTTGTTATGGATTTCATGCTGCCGATATAGGCATCTACTATCTGCTGCCATCCCATTCAGTTACCCAGTTCCTTTACATGTTCACAACCATACCATAGATACGGGTAGCAGAACATACTACTACATTCAGCAACTGATAGTGATAGTGACTTACCTTGTGGCTGTGTCAGTATTCAGGATGGTGCTGGAGGGCTGACTATGTTGGATGCACATAGTACACTCCCTATACATGGTTAAGCACAGATAGTGTCATGTTTGGCATGCCTTTTACTGTATGTGTGAGTCAGAGAGAGGTGTCATTCCCTGGGTTCCTACCATGTCAGTGTATGTGCTATGCGTTGCCTCTTTGCCAAGGCCTGGGCATACTGGGCACACCTCCTTCTGCCTACAGGGGCATGCTCAGATTTCTCCTCCTCCTCCTCTGAGTCACTCTGTGCCTGTGCTGGCCTTGGCAATGGTGGGGGGCTGTGTGGCCCTGCCCTATGCTGTTCCTGCTGCAGCTGTTTCCACAGGATCATATTGTGTAGCATGGCACATACAATGACAATTTGGGTACATGTAGCTGGTGAGTACTGCAAAGCTCCACTGGATATATCCAGGCACCAGAACCATGACTTGAGCATCCCAAACACATGATCTGAAATGATTCTGGTTTGTGCGTTTGCCTCATTATGGAGTTCTTGCTCAGCTGTGTATGCATTTCTGATGGGTGTCATTAGCCAGAGCTCCAGTGTATAACCAGCATCCCTCACTAGGTGGCCATATAGGATGTCCTCATTGGCAAATCTCTGGTACAGCTGTGTCATATGCCAGATGTGGGAGTTATGATAGCTTCCAGGGCTGCCAGCACACACATTCATTATAATGCCCTGAGCATCGCACATGACCTGGCAGTTGATGGAGGGGAAGCCCTTGCGGTTTATGTAGACTCTACCCGGCTCGCTGGGTGGTGTTTTGATGTGTATGTGCATGCAGTTTATAGCACCCACTACCTCAGGGTATTCTGCTATTTGGTGGAAGAGAGGCATATTGCTTGTCAACACCTCACAGGTGTTGAGAAAATATATGTGCTCACCGGCATGTGCTGACATGGCATCCAGGAACAGGTGGAGAACCCTGGATGCTGATGCCTGTGAGATCCCCAAGATATCCCTAGTTGGCCTTTGGGAGGTACCTGTGGCTGGTATTCTTAAGCCTACACATACCTTGGTATCCACTGGGATGGGTTCCCCTCTGTTGGTTCTGTGTGTGAGGCGTGGCCAGCACAGCTCAACAATTTGCTGTAGGATGTCCCTATCCACCCTATAGTGCTCCACTATCTCCAGCTCATATAGCCCCTGGTAGGTTACCCTGGGTTTGTACACTCTTCTCCTTCTCCTCACTGAGGGTTGGTCATCAGCATTGTCATCCTCACCACCCTCAGCCTCTTCCACGTGTTGATTTATGAGAGCAAAAGCAGCCCCTATAATTTTGTTGCTTTTGTTAGGTAAAATGTCCTGTTTATGTACACCGGTGGTGTAGAGTTTGTGGGAAAAAAACAGAGGGAAAGGTGTTTGCATAGTTTATAGTAGTGTTCTGGGCTGGGCTGGGCTGCAGCCTGTGTAATTGGCTGATTCTGATACATTTAACCTGCCAGCTATGCTTGTTCTCCTTGATTACCTTCCTACTGCTGTTTTCCCTTCCTATTGCCTTCCTGTTTAAGCCCTGAGGCACGCCGTGCAAACACAGTGCTCAGATGTGAATGGAGCTGCTATTTCCTGGTTTAATTGTTTTTTTTTTTTTTTGTTTAAAACCTGGTGCACAGCACACACACCCATTTAGGCAATGTAAATACTACTAGGCAGTTTCAGACACACACCCTTCCTTAGCTCTGCTAAGCTAAGGGCAAACCCAAGCCACAGTGCTCCAGTAAGCTTACAGTATGCCTGTCACACCCCTCTATGATGGCAGCTAACTCTTAGGCTTGCACCATGGTTTTCTTGCACCTACACAGTTGGGTGCTGGCTAGCAATGAGGGGAAATCTGTGATTCAGTATCATTCCCCTCATTTGCATAGAATTGACTGCCAATGCCTAGTTACAAGTTTAACACTTAGCCTTCCCCCTTAGCAATCACTATTCAGTGGCCTTGTTGTCTTCTGCCTGCCATTGACTATAATGCAAAATTGTGATTTTTGCCTAAAAAGCTTTTTCAAGGTTTTATTTTTATTTTTGGGCTGATCCTGTTTGCCGCTGCTGCCCTATGCTTAAACAGCTGAAATCGGCAAAAAAAATGTGTTATTTTTTTGTTATTTTGAAACTATTTTCCATGCCAATAGCCATATATTTGGCCATTGCCATGCTTTCCACATCATATACACCCTTTATTTGGAGCTGTCATGGCTCCATTTTGTAGTTTGCAGAAATGTACTTGGTTAATAGAGGAATACATTTCTGCAGGTTGCACTAATCCTGCAAGTATGGCTGCCTGCTTCCTGGATCGCTAATTCACCTTATTTGCATATTTTTCACCCTCAAATGGGGTAATTAGCATAAAGGAGCTGTGTCCATGCAGGAATAGTGCCGGAGCGCTCTTGCACATCCTGGAAGCTTGTTCCCGGATCTCTCAGTGGCCATATTGTCTCCAGCAGCTCTTGCACTATTCCTGCATGCCATGCAGAGCTTACTGAATCTCAGGGTGCATCGTACTCCTTCCACATCCTATGTATCTCTAAAAAAGTTTCCTATTATGCTCACTATCTTTATACAAATTTTCTTCAAATTTTTCTTGATCTTGTCTCATGCTATGCTTAATGTGTTTGTCCAGCTTGTTTATTTCAGTTTTCAATGTTGTAGTTTGGCCTCTCTTCCATTTGTTACATTTTTGTCTCTTACTTTAATCAGGTATCTTGTTCTTATGGAAATATATCCCCCTGATGGCGAATGCCTAGATCCCGATGTTAAACTTTTTTATTTTTTTGCACTCAATTTCTCTTTCAAAACGTTTCACGTTCCATCTGCAGTTTTTAAACTGAACACAACACTCCAGTTAGTTTTACATACTGAGGATTGGTTTAGATTTTGGTTTGTCAGAATTATCCAGAAACAAATTAACCTTTATAACCCAGTGACAAACAGTGGTAAAACTTGATTTGAAGTAACAATCATTTCTTTATGAGCACCAACAGGGTCTAGTACGTTCCATTCCATGGTAGTTTTTTTTTTTTTGTTTTTGTTTTTACTATCTGAGGCAATTGTTGTTCCTGAAATTTCTTTACTAATGTTGTTAATCAATATTTTTCCAGTCTGTTTCTGGTAAATTTAAGTCACCAGACACTATTATTCTTCCCTCCCATTTTTCATGCAAGAAATGTATGCATTCCTTTAGGTCATCAGCACTTGACTTTGGCGGTCTGTACAATCCAACAATTATTATGTGTTCCAGGATTGGTGCTATCACTGAACATGTAATAATCACAGGTCTTATAATTTTCTTTAATCTCTCTCATAACACCTCCACCTGATTTTTGTTAGTGTATCTGTTACAGTAAAAACATTTATGCCCTGACAGATCTCGTTTCTAGTCATTGTTCTTTAACAATGTTTCACAAACAATAACAACATAAATCTTGTGGAAATGTAGCAAATTTTCCAATAGAAAAAGTTTATTTTTAATGCCCTAGCATTAACAACCATTATAGATGCAACAAATGGTGCTCTCTGTAAACTGTTCAATTTTCAACCTGACAACAATCCTGCCTACTGTTTGTCAAATATTGCAACATATCTGCTGCAAAAATTCTCTTTCCTGATCTTGAAAATGCATGCCATCATGTCTGAACACATGCTTGGGTGCTCTACACATTTCCATTTTTAAAACAGGACATTTTTTCCATGTATTTATTTACCCAAAACATAGTTTCATTTACGGTGACTTGACTAACCTTTCTATATGTTATTTGTGAAAAATATATCCTAACACTGGTACAACCTATACTATCTAAAGGGGCTGTAAATTCCCTACCAACAGTCAGAGAACCCTTGCAGATGAGATCGTTTGTACCAGCATGAATAAAAACATATACATACTTCCTTACAGTAAGGCATTCCAAGGCTTGTCTCACATCTTCTATTTTTCTCTTGGCAATCATCACACTATTTGATATTCATTATCTTCTCTGCAAATATAAGTAACATTTCCTCTAAAAACAGAATCTCCAATTACAAGAATATATTTTCTGACCAGATCTGAAGAATCTTCAATTTCTAATACAGTAATATCTGTTCTATCAGTTGTTACAAAGAAATGATCTTCATCACCATTAGTCTTATTAATCCCACGGTTTTTATTGCGTATTAAATTTGCAAACATATAATTGTCAGCCATCTGGATTTGTACATCCACAACTTGAGCCATGTAGTCAATGTGTGTCATTCTCTTCTTGTTTCTTACAGTAATGTTCTTCAATCCTTCCATGTTGAATTTTGATTTCTTCATTTTCACCTGCCCCTTGTCTCTCTTTTCTACCTTCTCTTTTGGAAAAATTATGCCTTTTTCTATAGACTTAAAGTTTTCTGATATAAAAAATGCTATTATTCCCTGTAATCTGTATGTTACGTAACAGAGCAGTGTCCTTGTTAGTATATATTCTCTTTATTTTACCGACATTTATTAGTTTCTTTTTCTTCTATGTTTGTTGCAGACTTCTTCTTTTCTTTCTTTTTTGTTTCCTTCTAAACACTCTGAATTCTCAGATAGCTGAATACTTGCATCCAGAATTCCAAAGTTGTCAGGGGCATGATCCTGTTTCAAATAGGTTGAATGATCTTTACAGAAAATAGACACATCATTTCCTAAATGTGTTCTATTTTCTCTTTGCCTAACATTATGTATCTCACCAATCCAGTCATTAATATCTGTAACAACAGAAGCTGTGCCAACTGCACAAGTGCAATCACCATCAGTAAGTCTAGATTTACTTCTTATAATGGTAAGCAAATCAGCCAACTTTTTACAAGGAACACAGATTACCTGTTATCAGATGTTACCTTTAAATATGCATAACTTATATTACACTGTACAAGATATCTGTGCTTTAGCAAATCATTAATGGTATACTCATTTAAGGAATCCAGATTCAGCTTCAAATGAATAAAAAGTTATAAAATAAAAGAATAATCAAAATCATTAAACACAGAAATCAAAGAGAAAATTTAAATCCTATGAGAAAAATCACACAAGCAATATACAGCTAAATACTAAAGTAAGTACAGTAAAGTTGTCGTTCTGACTGTACAAGTTCTGAAAGTCAGACCAAAGCTGTAATTTCTTAAAATTGTTTAGATAAGCTTTGGACTGTCCTGTCTGCAGTCTGTGTAAATTTATAGCTGACTAGGCCCCTTGGGATGGCTAGAGCTTGCCTGTCTAAAACCTATCCCTTTCTCACAACCAACAGTGAAAATTAAAGGTAAAACAACAGCATTTAAATCAAAGTAAGTCTTCTTGTCTACAAGCTATCCATTCCTTCCTACAAATAGTGAAAAACAGTAGTAAAAAATAAAATATAAATTCAAATAAAACTTCTCTTACCAGCCAATTCCACAATAAATCAAAAACCAAGATAGGATTGTTTAATTGAGCTCCCTTCCCATGATTTCTCACTTTATGTCTATGTATGTATATGTCAGTTGATCAAGTTTTCAGAAACTCGAACAAAATTTGGTTGAGACCATATAATCAAGTTTTTGAAAACTCAAAGCTTTTAAATAGAGATTGTGGTACAGTGAGGATCAGGAAATTTACCCTTTTTCTCAGTAGTGTGATCTCGGAGTTGGCATATATAATTTGCAAGGGGTGTGGGAGGTGCAGGGTGGCTTGCCCCCCTGCAAAAGATGTAAAAACAGGTAGATTTTTTTTCATGTTTGAGTTTTCAGAAACTTGATCCTATGGTCTCTTTGATATTTTTTCCAACTTATATATATGTATATTCATTGATCCTGGCTGCTGGGCTGCAACCCACCCCCAGCTAAAAACAGAAAAAAAAAGAAATGTGCTCAGAAAGTTGAGTATTATTTTTAAATTAAATGTAACAGTTGACTTTATGTTGTGTTCTATATCCTCAGGTCTCCACACATGTGCATGCACAGAGCTCTCAGAATATCTTGGGTTCATAGGTTCATAGCTTCATAGGTGGTTACTAGGCTATTAACCCGAAGGTCTTTATAAGCCTAGCTGTGTGTACCCAATATAATACTAGAGAAACCCAATATGAAGGATTTTACCTAAAATTGAGATCTTAGTTATGACTGTCCATAAAAAAATAAAAAAAAAATCTGCTCCTTACCATTACCAGGCTGTTTTGAAACTAGTCCAATATTAGGCTTCCTGATCATTAATCGGGTTTGATCTGCAACATTCAGTAGTGACAGAAGCATCACACAATGAGCTACTCACAGGGCTGCTGCATGATGCAGCAATGAGCCATGTCTGTTGGCTTAGGCTGCCTCAGGTGACTTGAGGAAGCCTGAAGCAAGAAGAAGGAAGTAGTTAATGTGGAAGAGGATGCACAAGCGTGGAAACAGTTTTTTTTTATTTATTTTAAAGTATTTCTTTTCAGGCACAGTGTGTGCTACTACCAGGATGTGCAAAGAAGGTGTGGGGGGGGTGCTGCACTCCTGTGTGTGCTGTCCTTTAGATGAGATATTTAGCTGAAGTACCATCTATTTGAGTTGTCTGGAAACTCCTGTGGATGTAAAATATCCCACAGTACCTATCAAATAGAGGAGGGGTAGTTCCCTGATACCATGGCCAAATTTACCCTTGTAGTTAAGTACACCATTGGAGCTCCCCTGAAAAGAGGTCACAAGTTTAGCAGGACTTACCCAGTCCATATAAGGTAAGCAAACATTTTGCCCAAATCCAAAAGGCTTCCTCTTAGTGTAAGTGACCACCTAAACCATGCACATGTCTTTTGGAATCTGGCCCGCAGTGCCAACCTGCCTTTCACCGAAATTTCTTATACTGACAGCACATTTTTTGAAATCAAAACCCAGCACTGAGAACAACTCTTTTGGAATCTGGCCAGTTATGTCACGTCACTCTTAAATGTTCTACTCAGTTAAAAGTAGACAATGACAGTGTATCCAGTTTATTTCTCACTCATATTTACTTGTTGAAATCTTACAGTGGTGTTATGAAAGCAAGCATTCAAAGCATTCCCAGAAGGCAGAAGTAATATGATTTTATCTTTTCTTGTGAAGAAATTAAGGGACTGAAAAACTAAGCATAAAAATAGTACATGTAATAAAGCTAGCAGATAATGAAAGGTGTCATAGTAATTGCACCGAAACAGGTTTGATGCAATGGTAACTGTACCTCTTGATGTAACTATTTATCTGGTGATGTTCATTGCAGCTCTATATTTCATGAAAAGAAACATAATGTTTTATTTAAAATTAGATCAGTATATGCATACACACACACACACACACACACACACATATATATATATATATATATATATATATATATATATATCTATCGTATTTGAAAATCATCAGACCTTATATAATCCTTCATACAAAATAGCAATAACATGCAGGGAGGTATGTACAAAACATTCTACTGTTTTGAAATCTATTTTTTGAAAATTCTAACTAAGTTGAAATGATAGACTTACTTTAAGAAACTTCCTTTTCAGAGCATTGTAGGAATTACAAGGAAAGTAAGTCAATAGACCATTTTCTTCTTACTAATATCAACTCTCAAGATGTACCACCCATTTTCAGAAGGGCAAATCAGGTCATACCAGCAATTAATTTGCTGATGCCCATCCAACCACCAGATTTTGTCTTCAAGAATGTCAGAATGTCATTCTGACTTAATGGTAGGTGTAATTTATTTCAGGAAGGTCAACACTAGGTAATATAAATGTCCTGCTAGTGTGTTTTCTTATATACATAAACGTAGACTAGACATATAGAGATTTAAATCCTTACTTTGAGAACTTGTGGTATTCTTTGTATTACAGAGATGATATGTAAAACCTAGATCTTAATGTAGGATAATGCAAGACAGTGTGTATATTTATAGGTCTTCAAATCTGTCATGGTAGCTAGAGGTCTTTAGACCAGTAACCTTTCTATTTAGGAAACCCTGGTCTCTTTCTATCCTATGATATGCTCAGAAAGATACATGCCAAAGGGGGTATTTTACTTTATAATTAGCCTTATCGGAGATGAGTACAATAGGACAACAACTTTATTTGTTCAGGATGAGATGACTTTAGATATCATTTATGCTAGCTAAAAGGACTTCACAAATACATGTTGACCAAAAGAGAGGTAATTGTGGACCAGGTTGCCAAGATCCTTGACTTCATGTCAGTTTTGAGTGTGGTGAAAGCTAGACTGTGAGATGTATGTAAAAGCTGCTTACCAAGTGTGATAACACTGCACTTCCTTGCACTTAATTTTAACTCTTTTCCAGTACACCAGTTTTTTGTAATGATTATTTCTTGCTGTAGATGTTCTGTGCAAAGGAGTGAGTGGACAACAGCACCCAGCTTACAGTCATTGGCATTCTAGGGTGGTGCTTTATGGTTTGTAGGCATATATTCCAAAAAAGGAAGAGTTTCCCTACTGAACCCAGAGGTACATTGCTAGTTGCCTTCTTTACTTTATGAGGTGACAGCAGCCACCTTAAGTATGTAAGTTCTATTTTTCAGCCAGTATGCTATCCACCTTCTCACATAAGAGCCTACATTTAGGTCTTGTAGCTTATTTACAGCAACACCATGGGGGATAGTGTCAAATGCCTTGGACATATCCAGGTAGGCTGTGTGGACTGAGCTGGAACTGTCTGCTGCCTCTGTGACCATCACAAATAAATTAACTAAATTAAGCAGATATGACCTCCCTGTGACAAAAAAACAAACTGTTGAGGGTTTTGCTGCTTGAGGTTTTTGACATCATAGTTAACAAAGTCAGATATGATGCTCTCTGTGGCTTTAAAATTCAGACTAGCCAGGCTGATGGGTCTATACCTTCCAGGGTCTGCGATAGGACCTCCTTCATGAAGGGGCATGAAAACAGCTGATCTTTATTATTCAGAGACATACACTGTGACTAAACATAAGTTAAAAAGTTCTAGATGGGTTTCATGTGTTCATGTGTTATGTATTAATTATCCAGGTAAATTGCCTGGACCAATGGAAGTAGTATTCTTCATTAATGAGAACTCACTCAGGACATATTTCTTGATGATCTAAGGATGGGGTTTCTAAGGGAGTCTGTGGGATTTTTGGAATTTCAGTGAATGTTTCTGGGGCAAAATTGGTAGTAGATTTATCTGCATGCGTATCAGTTATGTATTTGGGTCAGAGAAGGTTAGCCATTTTGGATTTGTTCACAGCACTGACATATGTTACTTCTTAATTTTCTAATATAAATAAAGAGGGATTTATGATTATCTTTGGCACTAGATGCAAATTCCAGTTTATGTTTTGCTCTAAGCTTCCTAGTTGTCACTTTTTGTTAATTGCTGATAATTGTGTTAAACTCTTTGTTTTGGATAAATGTGTATTTATTTGACTTTAGATTTTTTTTCCTTTTATTATAGAGCTTATTTATACTGGTGGATCACCAAGGTAGTTTATTTTTAAATCTTCCATTATATTTGTTTCTATCGGGGAATGTTAGACATATACACATTTTAAGGTGAAAGTAGATCTTCACTGTATAAGCAGCATCTGAGGCTGCCTGAGTGCTGGTGTTATTACAAGTAAATTCTGAGTAGATTTGGGCATATAAGGTCCTTAAATTGGTTAAATTAAAAAAAGTCTGGCAGCTAGCCCAGAGGATTAAAGCTCTGACATGCTAGCAAGCTTTTTTCCTGTTGCCCAGGGTAAAGGGTTTGACTACTTCCACTTCTGTTTGTCTACTGTATGACTCTGAGTCTCAGCAAGTCACTTAACCAGGCAGTGCTCTCCAGTTACCTCTGAAAAGGACATGTTCAGTAGGCTTACCTAGTTAACAAATGTATAAAAATTCTAAATTTTTCAATGTGGAGGTATTTGAGACTTTAATAAAAGAGAATATCATTAGTTTGTGGTTGACCTTAGCGAAGGATGGAGATACTATAGCAATGGTACATCTGAAGGTTATGTAGTCAAAGTTCCAGAATGCTCACCCACTAACTGACCAGTTTACTATTTGTTCTAGGGAGTCATCATATATTAAATCCAGAAAACTTTGCAAATAATCAGCTTTTAATGTATAGGTGCAGCATTTTTTGATGGATAACTGAAATCACACATCATAAAAATATTGTTCATTATGGGTATTTCGGTGAGAGCATTTATGAATTTTTCATGGCAGTCCATAGACATGGAAGATGTCCAGTATTGGGCTATAAATTAATAATGTCCCTTTTTTAGGTGAAAGCTGGAGTTCAATGATTTTAATATAAAGGTTTTGTGGAATCTGCCTAGATATTGTAGTCTAACAAATATGGAAGTGCCTCTGCAGTTTCCCTCAGATCTAAATATATAATAAGCACTAAACCCAAGAAAGGAGGGAGTACTGTTTTCACCATAAAGCAAAGTCTCAGTTATGATGTAGAAAGAGTTTTAGCATAATGAAGAGCAACCATGAAATTGTCAGAACTGGAATTTTCTGTCATTTTTATCCACCATGTTAGGGTGTGCTGTAACTAGAATCTGCCTAAAAAGACACTGTGTGCAGCAAGGGCTTTGGTCAGTAAGAGGAAGCCATGGAAAGAGGGGTGCTGGCCTTCCCTTGAGAAGCATCTCATCACAGGCTGCCACATACTGCCACCCTCCTTCCAATGACAAAAGTTTCTTGGCCACATTTTGAAGCCAATTATCTTTTCTTTATATTTAGACATCATTCTTTGTGAAGGAAGGATTATACTCAGGGCTAGAATCTTACCTGCATTTAACACAGGCATAGTAAGATTCAATTTCTCTCTGTGCATCTCTAAGACTTGAGCAATGCAAGTCATTCCCCTCAGCATGAGATACTGCTGTGTAATATTCATACTTGCTCAGTAGATGAATAGAAGAGCACCTGTAATATTGCAAACCATTGTGCTAGATGGGTAACTGATTGTCAAAATGTCCTGATTATGTCTCACTATGATGGGGTCAGTGGACCTGAGAATGGAATCAACAGTTATTGGGCCATTTCTGTTTGTACATATGAACTCAGTAGTAGCTGTGGACAGTTTGCAGTCTGCAGACTGATGACTCTTAAGAATGTATGATTCCACTGAGGTTGTGCTAGTAGAGTTTTGCTGTGACTGTGTCTTCCTGGTTCTAGAAGGCTTGGGAAGTGAGTTTTTGATAGCCTCAGTATATGTTGGTTAGGTATGTTTGTGTAGATGAGTGTCCATGTGTTATAATGTAATGCTCACAGACCAGCTTTGTAGATAAACCAGTGGTCTCCATGTTGTGAAGTTGCTTACACATCTCACAGACTGTTTAATGGATGTCAAGTAATAGTTCACTCGCTGTGAGCATTTGGCAGTTGATACATTGTCTAAGAATATTAAGTGCTATGAAACTGGCAACAGAAGGGATGGAAGTTGATTAGTCTTCCATGTTGGCCAGGTGGATCTATACCTTACAAGGGATAAGTGGCACCAATATGCACAGAGACTTATCTAAGTCACCTGGTGACCTGAGCAGTTCCTAGACTAGCATGTCCCCTCAACTCAAAGTTGAGGACAAAAACAGAGGAAACTGAAGACCAAAACTGTAACTGTAATAAGATACTTGCTACAACTGTAGTAAGATACTTGCTACAACTGTAGCAAGTTACTTGCTACAATTATTAACAGTCAGAGTTCTATGAATGCAGTATCAGCATTCATTTAGAAAGTGGCAATATCTCCCACACCTTCTTATGTGAATGCCATTACTGCACTCATGACCCATCAATAGCTGCTATGTCCCTCTAAGAATTGGTAGCCAGGACAGTCAACTCCTTTGCCAAATCTTGAATATGGTGCCAAATATATAGTTAACAGTTGTGTCAAAAGGTACAATGGATCTTATGAGCATGAGGGTACAATATGGTAAGAGCAACAAGTTACTGTAACCAAAATAATAGCAATGCCAGTATTAAATAACAATAAATACAAGGCATCTAAAGCAAGAAACAAGGCAAAAACAATAAGTGTACATGTGGGACAATGATAACAGGCTACAATAAGAAGCTATGAGACATCAATTGTAATGACAACTGCAAAAGCTGAAGAACACATTGGCAGCTACAACAATAGCAACAACAAAAGAACATCAAACAATACACTGTACAAGAGTGCTCTGCTGACCACACCTTTATTGAGCCACTCTTATTCTGTGATCTTCCTACAGCAGATTTTAATTAATTTAAAAACATAAGCATTGGATGAAGTTGAAAAGATGGGAAAACATGCAACGGACAATGGCATTAGTTTTCAGACTGTGGGTAACCCAAATTATATAGGGGAGTATTCCGCCCTTTGAACCATTGCAGCTAAAGTGTTTCAAGAGTTTGACAGTGTTAGTGTTAGAGTGTGTGCATGTGTACGTGTGTGCGTGTGTGCATGTGTGTGCGTGTGTGCATGTGTGTGTGTGTGTGTGTGTGTGTGTGTGCACATATACAGAGCCAGAAGATAGGAACTGAGCATTCATTTTTATCAGAGGAAATCGTAATTAAGAATAGCAACATTTATTATTGTATTCATCCTTAAGTTGTTTAGTGATAAGAATTCAGTACAGGTAATGGAGATTTATTTGTGCCTTGAAAAGATAGAATAATGTATGTTAGACTTATATCTAGCAAACTTTTAATCATTTATAGAGTCCTAAAGGTGCATCTCTGGTTTAAAATTTGAATCCAAACATTCTGGTGCAATAGTTGAGGCTATGTTTATTGTGCCTCTAAAACTATACAAAGGTCTAAGAATCAGGATAATTGATTTGATTTAGCTAATGCCACATGGGCATGTCTATTCACTGATACTATTCATAGTTTACTTGAAATATTTAAAAATCCTTCTCAGAACATTAGGACATGTTGTGGAATAAGCAGCAAATAACAATATAAATTAACTCTATTTCAAAATAATCTCCTATTTTTTTCCCTGAACCTAGTGAGGTCTTCAGAAATATGAAACTTACTGGGGCTATCAGTGCCAAAAATTATTATAATTTCAATATAAAAATTGAAGTCTTGAAGAAAGAATTGAAATTAAGTGAATAAATTCAAGCAAAACAGATGGCTATACTAGAAGAGACTTCAGAAACACATCCAATACAAAATATAAATATATATATATATATATATATATATATATATATATATATATATATATAAATCTGAATAAAATAACTATATGTGAGGATTTAAATAGCAAAGTCAAAAGAAGAAACTAAAATGCAAGGTTTAACTAGTCAACAGACAAAATGACTTAGCCATTTCAGTTGTACACCCCCACATGAAAATAAATGTGTCATCAGAGAATTTGTTAGAACAACTGTATATTTAAGGAAAGAGACTATTAGAACAACATATTTTTTAATGAATCAAGCATTCTTAAAAAAATACTTTATAATAAATACAGTATCCTTTTTGAAAATTCATGCCACCATTTTGATAAGTATGGGCTACAGTTCAAATTTTGCATAGTCTAGACTTAGCAAGTAATATAGAGATCCATGGTGGGATTCAAAGAGATTACCTCCACTTGCACTTATTGAGTAACGTGGGTTAGTTAAAATGACTGAAGGAATTCAATTTCAGAGACAAAGTAAAGCCACGCAGAGAAACACCTCATTAGTAGTTAATTAGCATGTCTTAGAAATGAATACTAGGCTGTCAGAACTGACAACAGCAGCCTTGTCCCTACCAGTCCATGCATTGTGGGAGCAAAGGTCACCTGAATATACAAACACACGCAGACACACACACACACACACACACACACACACACACACACACACACACACACACACGCACACACACGCACACACACACACACATGCACCTACAATAACTACCTACTGACATACACACACACACACACACACACACACACGCACACACACACACACACACACACACACACACACACACACACACACACACACACACACACACACACACACACACACACTCACACACACACACCATAGCTTTGCTACACTTACTTATTATAGCTATGCTATGAACCATGACTAGTCCCATACAGAAGAATGAGTGTATGGCATTAAATGATGGCATTCATTTTTTTCTACCTGCAAAAAAAAATTTGTGTCTCTCTGACTTGCTCTGATGAGTTAATCTAGAGCCACTGATATCTCCCATAGAGATCACATTGTTAATTAGCATTTGTAGCACCCTTAAATGCAGCATTTACATAGGTTTCTCCAGCAAGCTACATGCTGCAGCCACCAACAGCTGACAATTGCAGTGGGGCACCTGTCTCTGAATTGCTCAGATGTGCTATACTGCAGACATCTTTAGGGTTAAGGCTTCCACATATGCACTAACCGGTATTATCTAATTAAAACAGAAATCCTGAAATGTGAACTAAATTAAATAAATGTAGATATAAGTGATATTAAAGAGGTATGGTTAAGCAGCATGGATAGTAGCAAAACACAAAAGCTTGCAAGAAATTCATGAGGCTGTGGAAAGAAATACATAATGACATAATGGTTTTATTTATAAAAGATCACCTAAATCAGGAAAATTAAAATTAACTGAAGTGCTACTATCCAAAGGTATATAATGTCATATATAATAAGGTTATCATTTCTAACTTCCCAAACAAATCAACAATTGGATAACTGACAAAATTAAGCAGTACTGTCTAAATAGTTGATACTTTAAGGCAAAATCTGTCACTTCACTTAATAAAGCAGCCAGCAAAAGAAAAAAAAGAGTATACTTGATAAGTTTAACCAAATATCTATTTAACATCAAATATGAAATTGATGACTCCTCCATCAATAACAATAACTCAGTAATTGAAGTAAATATCACATTTGTAAAAAGTGATACCGACAAAGGAAGGGAAGTAGCAAAATGAGGTAATGACTGTATATGTTTTGCCCAAAAACATGTAAAACTGAATAAAGCTGCACTAGTTAGATGCAAGAGAAGAAACTCTTGACATTCAAAAAATGGAAATATCTAATATGGAGAAAATAGAGAGAAAGCAAGATCAGAAAGCTGGTAAGATTTCATACCACCTCAGAATGCTATTAAAAAGAAAGTGAAAACTATAATATTTTAGATTAACATAATAGGCACTCTTTAGTAAGATACTGGATAGTCTGTAGAAATATAAAACACAGAAGGATGGAAAGAAAATATTAACTGGCAGAAAAAAGTTGATAAAATGATTTCTTTAAACATGTACCTCCAGCTTCAAGATGAAAAATGGTGGAAAATGAAGCCATGAATGAGGGGAAGAGATAATAGGTACAATTTGATTTGCTTCAGCAAATGCAATGAGAAATATTCTGAAGGAGGAAACAAAAAAAATTAATTTGTAAACAGAGATCAAAGAAACCATTCCTAAAATGACAAAAATATGTTAAACTAGCACATACTTGGTCAAAGAACGGTAAACATGAAAAGGATAGAATATGAAATAAAAGATCAAAACCATGAGCCAAACTTTTCAAAATTTATGTTTAAGATTAACATTTGTTTTACAGAATTAATTATGCCACCAGAATGGTATGAAACAAAAGTAACACAAATTAATAAAGGAAAGTATAGAAAACATAATCCCCCGGATTCTCAAAAGCTTGCACGGAATGCAAGAGTCGGTGCAGGAGCTCAAGCAGGCAATACGTCTGTCGTGCTATTCAGGAACAGCCTATAGGGGCATGCATGAGCACTCCTGCACTAATTCTGCATGGACTAAGCCCTGGTATGCAAATCAACCCATTTGCAGGAGAAATCTATGCAAATGAGGTGATTTTGCACTCCAGGAAGCTTGCAACAGTCTACACAGGACTAGTGCTATCTGCAGAAATGTACTCGGTTATTAACCAAGTACATTTCTGCAAAATCCAAAATGGAGCTATGACAGCTCGAAATAAAGGCTGCATATCATGTAGTAAGCATGCCAATGGCCAAGTATAAGGCCATTGGCATTGCAAATATAAAAAAAATACAAAAATCAACTTTTATTTTTTTTTAAGCCGATCTCGACTGTTTAAGCGCAGGGCAGCGGCACACAAATGGGATCAGGGAGAAAATAACAAAATGAGCCTAAAGTAAGCATTCTAACTAAAATCAGTATTCTGCCATGCAAGTCAATGGCAGGCAGAAGGCAACATGGTCAGTGAGTAGTGGCTGCTAAGAGGGGAGGCTCAGTGTGAGACATGTAACTATGCATTAGCAGGCAATCTTATGCAAATGAGGGGAAGGATAATGAATCCGAGTTTTCCCCACCATGTGAGTCAGGTCTCAACAGTGTAAGAGTAGGAATAGCTTGGTGCAAGCCTAGGAGTTAGGTCGCATGATGGGTATGTGTGTCAGGCTTACTGTAAGTGGATTGGAGCCCTGTGGCTCGGGTTTGCTCCTAGCTTAGCACAGGGCAACCAAAGCTACGATTTGTAGTACACTGGTATGCCTCTAGTCAGCATGATAGGTAGGAGTACCTGACATACCAGTGCAGTCATAGCAAATGTGTACAAGTGTCAGGTGTGCCCCACCCATCCAACATAGTAACGTAATAACAGTCAGGTGCGCCCCCAATCCTGTTTAGAAATGTAGAAATAGACAGGTGTGCCCCCCAATCCTGTGTAGAAGTGTAGAAATAGTCAGGTGAGCACCCCCCATCCTATGCAGAAATGTAGGAACAGTCGATGCCAAATGCTTGATGGATACCCTGCAAAAACAGCATGCTACCTGTCAGTGTACAACACAAAAGTCAGTACTACAGTACAAACCACCTGGACTCGATCCACACATTAAATACAGATGGCCATACTGGGCATGCTCACACACTTAGAGAAATGAAGGCAATGTCAGTCAACAACATACTGAAAGGTCATACTAGACATGCTCACACACTTAAACACATGAAGGCCATGTCTGCAAACACCAGTGGACCAGACATATCTGACAATTGCAGTTGTTAGTGCAGACACTCATCAGTATGCACCACTCATGCCTTGCACACACAGTGGATAAGAATACAGACATATATGTAAGGACAACACACTATAATAAGCCAAAGGTAGACTTACATAGATGTGTGGAAGAGGGTGACTGTGACAAGGAGCCATCCAGGCCTGTCCCACCCAGCACACAGCCAAAGGGCCCCAACCACATGAGGTTCAGATGTCATTCACTGCAGATACTAGCCATCAGTATCTGTCAGCATTACAGACTATGTGGTGCACATGCCAGCTGTGCAACATGACTGTACAAGGAAGTAGTCATCTAGCAGCTGTATACACATGCCTGTGAAATATGACCCTGTGTGTGCCCGCATGTGGTGTGGATGAATGGGTTATGGCCCATGCACACACACTGCCCTCCCCATAGCCCTGCTATGACAAACCTGCTGAGGTCATCCACTGTGAAATACACCTTTGGAAGAGTTATAGTCCATTAATTACCATGGCACGTCCCATAACTGCATACTGCTGTAGTGTGATAAACTAGGTAGGTAGGAGGTATAATCCCAGACTTGGCAAATGTGTCTGTGTGTCTGTCCGTCTGATGCTGACTGTGTAGAGAGCAATGCTTTTTAGGGTCCTGACACTCCCTACAATTCAAATGCTCAACTGTGGCAAGGCTGCTGATGTTATCCACTTAGAAATACACCTCTAGGAAAGTTGTAGTCCAGTAATCTCCATAGTGTGTCCTGTAATTGTGTAATGCTGTAGTGTGATAAAGTAGTCAGGTAGGTGTTCTAATCCCAGACATGGCAAGTTTGTGTGTGTGTTTGTCTGACTCTGACTGTGTAGAGAGCAATGCTTTTTAGGATACTCACACTCCCTTCAATTCAAATGCTCAGCTTTAGCAAGGTTGCTGATTGCTGATGTCATCCACTTAGAAATACACCTCTGGGAAGGTGGTAGTCCAATAATCGCCCAAGCGTGTCCTGTAACTGCGTACTACTGTAATGTGATAAAGTAGTTAGGTAGGTGATCAAATCCCAGACATAGCAAATTTGTGTGTGTGTGTGTCTGACTCTTACTGTGCAGAGTGCAATGCCTTTTAGGGTACTCACACTCCCTACAATTCAAATGCTCAGCACTGGCAAGGCTACTGATGTCATCCACCTAGAAATACACCTCTGGGAAGGTTGCATTCCAGTAATCTCCATAGCACATCCTGCAACTGCGTACTGCTGTAGTGTGATAAAGTAGTTAGCTAGGTGTTCTAATCCCAAACATGGCAAGTGTGTATGTGTCTGTCTGACTCTGTTTGTGTGGAGAGCAATGCTTTCTAGGGTAGTCACACTCCCTACAAGTCATATGCTTAACTTTGGCAAGGCTGCTGAAGTCATCCACCCAGAAATACACCTCTGGGAATGTGGTAGCCCAGTAATCTCTGTAGCGCGTGCCATACCTGTGTACTGCTGTAGTGTGGTTTAGAACTCTGGTAGGGTTCTATTCCCACACATGGCAGTTCTGGATGTTTTGTGTGGGTTTCAATGTCTGTGTAGGGACCAAAGCATTATAGGCTTGTCACACTCAGAACATTTCAAATGCCCTACTTTGGCAATGCTGCTGATGTCATTCATTGTGAAATACACCTTTGGGGAAGGAGCCCCCCAGTAATCCCTGCGGTGCGTCCTATAACAGCTCCTTGCTGTAGTGTGATATAGACCACTGTTAGGGGTCTATTCCAACACATATCAGTTGTGGATGTTTTGTGTGTGTGTCACTGTCTGTGTAGGGAGCAATGCATTTTAGGCTAGTCACACCCAGTACATTTCAAAGGCCCTACTTTGGCAATCCTGCTGATGTCATTCATTGTGAAATACACCTTTGGGGTAGAAGTTCTCCAGTAATCCCCATGGTGTGCTCTATAACAACTCCATGCTGTAGTGTGATATAGAGCCCTGTTAGGGGTCTATACCCACACATGTTGGTTGTGGATGTTTTGTGTGTGTGTCACTGTCTGTGTAGGGAGCAATGCATTTTAAGCTAGTCACACTCACTACAATTTGAATGTCCTACTTTGGCATTCCTGCTGATGTCATTCAATGTGATATACACCTTTGGGGAAGAAGTACACCAGTAATCTCCATGGTGCATACTATAACTGTGTAGTGCTATAGTGTAATAAACTAGTTAGGTAGGGGTTCTACTCCCAGACAGGTGTGTGTGTGTGTGTGTGTGTGTGTGTGTGTGTGTGTGTGTGTGTGTGTGTGTGTGTGTGTGTGTGTGTGTGTGTGTGTGTGTGTGTGTGTGTGTGTGTGTGTGTGTGTGTGTGTGTGTGTGTGTGTGTGTGTGTGTTTGTAACTCGTATCCTGTGTGGAAGTGGGTGTGAGTGTGTTATACCTGTGCCCAATGTGGAGCGGATTTTGCATATTTCTTATATGGCCCTACTATATATCACAATGTCCACCGTACAGAGATAACAGATGTGAAATAGCTGAGAGGCTGGGATGCAAAGCCATACCCATACATGTGACATCACAGCCAGGCAATCACAGTTAGCAACCCCAGTATTACCCAGAGTACACTCTCAACCCATGTCTCATGCACACACACATGCCTAGGCAACAGCCAATATGTGGGTAATACACTGCATATTGGCCACTGATAGTAACTATGGAGTGATTGCTGTGGGCTACAGAGGGCATGGCATCCTGTTCATCTGTTCAATATGTATGTACATGCAGACAGTGCACCTTCTCCATGTTCCCCAATGGACACCTGCGACACCTGTGGTTCCATCACATGTGACCCACAAAGGACATACCATGCCTGATAAATTTCCCTGTATGGACAGATGCCACTGACACTAGGGAATGCTGTTAGCATGCTATCAATGTAGGTGCAGGGTAAACCTGCTGCCCATTACCAGTTCCCGCCACAGGTGGGTAAGATTGGCACATCTGATGATAATCTGTGTTCACAACATGGGTCAGACACTCCAGGTACAGTTCCAGATGTCACTGTACATGCATGTGGGAGGTGTGCACATCCCGGATACCATCCATGTCATGGACAAAGGAACATATACATGGCAAGCGATGCACAATATTGGCCACACACAATAGTCACCCAGGTGACTGGATGGGGGATACAATACACACCTGTGTGGGCAAATGCAGAAACTACAGCCCTGAGCCACAATGCAGACCATTGTCATGTGGCCTGATACCACGTTATACCCATTACCTAGCCTTGTATAGCCATCTGGCACAGTCGACCACCACACACCCATGCAGAAATGCACCCAAGCATGTCAGTACTGGCACCCTGTGTGTTTGTGTGTGTGTTGTATGATATGTATGATCACATCCACACTCACTACAATCCCCATTGGCATACTAAAGTATGCTGTCTGATGTCAGACACCTCCCCATACCCTTTGCCCATCCAACCACTGTATGACCCGTGTGGTGCATGTGATACCTGCACAGTAATGTGTTATGGCAATCCCACTACTGATGAATTGTAATCCTGGCCCTGCCAAGTGTGTCAATGTGTGTGCGTCCCTGTGAGAGAGTGGCTGTGTTGACGCTGGCACCTGTTCATGCAGACAGGCACGTGTACGTCACCTACCATATAGCTACCATATCCCTGTTGCAGATGTCTCTCACCATCACATACATGTTCTGAGGGCTCCACAACAGGAAACCCATGTGGCGCATCTAATAACTGCATAGAACTGTGATAGCACTACATAGTCGTCAGAGGTTTGATACCCTGCGCTGGTAGGTGTGTAACCCCAAATATGCTTAAGTTTTATTCTCCCACTCCTCCCTGACTTGTCTGCCTCTCTCACTCCCTCTCTGGTGGATGTGGAGACCTACACCTGCTTTGTTTAGGCAGCAGCATGTGTATTTTAAGTGATGCTCATGATCAGCTGCTGGCCTCTGCATGAATTGCAGCCTTCCCCTAGCTGATTACATGTGGAACAGCTGTAGTAACATTCCCATAGCCAATTGCATGGAAGCACACTCCAATATCTAGGAGCATCATGTTGGTGTTGGCCCTTTTCATTCACTGTGAGCAGGAACTAGATCTGTTGTTTGGCAAACAGCATATCAGATGGATTGGGGATTTACCTCTAACAACATACACTGTAGAAACAGGGCAAGACACAGGAGGGAGATGTGCCTGACCTGACTACAGACTGTAAGTGCTGCAATACTTTATTTGGAGTAATGTTGGTTAACAGTGTGTGTGGATATGGCTGTCCTACATGTTTCAATACCTGCCATGTCAGTTCTATATTTATGTGGAATCCCCATTTGGAAGGTCATCTGCACACTGAGCAGTATGTTGTGCCTTTGGTGTAATGTGTTAGCCACAGAACATCTATCTGTGAACTGCAGAAGGTAGTGTGTGGATTGCAGTTTGTAGATGGTGAATGCCGTGACAGTTACTGACTTCATATCCCTTACAGGACATATGTTGCAACAAACCCTGTTACAACAGTAAATGTATGAAGCTATCCCAGCAACATGTCAATATTGGCCCTTTATATGTGCCTCTAGCCACAACTCTGTCAATCTTTGTACATATGTCATACATTAAGAGTTGCATATGTGCTGTACACCATAACTAGTGTCATCATATCTGATAACAAGCCAGTGAGATATCAGACTGCTACACGTTATGTACAGTAGGGGTTATATTTCATGACATAACCTGGAGAATCTGTGGATGTTTTTACAGTATTGAGGTCTGTGTACTTATAGTGAATGTTGACAGTGTGCGTATTGTTAATATGTACTTTAGCCTGTGTACAGACTGTGGTAGATATCAGTGTTCTAGGTCCCGCCCTATCTGATGTTACATGCTGCTCCACTGTATGTTACCATAGTGGCTTACATGTTTGTAGGGCCATACACACACATGTCCCATACCACAGACAGCCATCAGACCAAACTGTGTAGCAGCCCAGTATATGTAGGGTTAGTCTGTGAGTGGCACATATGAGGATGGTGTCGAACAGATAGTCCATATACTGTAATATTATGCTAGCTTACCATATGTGGCTGTGGCTGAGTTCACATTGGTTGTGGTTATGCACTTTCAGACAGGTGTATCTTACTCTGTAGTGTTACATGGCTGTAGAGTCTGCTATATATGCAGGTACATGTGCATTCCCCCATAGGAGATGTAGGCCAGTGTTGAGCCAGTCTGCCTGTTGTCAGCACAGTGCATTGTTACATGCCTAGCAGCTTAGTGTACTTGCCCAGTGAGATGTCATGTGCAGATACTTGCCAGATGTACTAATGCTGGGTCTCCCTTAACAGTCATGTATGTCAGACACAGCAGTGGGATGCTGTACAGATGTATGTCAATATCTAGTGGGTAGTATGTGGCCATGGCACCCCTATACCAGTGGTTATTATGTGTCAGGCCAGACAGGGGTGTGTGAATGCATAACCTATGGTGGCAAATGTATACCAGTCGTTATGTGTTATACCCATCTACATGGCTGTCAACATCCATATTGTCAGACATGGTACACATGTTTTGCACTAAGGCGTTCTGTGTTTACCTCTGGACTGTCCAGAGTGTGTCAGAATGTCCACATATATTGGCCAATATCTCTGCTGCAGTCCACAGGGGCATTACGTGCTAGCAGTTGTACTTTGCTATGATGTCCTTAGGATGTTTGTCAGTAGCCAATGGCACACATGTGAAAAGCAGATGTGACCTCCCACACACAAAATGTCTGTGAAGACAATCCCAGTTACAGTAGCAATAGTCCACTACTATACATGCTATACATACCTGACATCCCCTTGCACTACGAAATTGGGACTATAGGGGCCGGGGTGGGGCTACACTCCATATCCAGAACATATGATGAAAATATATGTGCATATAATTATCCAGATATCTATATATATGATTACACATATACATATCGAAATATATAGATGGGTATGTATAGGTACATAGATATACATATACACACCCAGATATATACATATACAGAGCAAAATATGTCTACGCATACACAGTGTCTGAAAAGCTATATGACATGGCATATAGAACTGTAATAGTACACAAATAAAGGGTTTCCATTTCCAAAAACCTGTGTGTGGTGTTATTTCTTATGACCTCTCTGTTGGTATATGTTGCAGGCAACGATTGTCATTTGTATGGGTGGCCCATACAGTGTCCAGTTGTTCAAGTGTGAACTGTAGGCATAGTGGCTGTTCCATATTTTGTGCAACTTCTATATATGTATCATACTGTACATATCTCTGTGTGTGTATGTGTAGTCACATGTATATCTATATATATGTAAATATATATATATATATATATATATATATATATATATATATATATATATGTATATCTGTATCTGCATATATGTGTCTGTGTATATGTATCCTGGGGATGTTGGTAGCTTCCACATTTTACATTTCCTATGGGAGCCACACTGTACTGCATGATATGCTACCAATACCAGCCTGACATCATACAGGTGGGATGTAGTACTGTTAACATTTTGTGCCCATGTCATGTCAGGTCCTGGTTATGGGATCTGCAACACTTGGTAGTGTTCTGCAGGGTGGACATGTTTGGCTGTTGGGGGGTATGCCTATTCGTACAAGACGCATATTGTTTGGGACCTCTCAACCCCATTAATGATGCATGTGGACAAATTTGTTTTTGTTAATCTACCGTTGCTATCTACAGATGTATGGCCACATATGTATATATATGTGTGTGTGTGTATATATATATATATATAGATATATCTGCTTACATATATATAACTATGTCCGTATATAGCTACATAGATATATATCTGCGTACATTTATGTTCCTTGCTCTGTATATGTAGACATATAGGTGTAGACATATATATGTATCAATGTAGGCATTTGCATGTATATATGTTCATATATATTTATATATATATGTATATATTTCTAAATATATATATATATATATATATATATTTTTTTTTTTTTGATATATATATATATATATATATATATATATATATATCTGCATATATAGATATGTTGTATCTGTTTAGATATTAATATATTCACACACAGGCATACATGTAAATGTTGGTATACATTCTCTGTACCATTAGATGACTGGGCTGGATGACATGCTTGTGAAAACATCAGATTTGTGTGTATCTGGCATGGCTTAGTGGTAAATCACTCTGTCTATTGTGTGCAGGGTCCTGGGTTTGAGCCTTGCAAGGGCTGTTTATTTTCTTGCTGGGCAGAACATGGGCCATTGGATACAGAGTGATTAAGGCACTTTAAAGCAGCTGTAAGTGGGTTTTGCAGGTTTCCGTGGAGGTAATCACTGCTAACTTCCGGTTACAGTTTCTTACACTTAGTTAGCTTCTATATTGCTTAACCTGTGTAGGCATAGCTTTCCCCGTGCAAACAGGCTTAAACCCTCTTACTGCTGCTTAAAAGTGCTTACTCCCACTTACTCCTGTGCAAATTTCTTTAAAAGAAAAGAAAAAGGGGTTGATAGGACAGTGGTGAAAAAAGGGGCGCAAAGAGGGAAAGACAGAAGGGAAAATAGACAGGTATGTGCAGAGAGGATATAGGGAAGGTCCATAGCTGCCCATTTCTTCTACAGCAACAGCTGTGCATATACACTGAATTTGGAGGTAGATTTGGACACTCAAATCCCTGGGTGGGGGTGAGGACAACAATAATTCATTGTGATGCTAATTAGACGGGATTACATGTGTCCAGTGGACATGTGTGCGAAATGGACAGCTATGTATGGGGCGAGATTTTTCTGTGGGAACAGATTGCCTTTTTTTTTCCAGTTGAGAGTGGGATTTTGGGAAGAGGTAGGAGATATATTTGGGGAAGTAGGTTGGGTAGGGTAACAGACAAGACAAACAAGATGCATACAGAGGTGGTAGATGACACATGTGGAGGATAAACACCTTGGACAGGGAGAGGTGTTTGGAAGTTGCAAACCCATGAGCTCCCAAACGGAAACAGTGGGACTGAGGTCCCCACCCATGGGCAGACACCACTGCACCTTCACAGCTCCAAAGGTGGCTGTGCTGGGGACTGGGTAGGAGGGGCAGGCTCACCCTCTAATTGTGCCATGCGGCCCTCAAGCTGGCGTAGCTTGTCTCGAATCTCCTTGTTGAGCTTACTATGCACCACGGCCCGGACCTGATGGTGGGTGACAGGTACCTCTCCACCCCTGCTCCCGGGGGGGCCAAGCCCCATCCTCTACGGCATTCCACCCAAAGGTGGAACAGGAACAACAGAGGAGGAGGTCCCCAGCTGGGCCCCAGACATGCTGGTGCCCAGTGCCATGGCCAGTTGAGGTGGGACAAGTGGGTCCACTGGGACCAGCCTTCCCATACAAGCTATGGTGTTGCAGTTTTAAGAAAGATATCAGTTAGTAGTAGTCAACGGCATTCAGGATTAGTTATGACAGCATGCATAGGTATTCCCATTAACCCAAGAAACCAGATTTGCAACAGTTGCAGAGCGAGCAGAACACATGCATATATGAGACAACAGTGGCCATTACAACAGCATGCAGGTTTCATTGATGGCAACAGGCCACCAATATGGGAGTATTTTAACATGGCACATGCATAGAACCAAATGTGAATATTTATAAATCAATAGGACATATATCCCAACAAAAGTTTGGAGTGTACATGTACCCACTGAGGTGTGTAATTTGGTTATTGTTGCACATATGGAGGGTGAGAGAGAGAGAGGTCAATTAACACCTAATATATCCCTATCATTTTCACAACTTTCTTGGTCACTGCAGTGATCTGGCCCTTACATGTATTATTAGACTACCCAATGTCCTTACTTTGTACAATGGTATGTTTGTAGATTAGTATATATGTGGACTGTGTCTTACGTATAGTCTACACCTCTTACCTGTTATACCTGTTGAGAAAATCATTGTTAACACTACCTGACAATTTCTACACATACTCCCAGATTCCATGCTTGTAGACAAGTATATAAGTGAACTGTGTTGTACCTACAGTCTACACCTCTTACCTGTTATAGCTGTGGAGAAAATCTTTGTTAACACTATCTGACAAATCCTACACATACTCCCAAATTCCATGTTGATGTTATACACATACCTAACAATCTGTTATTGCACACACTCTGGTCAAGGCTTGACAGGATGCAGGTTTTAATGTGACATATTTTGAGAATTGCTGTCATACACTTTGGTTGAGATGCTACACTGACAAGCTTGTTTTCATATGCATTCTTTGACTATGTACAGGTCTGACTATCAGTTATATGTCAGTAAAAGCTGCCTACATTTCTTGGATCATCACACTGATTTGTCAGGGGAAGAGGTTACCGGGCAGCAGATTTGGGCCATTTATCTGTACATGCTGGACAGATCAGAACAGTTGAGGGGTATGACTATGCATACAGCTTACTACCTGAATATTCTGCCACAGCCTGTACAGTTGATGGTTATGATTATGCTTACAGCGTACTATATGAACATTCTAGCAAATCCTGTACAGTTGTCGGGTCTAATTATGCATACAGATTTCTATCTGAACATTCTCACAAACTCTGTTCAATTGTGGGGTATGATTATGCATACAACTTACTACTCCCAGGATTAAAGCCCCTGTTGTGTGTGGTAAAAAATATTACAGTTGACATCACAGTACACTGTGCTATCAGGGAATTGGTGTAACGCATTTCAGTGTTTTCTGTCTAAGTCTCCCTCAGTTGTACAATATGACTGACCTCTTGGGACTTCCAAAATTGTTATACTGGACTTCCTACAGATTTTAACTGCGTTCAACAGTGCGGGTAACACTGCTTAATACAACAGTACTATTTATGGAATACAACACTACAACAACATATGAAAGCAGAATGCACACAAGCACTCAAGGGATTATACTTTTATTCACAAGATATTACACCTTTATTTCCACACAACCTATGTGACAGTCTTCCTGCCATATTGTCTAGTTTATTCAGTACATCCCACACACAATACATTTTTATACTGGTACAACACTTTCTAGAACTGTTATATTTATTTGTTATGACAGTACATGCAAGATTATTACTAACCTGCCTCGCAACACAGCCTTTGCAACCTAGCAGCATGGGCTTGTTGGTTCATGCTCATCTGCAGCTGTCAGAGAAATACAGTGATATTTAGCCATTACCTATCCATAGTATACACAAGCTAGGCAATCATTATATACATAGTAGAATGAGTACTTACTCAGTGCTGGGGCATTAGCCATCTGCCTTGATTCGTTGATCCACTGCTCCAAGAGATCCCCCCTCCACCGCTTCAGGTCAGCAGGGTGGTGCCTGACCTGCTCAACAGTCTGAGGGATACCAGTGGCACTGGTGAGGTCACAGGTGAGATGATCCCATGCCTCCACTTTATACTGAGAGCCCTGGTACTGGCCCTGCAGTAGTCTCTGCTCATGGTGTTTTACCAGGAGCCATACCATGAATCTGGACTCCTGGATGCCCTAGTGCTGTGCTCTAAATCGAGTGCCTTCCCCAACTCCAGTCATTCTACCTACAGTAGGGAGCTGCAACCAGGTATGGGGTGTATTTGCACCTGTGGGGTTTAAATACACCTGATTTCCTGCACTTTTCCGTGATTGGATGGTTTTGAAAAGGCTTCGCTATGGGCATACCTGCTTACCTTATGTTGGCATTGCTTAAAGGGGTATACCACTGGGCAGATTGAGTTAGCCAACCTACACATTGCTTACACCACCTCAGCTAAGCTGTGCAATGCTTAGCTTTGCTTAATATTTAATTTGCATTATATTTTCCTTTTGGCATTGATTTATTATTCGTTACATGTTATATATGTGTGTGGTATCCGTGATTCATGTGTAAGTACACTGTATGGGGACCTGGGGACTCCAACACTTTATTACAAGAACACCTCACATCTGGCCTTACTGCAGTACTCCAGTTCACATATTTATGTTATGTAGCAGGTTATACAACATCACACTGTACATAGATTCCTTTCATATGTTCATTTTGATTTTTCTATGGTGAGGATTTGTTTGTTGAAACTGCCATCTTATGTACTGTTATGATGGCTTAGTGGTTAACTACTATGACTGTAGTGTACAGGGTCTTGGGTTCGATCCTTGCAGAGACTGTTTATTTCATTGCTGGGTAGAACACAGGCTGTTGGATACAGAGTGATTAATGCACTTTAAAGCAGTTGTAAGTGGGTTTGCGCAGAGGTAAGCACTGCTTACTTCCGGTTACAGTTTCTTACACTCAGTTAGCTTCTAATTTGCTTAATCTGTGTAGTCAGTGCGTACCCCCATGCAAATTCACTTAAACATGCTTACTAATGCTTAAATATGCTTGCTACTGCTTATTTGTGCTTAAACCTGCTTACTAGTGCCTTATTCATCATGACACTGACACTTCACATGTGCATATCCTGCAGAACACCAATTCATAAATATATGTTATTTAATGGGTTTTGCAACAAACATATTGGTTATACCATGCTTTGCCATGTAAAATGGACTGTGTTGCAGTGGGGCTTGAACCAGGAATTCCTGCACATTAGGCAAATGCTCTGCTCACCACACTATTGCTAGGCTACTTCATTTGCATATATCTTCCTAGTTATCCTCTTTAGCCTTTTCAGCTGCTTTAATCGTAGCTAAATGATGGGCACACCTGTGCACCTATGGTTAACTTCAATCAGATTTGGGGTTTCTTCAGTTTATTTCTATGTACTGTTGCTGTTCTACATACGGGGGACTGTTGGTGGGGATATGAGGACACCTATAAGCAGTCTCACTCATTTCTTACACCTTTCTGCTGTTCTACATTGTGGGGACATGTTTATTCTGAGAGGTCCTCTCTCAGACACACTCCCTGCACTCTTATACATTCCGTATAAGCCTAGGAGCTCGGGCAGTGTGCCTCATTAATATGCATGGCACACTGCCATCTTGCACCTAAACAGGCGCTTCCACGCAGGACTTAGCTAGTCCTGCACAGAAGTTTAGTAAATCCAGGGGAATGTGTTAGGTGTAATTTACATAAAGTCTAGTACAGTGCCCTCTAGCAATTGCTGTGGAGTGTCAAAAGCTGTGGTTTTGGAGCATTCTGAGAGAAGGAGCATCACACACACACACACACACACACACACACACACACACACACACACACACACACACACACACACACACACACACACACACACAAGCATACACCATTCAAGCATGGATTGCACAGTGCCTCCTTCTCATAAAAAGGAAGGGCAAGAGAAAGAGAAAGAGATTGAGTGAGAGAGAGGTAGACACTGGACATTATTGGAGAAAGACACAAGTAGAGTCCTGGAGAGCAAAGCCTGAACTAGAGAACTCCACTAGCTGGTGAACCTGTTAAGCATAGAGCCTGAAAAAATGTCTGAAAGTGTCAGAGGGAAACACACTGAAAGATGGCAACTAGAAAGCCACTGAGTTAGTGAGAGTGAAAAAGAAAACATATGTGTATAGTGCATGAAAATTACAAAGGAAATTATATATTTTGTTTTACTTTCTGTTGCAATATATGTACCCATGTCACTTTTCAAAATGTCATGCTTAATAAAGATTTTTTTTAACAAAAAGGAAATAAAAACATTCCTCTCCAGTATTTGCACTGCATATTATGCTCCTACTGTGAAGTATGGTTCATGTAAAATGGTAAGGCTGATGATAGTGTGATGATGATGGGAGGTATTGCCAACTATGCCAGGAGAAGTAGGGCAGCAGATGAATATCTGATTTGTACAGATGCTTGTGCTGAAAATGGATTTGTAAATTTGCATGTGTTAAAAATGTACCAATAGTGAGTCCTGACTGTATTGTAACTGAATTAAATATATATATATATATATATATATATATATATATATATATATATATATATATATATATATATATATATATATATATATATATATATATATATATATGTGTGTGTGTGTGTGTGTGTGTGTGTGTTAATAGAGGATACTGGAAAAGAAAAAGATGAATCTCAGCTCCAGCTAACTTTGTAAAATACTAAGAAATTAAATTACTGGGCCTATATCATAAAGATGTTATCCCACAGTTTTGAATGACGCTACAGACACAATGTCTGCAAGAACCATGGTTTGTTAGTCTCTGTAGGAGGAGTTGAATTTTCTATTTATTTTATGAATTCCAGAAGCTGAACCAGATATGAGCAATACCTTTGTGTGTGTATTATTGTCATGTGGGTGCTAAATCCTGGCAGTTTCTAGTAATGTGGGGTGCATGGGAACCAGAAGTCAGATGACCAGATATATCCAATGTCATTCTGTACAGAAATATTTTTTTAATATTAGGTGAGACAGACGTCTCAAGGCAGTCTTCATCTTGCCTTGCTCTGTTAAGTAAGTAGGAACAATAATTCTGTAGACCAGTGAAGAAAATATAGTGACAATAGTTAAGTATTGTTTTTCTATAATTGTGTGAATCTTTCCGGCTGTGTTATTTTTTATATTTCCTGTGTCTGAAACTCTGGTGTTTGCTGTAAATAGATATTTCATGTTATCATGTTCTTTTATTATTCATTATTAAATATATTTAAACTTTTCATTGTGGCTGGTTCTTTAGAGAATATTTTAACCTTTGAGAGTACATATATCTGTTGGTGACACTGTGGCCACTCCTGAAGCCTGGCTGTTTGGTCAACATTACCATTTGTATTAATATTAATTTCACTCACTATAATTGGGTACTCTTGCAAGAGACTTATGTAGCTGGGTTTGGAGTGTCTGGTGGCAGTGTAACTACCTTATAGTCTGGGCAGAAGGGGCATAGCTAGTAAATCTGTGCAGGCCTTTCCCAGGTGAGTGTGTGTTTGTGTGCATGAAAATCATATCTCAAAGAGTGTGTGTGTGTGTCAGCTGCTTGGAGCAGGGGCATTAAGCACTGGTTTCACTGAGAGAATGGTGAACAACTTGGCTTGGACACTCGGCTGAGGTCTGAACTCTATAACTGTGCTTAGTGGGGAGTCTTATTGGTCCCTGGAGGGAGACAGATATAAAGAAATCCAGACCCCAGGCTGAAAGTATTCCTTGTGTGCTCTTAAGGGAAATTGTACTTGATGCAGAGAGATCTGCATCAGGAAAAACTAAGTGTATCCATTTGTATTCCAAGTGAATGTCCCTCTCCAGTGTCAGTGATGAGAATTCAGGCTCCTTGATTACTGGCCCAGAGTGGGGACGTCACATAGTGTTGAGCAGCTGTGCGTTTTCAACTCTATAGCAAAAAAAGAAATCACTGGAAACCAGGGTAGAGTGACCTGAAATCCTTTAATAATTGCAGTTTTCCAGGTATACAGAGTGAAGTAAAATCATGTAATGATTCCAAGCAATTTCCAAGTATACAATTAAAAGCTTTTGCCCAAAGGGCTTCCTCTGGTGCATAAATAAACTAACAAAGGCTAGTGTATGGTTTAAATACAGTCTAAGAGTCACATGTCTAAGTTAATAGGCAATTAAAAGTCAATTTAAAGGAGAAGTAACAAGAGGAAACATCCTTAATATAATTAAGGCAATTATGATAAAACCTTGTAACTATAAGTTAAAAAGTATATTTATAAATACGCATGCTTGAGTATGAGAACCACATTGACAAAAACAGATTGGAATTTGTCTGGAGTGAGTTTCTAAGCAGTTATAGATTTGTCTAGTTTGCTTTGTAACATATCAAAAGGTTGCTAGGTGTCTGGGGTTCTGAGTATGTGATGTAAGCATGTGAGTGAGTGAGTGAGTGAGTGAGTGAGTGAGTGAGTGAGTGAGTGAGTGAGTGAGTGAGTGAGTGAGTGAGTGAGAGTGATGGTTTGGTGTGTGTGGGGGGTGGGTGTGGGTGTCTGTGTGTGTCTATGTTTGTGGATGTGTGGGGTGGTTGAATTGTGGATGCATGTGTGTGAGTAGGATGTAAGTGGATACAAGGCATCCACCAACCCATTATGGATGGATTTACTTCACATCAGCAAGTCAACTGACATCAGAAATACTCAGTATAGGGATGTAAACCTCTTCTGCAACATCAACAGAACTGTTTGGAGGGACAGAAATATGTCACAGAAAATACTGCTGCTCTGGAGTCCCTATTCACATATAACAAAGTTCATCTCTGTCTCAATTCAAGTGTAACTTGGATGAGAAACAGAAAATTTACCCCAGGAATGCCCCCTGTACTATTAATGGGGAGAGGCACCTCCAAAATACTTTATCCTAAGCATGGATCCCCTCAAACTATCTGTGGTATGATCCCAGTTATTGTGATTAGGGATAATATATAATTATTGACCATGAGATGGGTAAGGGCAATCTATAACCAAATGGGATAGGCTAATTCAAGCACAAAACAGGAAACTGGTTAGACTTAAAATGGCCCTATGAACCAATGTAAGTTTAAGTATATAAACAGAACCAAGAAGTAAGGGTGGGCAGCTCTACCGCCACCAAAAGTACTGTCACTAGTGGTTACCCAAGGGTTCAGTTCTTAAGTCATTCCTCTTTGGCATTTACTTCTCAGAGGTCAAAGCTAATGTTAAGGGTTAGTGGCTGACCAAGTTTGCAAATGACTGCAAACTTGGATCCATCACAAACTCCCCAGAGGATACCAAGATCCTTCAAGAGCACCTGTCCCAAACAAAGAGCTGGTGTCAAAACCATGGATTAAAACTAAATGCCAACAAGAATATAACCATATTTTTCAAAAAGCATTGACTCCCACTGTAACTATCAAATTGACAATGCAACTCTGAAAATTGATTTTGTAGTTAGTGATCTGGGAACCTATGTCAAAAGTTACCTGTCCTTTGATTAGCAACTATCCACTGCTGTACGGAAGACATTTTTATTGCACATCTTTTATATAAAGTTATTGTGTCCACACACAGAGATGTAATCATTCCACTGTACTCGGCAATCATTAGGTGGATCATTGAGTCTAATGCTCCTTTCAGTATGTACTTATCAAAAATGTAACAACCACAATGATTTCTCACTAAAAATAAACGATCTAAATCATAAAAAATATTCAGACCATCTCAAAGCCATCTCTCTTCTCACTATTGCATAAGCTACAGTGAGTTGATCTGTGTTTTGTGTATAGAGCTTCAAAAGACCTTGTTCTGTCAGACCCATTATATCCTCATGAGTATAGTGGTATCATAAACACCTACTCAAGGGATCTTAGTCTCTTTTGCTAAATAAATAGAACATGTTGGAGGGATATTTATGTATCACAGAAAAATACAGCTTCTATGGAACTATCTTTCACTCCAGCTAAAGCAGAGTACTTCTCTTACTGTATTCAACTGTAATTTGGATGACTGGATGAGTAACTGCAGATTCACCCCAGTCTAGCTGCCCTGCACCTTGTGTTAAGAGAAACATGTAAATGCCCCAACATATTCTTGTGTAGCCTATCTCTGTGTTATTCATGTGCAAAATGTAACGGCTAAAACTACCATGGAAATGTAAGGCTAGGCTTCTTACGATCATTACAGATCAATAGATTAGTAAGCACCTTTGAACATATGAGCCTTTGTGTTTATGAATTGGTGATATGAACTATGAGTGATGTAACTGTGGCACAAGGCAGCTGATTGTGTGACTTTCCTGAGTAGCACTTACCTGAGGTAAATGCAATCTCAGAGATGGTTATATTTATTTGTGGGATGTGGAGGCCTGCTCCCTCCCATGTAAAAAGCTTGCATGTGTATGTTTGGTACATATAGGTGCCTGGTTGTTGAGTGTTATTTCCTTTGTGTGTGTGTTTGTGTGTATGCATGTGAAGTTGATTTGTGTGTGGTGAGATGATGTATTTTTCCAGTGAAGTGATCGTGTTAGTCTACACTCACAAGTGAACACTGTGCCTATCTCAGTTGAAATACAACCACTGAAATGCAATGTGAAAAGGATGTATCACTTTTATGCTGTAGCATTCAGCAGAATCTGATGGACCAATGCATGGCTTAGTATGAGGTGCTTGTATGCATAGCATGTGTTACACTCACTTCTGCCTGACATGGCTAATTTTACAGCACACACAGTGTAGTATGGCTGCATTAACTTCCAGTGATGTCTTTGGTATTTGACAGATAGGCAAAATATAGATATAGTAGCTTTCAAGAATGCTTTCTAGAGGACTTTTAACTGCATATGTTCACTCCAGGAAGATTCAATCTCTTCCTTCTGCACAACTGAAGACTATGATTAAAGTTTCAATAATAACTATATAAATGTTGCAAATACTCAATGTGTCAAAAGCATCAGTAAGGTGCTCTGTTTCTGTTCAGTCAGTAGCGGTTGAAAAGTATGAACTAAGTCACAGTAGCTGCTGTGTGACTTTCCAAAATGAAAAACTTCCTCCCATTATATTAGTCATGGTCTTCCCACTCCACAGTTAAAAATAATTGGAATACTGAAGAGGTTATAACTGCTTGGATATCTTGTTTGACTGCTTAGTGTGCAGTTCAAGCACATAAGCTCTTATGCAGTCTGGTCTGCCCCACTCAAAATTGTCTATTTATGTAAGGGCTTCAAGTTTTGCTGTAATCATCCATTGAGTCTCGACCTTGCTCCTAGGTTCTTGTAGTTGGAGGTTAGTCCTTCAGGCGGGTAGGTCTAAGAGGAAAGGCTTGTGTCTGATACCAGGAATATCACATAACTTTTCTGTTCCTTTTCTGTTTGTAAATGTAATTAGCAATCAGTTTGTCTAAAAATTTCTCTAGTGAATGAGCCTTCATGTTTAAGCTCCAGGATTGGCTTGTTCTGCTTTGCAGATCCTAATGGCAAACAGAAGTATTTCTTATGTATTTCTATGCTGCTAGTTGTGGGAATAGTGTTCCATGGAGAGTGGTTGTACTTGTCATCTATGGGTATATACAGGGGTGGCTCGTCCTATCGGACTGCTGGACTGCAGCCCTCCCACCTAGAAAACAAAAACAAAAATCTGTAAAACAAAAAAACAATTCATGAGTCCCGTCCCTCTACGCATGCGCAGACAACTCAGACTGCCTTTATTAGCAGTCCGGATATGGAGAAAGAGGTACCCAGCAATCATTGCTGTGAGATACCAGGAATCTGTGCGGTGATGACCGCACAGAACAGAAGAGCTCCAGACTGCTTCAGCCGCAGTCAGAACCAATGAGTATGAGGACTGAGCTGCTCTCGCGGGCATGTCAGTGTGCAGGCTTCGTGTAGGTGTTTGGATTGTGGGCTTGCTGGATTTGGATTACCAGGTAGGTGTTCGTTCGGTCGCTGGACTTCATGTAAGTGTTTGGATTGTGGGCTTGTTGGATTTGGATTACCGGGTAGGTGTTCGTTCGGTCGCTGGACTTCATGTAGGTGTTTGGATTGTGGGCTTGCTGGATTTGGATTACCGGGTAGGTGCTCATTCGGTCACTGGAGTTTGGGCTGGTAGGTGAAGGCTTTAATACTGCAGAACAAAGGGTGTGTGTGTCTGTGTGTAAAATGCCCTAGTTACTATATACTGGTGGCTAGAGAGAACAAATGGTGGTGGGTAGAGATACTCAGGCTTGAACCCTGTACCTTGTATGCAGGTGTTAAGGACCTGAATTCCCTACCCACCACCATGTGTAAAAACAAAATGCAGATTTTTGCCTCATATTTGATCTGATCTGTTCCTCATAATATCTGTGGTTTCTAAATGCTGCAATGCTTGATATTTGATGGTGCAGTGGTAGCATTGTTGCCTCACAACTGCAGGTTCTCAGGTTTGATTCTTGGCTGGGGTGTCTTCTGTGTGGGGTCGCATCTTCTCCCTTTGTTTGTGTGGGTTTGCTTTTGTGTCCTCATATGTTACAAAGACATGTCTGCATTATTTCTTCCTGGGCCTCTGCTGAAAATTGTTTTTTTTGTCTCAAGTCAAATTGTCCTGAATAACAAATGTTAAATAAAATTGACAGGCATTTGAATTTCAGACTTCAGGTTTCTGAATGTTTAATTCCTTACATATTTGATGTTGCAGTGGTAGCATTGTTGCCTCACAGCTATAGGTTTTCTGGTTTGATTCTTGGCTGGGGTGCCTTCTGTGTGGAGTCTGTATCTCATCCCTGTGTTTGTGTGGATTTGCTCTGGTGTCCTGCCATTTTACAAAGACGTGTCTGCAGTATTTCTCCCTGGGCCTCTGCTGAAAATTGTTTTTGTTCCGTCAGAAGTAAAATTGACAGGCATTTGAATTTCAGACTTCATATTCTTCAGAAAATACATAGTAACACAACCTTTTATTCTAGCAATGTTCTAAGTTTATAAGATGAATATTTGAAATTTGTCCTTATTTTTGGGACTGTATTACCTCATTATTGGCTTTGTCCAAGTTTTTTGTGCTAATGTTGACAGCTATGGTGAAAACTGAATTCATTAAATGATAGCCATTTAAGTTTCAGTCTTCCTCTCTTTCACAAAGCAGCTGGTTTGGCATAGTGGTATGTTGCTCTGACTGTTTTGCACAGGGACATTGGTAGTAAAATGTATGGTGGTAACACAACATTTTTCTTTTACAAAGTAGCTGATTTGGCATAGTGGTATGTTGATCTGACTCTTTTGCACAGGGACCTTGGCAGTAAAATGTACGGTGGTAACACAGCATTTTATTCTAGCAACTTTCCAAGATTATACAAGCAATGTTTAATGTGTCCCTGGTTTTTGGCCTTTTGACCCCCCCCCCCCCAATAAATTTGGCTTTTTCCAGATTTCTTGTGCTGCAAAGTTGAGATGCAGTTGAGTACTGAGTAGATTTTACAAGGAGCTGAGAGCTGCAGGGGAAGAGAAGTTTAGTGCTGCTTATACTAAGTCAGCTTTCATTGTTAATAGCACAACAGATTGTGTACTTGCTTTTGATGCAGAAGGTTGTTGGTTCTACTCCCAGAAGGGGTGAATGCTGCTGTACTGAAAAAGTTAAGATACTCACTATGAGCCTGTTATCAGTCTGCCATCCATTTCCTATTGCAATATTATTAGCTTATCATTTTTAATGTAATATAGGCAATTTATTCCCCAGGGGCATCAGACACAATATTTTTCGAAGAAACCATGAAATATAAAGGTGTTTGCTAGCAGCAACTTCTTCATTAGTTACAGATTTATTTAATGTGTAATTATTTAGATGACTTTTTTACTTCTTCAGAGATTGTGCATATTTACTGATAATGGTGGACTGTAGAATTGTGCATATTTACTGATAATGGTGGACTGTAGAATTGTGCATATTTACTGATAATGGTGGACTGTAGAAGTTTGAGTAGACGTTTATGATGGAAATGTTCTGAACTGGCCAGTTTTGTCATTATGGGTGCATGCATTTTGTTTCATTGTTTACTGGAAAGATGTTCTGAATTGGGCAGTTTTGTCATTATTGGTGCATGCGTTTTGTTTCATTGTTTACTGGAAAAATGTTCAAAACAATAGGAAGGTGTATCAAAGAGCACATGTATGTTTTGTATGCAAGGGGCCTATGATTTGAAAACAGCCCAGAATTAATCTTTATCTGCCACTGGTAAAATGTATTTTCTTTGAATGTGGGTTTCAATGCTGTTTCAATGAATGTGAGTTTCAAGGGCAGAGAAGTTTTAATGCTAAGTTTGTTTAGCAGATGTTTTAGTGTTTGTGCTGTAAAATGCAAAATAAAACTTTCAAATGAAGTCCAAATCATCATAGAAGTAAATCAGTATGCACATTAGTGTTTATGGTAAATGGAGTGAAATAGCCAAGTAATGGATCATTGGAATGGCTGCAGGGGGAGGCTCCATTCGACCTTGATTTTGTGAGGGGGAAGGGCGGCAAACTTAAAGACAGCCCCAGCTGAACTATACCTCCCAACTGTCCAGATTTTCAAAGAATGAATGGATTTTTGCTTCTTATTTTGGTTTGTTCCTCATAAAATTTGTGGTTTTCTGGCAAATCATTTAGGAATTAAATCACTAAATAATGACACACTGAGTTTCAGACTTCATAACCTTCAGAAAAATGCATGCTAAAGTAAGACATGTTCTATCAACTGTCTCAGTTTATACAAGAGCAATTTTAGTACTGTTTATATATTCCCCCAATATATTTGGCCTTGTCCAGATTTATTGCAATAACAGGTTGAGAGGTACATGTAAATAAATTGCTTTATAGAATTATGCAGAGCCAAACCTCTCAACTGTCCCTGATTTTGACTCATAATGTTGCTCTTCCCCCTAATAATCCCTCCGCAAAATAGCAATTCTGGTAGAAAACATGGAGGGTTTACAATTAAGAAATAACTGTAATAATCAGAGTTATAGATTACTTTTATTTCAGAAATGCATGTAGATTATTTTATTTTGTCAGCTGCTCAAGTTAGCAGTACTAATATTAAAGTGTACCTTCTTTGACAGTTCCCAGCTGTATTGTGTGGCTATTTTATATTTTTAACATCACATTTTTGGTCCATTTTTTATAAAATTGTGTTTTTTTGGCAAATTAGTGACAAATCATTAAAGACTGAAGTTAGAAAATAATGACAGACATTTGAGTTTCAGATTTCATACCATTCAGAAAATTCATACTAATGCAAGACCTATTCTATTATCTTTCTAAGTTTATAAGAGCAATATTTTAAAAATTGTCCTTATTTTTGGGCCTTTGTCCCACTTCTTTGTATGGCTTTGTCCAGATTTCTTGCTCTGAGGTTGAGAGGTATGACAAATGTGTCAGGGCCATCACAGTCAGCCAGAGACATTTCAAATTGTGACATACTTGTTGCACCCCACTCCCCCATGTAGTGACTCTGGATGTGTTGAAGCAAGGCAAGGAGTAGTTATGCAGTGTAAATGTGCAGAGTATCCCCCCCATCCAAGATAGACACAAGTACTAGAGTGGCTTTTCATCTTTCCTTGATTTCTGCAGAATGGTCTGGTTTCTGTCATATTTTTTTTACTGTTGATTTACGCTCATTACTCAAAGTGCCTGTTGCTCTGCGTTTAAGTAGCAATACTTTAATGACCATCATGTAAGCTTGGCTGAGATCGTAAGATGAAAGTAAGCTTTAATAAGCATACTGCTAAAGAACTGCCAACACTGAAAGCCTTTCTGTTGTTGCCATGTAGAGAATAATTTAACTAGATAATGTATAAGCCTTGGGTATTGAAATGCATATGACAGTATTTGTAATAAAGGACAGGATTACATTATTTTAAGAAGCTCATTACACTTGGAGACTTCCAGTCATCTCTGCAGGCTTTACCCATAAACTAAACAGAATGCCAATCGTGTGGTCCATAACCTGTACAGTAATCCTTTAAGCAATGTATCTTGAGCTTATTTCTTGTTTGCTTTTCATTTTTTTACTTTGATCATGTTTTCCCCATGAAACAAGTAGATAGTTGTCAGTCAGCAGGTCTTTTTTTGGATAAGAAACATTTTTACAAGTGGGGGCATCAGAGATTTCTACTTTCAGCATGTTACTTGGTACTTTAATAAAGCTGAATATAAATTATAATTAGAACTGCAGTGTAAGAAGTGGTTTGAGTTGAGTGCTGCTTGTTTTTCTTATACTTGATTATGACTGGCATTCCATTAATGTATTTAAAAAGTAATTCATTTTTTCATGCCTCACAACCTTTTTGTTTCCATCTAGATATTAAGTAAGCTGTCATGCAGCCAATGCACTGAAATATTTTTATTCTTCTACACTTCATTTTGTCTTGATTGGACTCTCATAATGATGGTTTGTCACCCAGGGCAGTGTATTTAGTTAGTTTTTGTGGTTTTGGGCATAGCTCCTCCCCTTTCTAGTTGGCCACACCCCTTCCCATTGACCCTAGCCATTCAGCTGTCTCCTGCAGCCCCCCTTTGATTTGAAGTCACCAGCTGCCACTGGGTATATAACTTTAAGGTTGCTGAGACTGACAGAGTGGTTTACATCTCATGTGGTACAAAGATCATCTACAAAATTGCCATTTGGAATATAGATCTCATGGAGGATAGACCAGATCTGCTGTGTGCCTGATTGTTATTTATTAAGTCTTTGATATGACACATCAGACTTCATCTATTCAGGTCTGCCCAGACAATTATCTGACAATGCATTGGGATGAGGCCTACTGAAGTAATAATCTCGCTTACACTATAAGTTGCCAATTCAGATTCTACTCACTATGTTCTTCCTTTCTGCTATAAATGTAAGGTCCTTCTGTGAAGCATTTTTAGTCCCAGCATATATATACAAGTGTATTGTCTTGCACTAGACTATTAAGATCATTACTGGAAAACTACCCAAGGGGGCATATTCAATGTACAAGCCTGAGATGTATTAAGATCCCATAGTAAATACAGGACAGCCTTGCAACTTTCCCTATAGTTAACCGAGTCACTATCTTTATCAATGTATCAAGAGCACCATCATTTAGAACAAAAGAATTTCCTATAAAATCTGCACCTTATAAAGTAATCATCCACCCAGATTTTCCTGCATTTCTCCACTGCCTTTCACCTTTAATTACTCCACAGCATATTGGTTCACTGACAAGTACAACTAAATATGTTCAAACCCTTCAAAGCCTAGGAAACATATGTAACTATATACATTAACTATTTTCAGCTTAGAACCTTGCAAAAAAGTATGATGTGTATCATACATTTTTAAACATTAAATACTTTCTTTTGCTTTGCAGGAGATCTTACATCTTTTAGACAGACACAAGATTTTAGTCCTGTTGTTTTCTAATACATCATATATTTTGTTGTTGTACTGTAAAACAAAAAAGTAAACTACCCTACATGCTGGTATATCTTAGCTTACAAAAAGGAAATTTAAGTAAAAATCAAAAGCAAAAGTGGAAAACAAGCTCTAACACTGAAGGGCAGCTAGTTTGAAATTTAGCTCAACAATGATCACACACAGTAAAGAATATTCTCAACCTGGCCAACAGAATGTAGAAATAATATAGGTGAGAACCAATAAAATATAGGTTAGACAACTATGGAAAAAGTATGCCATGCTACTAAATTACTAAAACAATTACATTTTAGTTCCAGTATATCCTAAACTACTCTGGTCCCAAAATACTGGAAGTGTATAAAACTGAAGGAAAACTTTGCAAACAACTTGAATGGATCATGCAGCTGGCCAGTTTACATATAGCTTTAGCAAAATCGTCTTAATTCCATTTACATCTTGTTCCATATAGTACTTGCAAGTAAGGCAAAAACTTTATGTCATGACAAAGAATGTTGTATTCCCAAGCATAGTTAATTATGCACTGAAAAAAAACAGTTAGAAACTATTAGGAAAGAAGTATGCACTCAAATAACCTCTGTGACATTTGAATGTTACAGAGATATTGGTGATTGCAGCATCCATTCTGAGGACATTTGGCCTTTGATATAAATGTTGCATCAGCATCTAACTCACTAAATATTTGGGCCAGGCTGTCTTTCAATTCATCCAGCAATAATTTTTCCTCTTCAGGAGATGCAAACATATAAAGTATAGGTACAAGCACTATGAAAATTTGGACCTTGCATCCCCTCTTTTTGGCAACAGCAGCTGATGACCTTTTAGATAGTGCTTCATTTTTTGCATTTACTTTCTGAACCGTACCTTTATATCTACCTTTTGGTCACTTCTACAGAGGTGCTGGAGAAAAATGTTATCTCTAGTTATCATTGCACAATGGCCTTTGCTTTTGCATACAATTTCAAATCTTTTCTATGACACCTAAAACTGATATAAAATTTCAAAATCTCTCAAGAACTTTATGAAGCTAAAAATGGTTTGAATATATGTAATGATGTATTAATGGAATCTTCTACTATTCACACCTTACATACAGCCGTCTTCACAGAGTGATCTCATCCTCTGCATGGGAGAACTTTTAAGGAAGCCAGATATAGTAGTCCAAGAAAAAAAGAAAATAGAAGTGTACATAATTGAAATTGCTACAACCAGCAGTTACAGTGTCTTACATAGTGAAAGGCACAGTCATAAATTAGTAGAATTTGCAAGCAGAAACGAGGGCAATGTGGAATAATGAGCATGTCTATCTGATAACTTACTCATTCTTAATCCTAAAAAGACTAAGCTCTTGCTCTTTCTCCCCCAGTGCCTCTCTCACCACAAGTCCACTTTTACCATTACATCTTCCAACAACACTATCATAAAACCTGAACCCCAAACAAAGCTCCTGGGAGTCATCATTGATGATGAATTTAAGTTTAATACTCATATACTTCACTGTATCAAAAAAAACACCAGAAACTAGGATTACTATATCGCAATAAAATGTTCCTTAATGTAAATGCTAGACTCTCCCTGGCTCAAGCCTTCCTCCTACCCTCCCTTTTTTATGCAGCCCCTATTCTAACTAACATCCAATCTACTACTATGCTCAAACTACAACAGACTTACCACAAGATAGCTCAATTTGTTACAGAGTCTCCTTACAGGTCTCACCACTGCCTAGCCCTAAATGCCCTTCAATGGCTTGAACTCCCCCCAAAACTCCTACTACTACAATTCCAAATATTACACACTATTATATACAAACCATCTTCTTGCCCTGCTCTATCCACCCTGATATCTCACTACTTCCCTTCCAGGACCCTACATAGCTCTAACCAGCAACTTTTAGATCCTTACCATCCAAAAATAAATGTTGGGAAACTTCTCTATAAATGCTATGTTGTCCAAGCCTAGAACAACTCCCTATACACATCCGCTCCATTTCCCACTCTCTATACTTTAAAAAAGAACTTAAACAGTATTTTTTCAACACTAAGACTTGCCCCTGCCATGACCCAACCTAGGTTAATAACCACTCCTATCTCCACTATATGTTAAAATGTTCCAAATGATTTCTACCTGACTTTGGATAGTTTGTTTAATAGATTAGGCACTTTGCATTCAGTGTTAAATTTCAAGCTTACTTTACTCCCTTTTGTATACTCTACCCTCTACTATACTGAAGTACAAATCTTTTAATTGTACAGTAATTTTTAATTAATATTCTTGTTTGAGATTCATGTTTATTGCATTATTTTTTTTGTAACCTGGAGCTTTTCTCCTTGGGTCTCCACTGAAAATGGGCTATCAACCCATTTGGGCTAACCCGGTTAACAAATGTTAATAAAATAAAAAATAAAAAAAATGTTACTAAGTATCGCACTGGTACCAATGGTCTTGACACACCTACATTTAGGTCACAGGACCTAGAGACTGTATAGCTCCAACAGGAGAAGGAGCAACATGACTAATAAAAAGTATAGACAGACAGATAGCTAGACAGATAGATTTAAATGTACACATGCACACACACACACACACACACACACACACACACACATATATATATATATATATATATATATATATATATATATATATATATGGGTCTAATTCAAATGATCGAAATTTTACAACATCGAACCACTGATCTGTGAAGACCAGATGATCAAAGTTGTGAAATATCAAACATTGTGAATGGAGATTACCGTACAGTGCAGAGTGGGAAATTTATTTCTTTATTTATTATTTATTTATTTCCAGTTTGATTACCGGGGAAGTACACTGGGCCCAGAGAGCCCGTTTTCAGTGGAGGCCCGGGGAGAAAAGCTCCATAACACAGAATACAGTAAAGGTACAAGTCTAGAAAAGTTTAAGTTAAAAGAACAAGTTACAAATATAGGAATTCAATACAAAGCATGAGCAACTTAGCTCATTGTGACAGATCATATGGATTATACTGTACAGATTCATTTAGACATACATTCATTCATTTAAAGTAAGAAACTATTTACATTCATTCATTCATTTAAAGTAAGAAGCTATTTACAGCATTTACATAGTTTAAATCATTTGGGAAATAACTATGGGAGTTATAGAGAGCTTAGGAACACAGGAGGAAATCCTCCCAGGGGCATTTGCCTAAACAGAATTAGGTAGGCTGAAAGCAGATACATTTCCATTTGGAGGACAGTTATGTGAATAGCTGGGTTTTGAAATTATCTGTGTTTGGTGTTGTCCTTAGTTCAGAAGGGAGTGAATTCCATTTTTTGCCTAGGGAGAAAGAAAGGAGAAGTTGGCCAGCAGGTTGTTTAGGTTTGTGGATAGTAATTAAGTTTTGGTGTTTAGATCTGAGAGTTCTATTAGGGGGTGTAGGGGGAAGGATGTTTATTAGAGCAGGGCATTTTGTTGGTTGAAATACGAGTCTGTGTGCCGTGGTAAGTTGCAGGTAGTCTAGGTAATTTGTGAGTTCTAACCAATTCAGAGATTGGAGGGTAAGACAGTGATGGGTGGAATGTTTGGCTTTGGTGGCAAATTTGGAGATTTTGTTATAGCAGTTTTCAGGTTTAGAAGTCATGGAAGAGGTCAGGTTAGTTTGAAGAGGGGCTCCATACAGTAGAGAAGGAAGAAGGTAAGTAGTGGCCAGAGTATGCCTAGTAGAGGTGGAGAGGAAGCGATTGTTCCTGTATAGCATTCCTAACATTTGGTGAGTTGTCTTTATATTTTGTTGAATGTGGATATCAAACTTGCGGTGTTCATCTATAGTAACGCCGAGAAGTTTGGCGAAGGGAACCACTTCGATGGGAGAGTTGGTTTGGCTAAGGACTTGAAAGGAACTTTTGTCATATGAGAACGTTTTTGAGGGTGGGAATAGTAGTATTTTAGATTTGTTTGCATTGAGAGAGAGGTGATATTGGTGCAACCAGGTCTCAGTAGTTGAGAAGGCGGGTTTTAGTTAGCAGTTCAGGGAGATTAGAGGCAGAGCAGACTAAAGTTGAGTCGTCTGCATATTGAATGACTTTGGCATCAGGAATAGCAGAGTGAAAATTATTGATAAAGATATTAAATAGCATAGGTCTGAGGATGGACCCCTGTGGTACGCCGGTTGGGGTGGGTAAGAAATGAGAGGTGGCTTTCTTACATTTCACAGCCTGAGCTCTATCTGACAGGTAACTTGAGAACCAGGATAAAGTGTTTTGGGAGAGATTTAGGTTTGAGAGATGATAGAGAAGGTGCTTCTGGGTAACAGTACTGAATACCTTAGAGAGATCTATGAGAACTGCAGATACTAAGTGTCCGGCATCTTGGGCTCGAGTGACAGTTTCTAAGAAGGAGAGTAGTGCGGTTGTATTGCTATTCCCTGGGTGGAAGCCATGTTGGATAGGGGTAAGAAGTTGATTTTGGGTCAGAAAAGGCATAGGTTGGAGGTGGACGCATTTTTCTAAGATTTTGGAGAGTGGTGAGAAAGAGCAATGGAGTGGAAGTTTGAGATGTTAGTGTTTTTGCCTCCCTTGTGGAGAGGAAGAATAAAGGCAGAATGCCAGAGTTTAGCGACATAGGATTCCTTTATGGCTCTATTGATAAGGATACTAATTGGGAGTGCTATACCATCAGCAGCACACTTTAGGAAGGAGGAGGGAATGTTATCAGGTGCATTGGAGCAGGATTTAAGTCTGGTTAGAAGTCTTTTTATGAAATTAGTAGAGACAGGTTTGAGCTCAAACATAGGGGGAACGTTATTAGGAAGCTTAGAAGGAGAAGAATGAAGGAGAGATAGGTTATTGTTGGGAAAAGTCTTGGTCAGATCAGATATTGATTCTATAAAAAGTGAGTTAAATTGTGAGGCTAATTCAAGGTCAGATTAACTTGGATCAGGGCAGGGGTTATTTTTGGAGCCTGGGTTGAGAAGTAAGTTTACGGAGTTCCAGAATTGCTTGGGGTTTTTAGTATCATTGGACTGGAGCTTAGTATAAATAGGATTTTTTGTCATTGGTGATTTTTTGTTTTGCAAGATTACTGAGCTGTGTGTATTGGAGAAGAGATTCGGACAGTTTATTCTTTTGGTAAAGCTACCAGGATTTGTCCCTTTGATTCATAATTTGTTTTGTTTCTTTGGATAGCCAAGGAGCAGTAAAAATTTTTATCCTTTTGTTTTTTTAGTGGGGCTAGGGAGTTTAGAATGTCTAGGAAGATGGAAATAAAGTGGTCTATGGCTTTGTGAAGAGGAAGGGTTTTTAGAATGTTCCAATTCATTTGTTTGAGAATGTTGGAGAAAGTTTTGGGTTTGAATTTGCTAAGGTAGCGAGTGAGAATGTATTGATGCTGATGTGGGGTAAAGGTGGTTGCATGGTGAATGAAAGCTGGGAGGTGGTCACTAATGGTATCAGCGATTGTGTCAGAGTTACTAATTTTATTTGGATGGGATTTCTAAGATCCAGTCAAGAATGGATCCTGGGAGATTTGTTTTGTTGGGTCAGGTGATGGAGAGGATTAATTGAGTAAAGTTATAGAGGTTAATGGATAGGGAGGGTAAGGGGCTGTTAATTTTATTCCAGTCGATGTTTACATCAAGTAGTATGTACGTTTCATAGTTAATTTCTGTTGAGGCCCATAGGAGTATATCTTCGAGGGTAGAGATGTTGTTACCAGGTGAGATGCATATGGCAATGATACAAATGTTTTTGTGATTATTCATTTTTAGTAGATCGACTGTTACTTCCGTATTATCGAATTCAGGAATTGGAATTGGAAGGGGAATTAAGGTGAGAAGATTAGAACAGATTAAGACAACACCACCGCCTTTTCTATTTAAGTGATCACATCTGAGAGTGTGAACTCCAGTGGGTAGGCTTTCAGAGTCAGAGATGTAGGGCTTGAACCAGGTTTCGGAGATGTCTACGATGTCTGGTTGGTTGTGACTTAGCCATGCTTGGAATCTGTGTACTTTATTATTGAGACTCTGGGCATTGATTGTAAAGAATTTAAGAGTATTGTAGGGGGAAGAAAGGTTGGAGGGAGGTGGAGGGTAGATGTTGTTTGTGGGTGGAATAGGTCCGGGGTTGGGATGAATGTCTCCAGCTAAAAATAGTTTATTGAAGGAAATAATTTTTGTGTGTTTGGGTTTGAATTGAATTTGCAATTTACCATTCACTTCACTGTAGTG
>NC_056741.1:962882500-962937500 GCF_019279795.1 Protopterus annectens
TCATGGAAATCTTCCTGATTTGCATGCATTACAGATGCATGCTTCAATTGCCAGGGCTGGTCTCTTACTGACAAAAGCACTACTTGTACTGTTAAGAAGCAATGCCGCGATGAAAAACACAGACTGCTTGGAAATGCTTTCAGGTGCTTTCTTTCTCACACGGTAAACTATATCTGTATCAAACATTTGTAGCATAAAACGGTACCCATAAAACTTCCAAGATGTAAAGCTTTGCAGAAGTGATGGTGGATGATGTTAACAAGTGTTTGGGACTTGAATAGCTGATGGCACTGTTTTGGTCTTCTGTTGTGATGAGCATGTATTACTGCTGAAAAGATGAGGATTGCTACATCTTTATAAGTCAGTACATGGTTTGCATAATTCCAGCTTGCATTCCTCTAGGTCTTTATCCTCCCCTTCCCTTCTTGTATGCATACCTTCAAAACACACTAATTCACATTATCAAAGCAGTACTGGTAATATTTTAAAATCGGGAAGCACATGCCATTACAAAAACATGACATGCTGCCCGTAAAGTGCATACATAAACTGCAACATTAATTTCTACATTTCTAATGATAACCCTGACTAAAACAACCTTTACTGTGAAAGAAAACACAGTAATTCACATTATTACAGCATTGTTTATATTTGAACATCGGGAAGTAACTGGTATTACAGCAAAAATCTGGCTGTGATAATATGTAAGTACCTGTTCTTAAAATACTTTACTTACAGATGTGTGTGTGTGTGTGTGTGTGTGTGTGTGTGTGTGTGTGTGTGTGTGTGTGTGTGTGTGTGTGTGTGTGTGTGTGTGTGTGTGTGTGTGTGTGTGTCTGTGTTTGGCTGTTACATACTGCTTCCACATGTAATTGTAGGCATGCTATGTAGATATGCCTTTCAAGAACATATAAATCAGCTTTGCACTGACATTTGTCATACAATATGTGAGTCATAGAACATCTTACTAAGGCTACATGTTACATGTGCTATGTGAAAAAGTCAAAGCATTCAAAGCATTGCACTCATTGCAATGATCTTCACATACCCACAATTAGGACACAGAACCTAGGAAATGTATAGTCTGTGCTGGTTGCAATGTGAGCAAAGCCTATCTGCAGCAGTTGTCTGGTAACTGGATGACGCCCATTACGCCACAAAAAGGGTGCACATTTGTAAGCATAACACTATACATTTGACCAAAGCTCCACAACACACATACATACACATAGATACACACACAGTAGAGAATGCTAGTTTTGTCATGGCTGTCCTGCCTGCATATCCTAGCATAGGGCCATACAGACAGCATATTGCAGCATGCCATTGTATAATACCTATTGATTGCTAGTTATGCACCTATTTGATCTCATAGGTGGTATCTGCCATGTGCATGCTTTATGCCTGCTGTTTTTCTTCTCTCCATTCTCCCTTTGTTGCTATCTTTTTTTTTCTCTCAATTTATGTTGATATTTTCTACAGCATCTGCCACATCTGTACCAGTAGCTCAGCCCAGGGCAGCAAGTTTGTATTTGCTACTGTCAGCTTTATAATCTTGCCCCATTCCACTTGATATTTTAAAATGTGCACATTTTCCAGATGTTGCCCCCTGCACACTTAAAACTGAATGTATTGCTTTCAGTTTCTTTCCCCATAAATATGTGATTTTAGATAAAGCTTCCCATCACTATCCACGCTGCAGGTATATAAATGATGTAGATATCAGCTTCAGTAATCATAAACTTAAGTAATCATAAACATTTTCTGTCATATTTAACAGAAGGTTTATGGGCTGTGGAATGGGATAATGATTAAGGTGTTATCTTTAACAGAAGGTTTATGGGCTAGGGAACGGCATAATGATTAAGGTGTTTATTGCATTTGCACAGTACAAGGTTTAATTCTCACCTTTGGAAAGCACAGATAGACTAAAAAAAAACCCCTGGGTCATTAGCCTAGTAATTACTTATGAACATATGAACATGTTTCTGAGGGATGTTCAGAAAAAATATACTCAGATGCATACACAGGGTATGCCTGGCTACACCATTGGTCCAGGTCACACCAACTCTACAACAGTCTGAGCTTTCCCATGTGTCCACACCACCTGGCTTCAGGTCTGTTTCCTTGTTGGGTGCGTAGGTGCAGGCAGCCAGGAGACTTCCCATATGCTATCTGGTTGTTACCTGAAGAGACCACCACTGTTTTTTACAGTAGCTCTGCCTGAGGAGCCCAGTCTGTTACCTCCAGGGGGAGGTGGAGGACCTGATTGACCAGTGGCTGTAAGCCTGCATCTACGACCTTGGACGTCTCTCACAGCTTACAGAGTCATGTCACTACCTGTCTCTGCCTGCACCTTCCCACGGAGGGACCAGTGGGGATGGTGGTCATGGTGCTGACTGACTGCTCTCTCTCTCAGTATTGCACAGGCCATGTGATACAGAAAGGTATACTCACTCTTCACCCATCCTCACATTCTCCTTCCTTCTGTTTAATTCCATCCCCTGCTTGTAGTCTGATTCTCCCCATCACCACTGTCTTCTCTTTGTGTCATGTGCCCCCCTCCACCTCAGAGTCTGCCACCTTCCCTTTCACACTCTGTCTCTGTTGTATGCTTGTTGGTGTGCCCCTGCTTGTAGACCTCATCATCTGACTATCCCTTGTCTTTCCCCTACATTATTTCATACTTTTCCTTTCTCTTAAAAAAGCAAAAAAAAAAATTGGGTGTATAGCCCTAATAAATAAATAAATAAATAAACAAATAAATATATATATATATATATATATATATATATATATATATATATGGATGTACCTGACTACATTGAAACATCAAAAGAGCGAAAACAACTTCACTGACACCACATAATCGACAGTTCACAAACACGACACCTCATACACTCGACACAGCATAACAACAAACAAAACAAATCCCCTATCCAAAACCCACACACACAACATAAGCACACCAAAATCCTTACAAACCAACACTAACCCATACATACACAACTATCTACAACCCTAACCCAAACCCTTACCCTAAGGTCCGTCACTATCGCACACTCACCTAACCCGCCCTAACCTAACTCACTTAACCCGCCCCTAACCCAAAAACTATCACTACTGCACCCTTACCTAACCCGCGCCCTAACCCTAACTCACTTATCCCACCCCTATCCCTACAGACTGCCAACATCGCACACTTACCTTACTCGCACCCTTACCTAACCCGCGCCCTAACCCTAACTCACTTATCCCACCCCTATCCCTACACACCGTCAACATCACACACTTACCTTACTCGCACCCTAACGTCCATCACTACCGCATACTTACACATCCTTTCCCTATCTCTTTGTTCTCAGCGTCGGTGTCTTCCTCCTTCGGTCTTCTGCCTTGTCGATCTTCTGGCGTCGGTGAAGTCATTTTCGCTCTTTTGAAGTTTCGACGTAGTCAGGTAGATCCATATATATATATATATATATATATATATATATATATATATATATATATATATATAGACACACACACACACACACACACACACACACACACACACACACACATATAGATATATATATATATATATATATATATATATATATATATATATATATATATATATATATATGTATATACACACACACACACACACACACACACACACACACACACACATATGTTCATTTGGTCAAATATTCGAATGTCAGTGTTTCATATCTTATATGCTGAAGTTCACAAAAAGCCACTAGCTGGTTGTGGAAGCTTGTGGTACAGCGTAGACTGGCAATTTCTCTTCTGCTGCCCCAGGGAATAATTTGAATATTGGCGTTCTGCTTGCATTTCCAAGTAGAATGCAAAGCTTAATAAGGAGCACACAAAGATTGGTATTTGTGAGTGTGTTAATCTTTGTAACTACCAAATTCAGGAACTTGTATATGTATTCTGTGGATATTATGAACCCTGTTGCTTTAGTTTTTGATATGATACATCATTAATTACATTCCAAACAGCAGATATCCTTGAGCAAATACTGTATATTCAAATTTCTTCAACTATTGCCTATTTATTGTTAACACCTTATTAGATTTCTTCATTGTCATGCTATTGAATGTATATTTCAATGTGTATAATCATTTCTGTGCCTTAGAAACTGGATTTATAATGTGGAGTTTTTGTATGTAAATCTTTATTTCTGTAGATTTCCCCCTTGGACTCTGCCATAAATAGTGTCTGTCCAGTTGGACCTCCCTGTGAAGAAAAAATAAAAAAATATATATAAAACTTTAAATAAAATATGTACTAGTGTCACAGAATGAGTAACACTCATTTTACCTCCCTTGTTATAGCCATGAAAACATAGTGAATATATAAACAAATGGATGACCTTAAGCAGTTGGCATAATGCTGGTCGGTGCATTGGCAAAGGTGCTAGGTACCTGACAATGCTGGTGGTGACTAGGGTCTGAAAAATGGGTTAGTCTGCTAAAATGAAATGAATCAACTGCTGGGCAGCTCTGCCATGCTGAACAGACAGCAAAAGAACACATACAGAATAGTACCTCTGGGGTTAGGGATTGGCATAATGGTTAAGTTGTGAAGGGGATGGTTTAATTCTCACCTTTGTGAGCAAGGCTTGGCTTAAAAAGGCCCACTGGGGTTATTAGCCTAGTACTCACCAGTGGGTCTATATTATATAAGCAAAAGCACTGAATTGCAAACGCTATATAATCAACCAACAATTCTCAAAAAACAAAAATGTCGAACACATGGATCAACGATTTTTTCCCAGGGAAAAAAAATTGCTGATCCGTAAAAAAAAAAAAAAAAAAAATCAAAACACAAAATAAAGTGGGGAGCTTTGTCCCCCACACCCCGATGTGGGAATCTGTGCCCCCCACACCCCCTACTTAAATATACCAACTCCTAGATCGCACCACAGAGGAGGAAATGGCAAAATCCCGAAAACGGCCAGGTGATTTTTTTCCCTAGGAAAAAAAAATCGCTTTTCCATGCTTTCGGTATTTCGCCATTTCACATAATGACATTCAACTAAACAGCATTCACAATTCATTGTGTTCACTAAAATAATAGGGACCCCTCTCCAGTGAACCTCTGGTGAAGTCTGAAATGTTGCCAACTCTAGAGCACAGTAATATTGATTAGTTCTGTAGCATTATTTCTTTGTAGGCAAGTGCAGACTCATGCAAAGAACCACTGAAAAACACTGCACTCATGAAAAATATAGAAATATCTATTTAGTTGTTCATTTATTCTCTGATTCCCACTTTATTATGTTTATGTTCATGGGTGGAATGAAGCGCATCCAGACATTCAGTGAACATGAGATAGAGAAATGTAATCCTAAAATGGAAGCAAGCATATCACAGGACACATTCACACCCTTTCTCTTACAATCACACATACTTCTATAAACAATTTATATGATTTAGAATTCACCAGCCATATGTTATCAGAATGTGGAATGAAACCAGAGTGCCCAATGGAAATTCACACTGATAAAGGAAAGGTAGAATATTGCACACAGAAGACACCCCAACCAAAATAGCAAACCTGAAGACCAAGAACCATAAGTCAACAGCAGTAGCACTAATTACTTGACCACTTCACCACTCGGTAAGAGCTTAAATAACCTCAGATACCACCTATTACTTATGCTTTACTAATCTCAGGATTCCAGTGCTATCATCTCCCTAATGTAATTCAGGGGCTCTTATGTGTGAGCCCTACAATTATTAGAACAAAATTTAAAAACACATGAGAACAATGAATAGTAAACATCATTGTTTGACTTTATATTTATGTTTTGCACAGTGTCAAGCCTCTCTGAACCCCTACTATGGAGGGGCAAACCCCCATGCACTGCCTGAACTTGTATATACCATCTCCAAGATCTGCATACCTCTGAGAAAAGGGAACATGGGCCCTAATAATATCTCCAGATGCCTTCTAAACAGCCTGAAACATAGTCACTGTTTAACCATAGTTTCCAGACAGGCTTTTTGCCATGGGAATGGAAAATTTCAAGAGAAATCCCTCTACAAAAAGGTGGGCAATCAATGGACCCCAGGAAAACTTAGGCCCATAAGTCTGATTAGTATCTTATGCAAAGCCTTGGAAAGAATTACCATGGAAATGATTAATAAGGGCATAGAAAACATTCGGACACTCAATTCAACCCAGTTTAGTTTTTCAACTGCATATCATCATACCTACTCATCCTAGTGGACTTCTTTCAGAGGGTCAACAGGGTAATGGATAATGACAAAATGGTGCATACTTCCTACCTTGACCCAGCTAAGGCATTTGATACAATAACTTACTCAGTCAATGCAGTAGATAGCATACTGGCTCTCATATATAACTCATGAAGTTAGGATAGAGGTGGCCACCTCCACAAAGAGATTAGTCACTGCTGGAGTTTCTTAGAACTCTTTGTTGGGTCTGCCCCTTTTTGGCAACTATGTCTCAGAAGTCAAGGCCAATGTCAATGGCCATTGACTGACTGATTAAGATTGCTTATGATTGGAGACTAGGAGCAGTCACAGAATCTTACCATGACAATAACATCCTATAGGAGAACTAAGACAGATAAATCCATGGCTTAAAACTGGAAACATTGGCCTCTTTAGGTCTGGATGGTACTCCCTTGACAATTAGCAACACTAAATAGAATGGCTTTCTAATTACTGTTATCACATAAATATAGAAAGAGAGGGAATTATGAACACCTTCTCCAAGATTCCTGACAACATTCTGCTTTTGAAGTAGGTTATTGTCTTTGCTGTTTGCTGAGGGGAGAGTTTGTCTACCAAATGTAACAATACTGCAATTTATTTGCATTTAATTCCAGCCCATTTTCAGTACAGCAGTTATGAGTGTAAGTTCTTGCTGAAGAGTTAGGAATATCAGAAGAGGACTTGAAAATAACTTATGATTTGCAGTTATCTGCAAACTTAGATAGAGAGGGCTTGGGTTGTGGTCTGGACATCAGCATACAGAGCTCTGGGAGACATCACAGGTTACCTTCATACTTTCCAGTGAGGAACATGCTTCTCCACTATGTAGGTTCTGTCTTTTAGACAGTTTGTTATCCATCTAACCACATAGAAATCTACTTTTAAAACATTAAGCTTGTTTACAATGCCTGGATAGGGTATGGTGTTAAATGTTTTGTTCCGGTCAACATGTGTCATATGAACATTTTGACCACTGTCAACAGTCTCTTAAAAAAAGTTAACCAAATTCATTATCCAGGATCTTCCACTGACAAAGCCAAACTGCTGTGGGTCAAGTCTAAAGAGATTTTTGATATCATGATTTATAAGATTGGTTACAGTACATTTTATGGCTTTGCAGATGAGGCTCATCATGCTGTTGGGTCTATATTTCCCAGGTTTGATGACAGGGCTTGCCTTATAGAGTGACATCACCACTCTATTGCTCTAAACTTCAAAGGCATAAACTTCAGTTAAATAGTTTTAGGAGTGGCTCTCCCACTGTGTACTTAGTACTGTTTGTTAAATAACAAGAAATACTATCAGGCATCATGAAAATAGTATTTTTGGTTTTAGAAATCACCTTCAGTGCATGTTCCTTTGTGATGATAGTGGGTTTATGGGATTTGGGGATCAATTAACTTTGGAAAGAAATCTATGGGGCAAAATTAGCACTTAATTTATTTGCTTTTATATTAGCAATGTCTATTTTGGCCAAATAGGTGGTGCAATATTGAATAAGGTCAGAGCAATGTTGAATATAATTCCTTAGTTCCCAAAATTTGCTAAAGAAAGATTTATGATTGTCCTTAGCTTCAGATGCTAATCTAGATTTATGGGCTTCATAAGGGTCTTAGAGTCCCAGGTAGTCATATTATCATGTCCAGTAGCTTTACTAACTTTTCAGGTATTGAATAGTTCTCCTGAAATAATGAGTTATAAAAACATTATTGATCGAGTCCATAGGAAAGTTATATACTGTGTTATTATATATATTTCCTCAATAAATCCCTTTCAGATGTTCACAACATACAACGTTACTCATAGCACCACTATGCAATAATGAAAGTGAAGACTTTTCATTTCATCTGGAAGTATTAACTGACCTAAAAAGAGTTCTGTGTTTATCAATTCATTTATTTGTAAGGGTTAATTTTATACTGCCCCTTTCCCATCTTATAGCTGCTCTAACACACTCACAAGGACTGTTACACTTACTCTTATAATTAATTTTCATAGGTATTTTCCTTATCTTGTAAGCTTTCTCCTTCAAATGAAATAAACATTTAGTGATAGATGCTAACTTATGCCTTAAGAGCATTAGAAATGTGACTATTATTTTTTACAGTCCAATGATTTCTATTTAATGATTTATCATGTTCAGTGCCATGTCTGTCTAATTCACTTTTACAATCCTAGTAGTTAAAACATTACTTAGCCATGACATAGTCCATTTTGGCAATTACAGAGCTCTTTGAGATCTTATGATTTTTAAAATTAGTATGCTGACAGTAAAAGTTGATATGATAAAGACTGACTGGATAATCTCTCCCAAGTAGCATGGAAACAAGATGAACTGTATACAACAACTTTTTGTTTAGGCAAAAATATCCAAAATATTGTGACCTCTAATTAGTCAAACTGTAATCTTAAATAGACATTTGTCTTTCAAATATGATAGAAACATGCTTCTGGCATGTTATCATTATTCCAGTGGATATTAGATAAATTCAAATCTTGTGATAAAATTATGTTGCTGTATTGTATTTGATGTAATATCTTCACTAACACAGACATGTCCTTTCTACAATTGTTAGGATGTCTGTAGATACATACATATATATATATATATATATATATATATATATATGAAGAGAGAGAGAGAGAGAGATAGATATGTGTGTGTGTGTGTGTGTGTGTGTGCGTGACTTGAATTTTTTATTTTAAACCCCAAAATCCATTTTGTTGAATGCATTAGTAAATACCCTCTGCTTGTTTAAACACAGCAATATGTTTATAAAAACACATATACCTCCCCCCATTTTCATTATGAGTTTTGTGACTGAAAGTTGAGTTATACCATTGAATTGAATCTTGCCAAACTTCCAGTTTAAACTAAGTTGCAGATACCAGTCCAGTGTCACAGCTAATCATTTTTTACCAAAGATCAAATGTATTGTTTTTTTAATTTTCTAGTATTGATATATAAAATCATAATTAAGTGAAAAGTTAAGAAAACAAATGGTGATAGAGACTGATATAGCAGAAATAAGGGGCTGGCGAGGGGATCAAGAGAAATGGTGCTGGGGGGATGGAGAAATGAAAGCTTGATTCAGGAGAGCTCTACAAAGAAATTACAGGCAGGACAGATGATAAAGAAAAACAATAAAATGTTTTAGGTTTAGCTTGGCACTGGCAAGTCAAAACAATGTGTATCTGATGGGTTTGGCACTGGCAAGTCAAAACAATCTGTACCTGATGGGCTTGGCACTGGCAAGTCAAAACAATGTGTACCTGATGCTGACACTATTTTGTAGTACATGGAGTGCCATGATTACACACAAAGAATGACTAAGTTACATCCTGCTTCAATGCTACTTTAGCACAAAACCCATCCTTAACAATGCTTAAAGGGGTGCTCTGTCCTTGAGGTGAATTTCTTGGCATTCATGTTTTGAACAAATAATCCCTAGAATTTAACAGTCATGTAGGCTTTTCTTTACGCCTACACAATTTAAGCATGTTAGCGCGACAAACAGTATTATCAATTGAATATGCATGCTGCTCATCATGCCTACATGTTTGCAAGCACCTTTTCGTGATCAGCAATAGTCATCATGGCTATGGAAAGTTGCTTGAAAGCATGAACACAAAGTGTAAACAAAATGGCTTGCCTATAAGCAAACCTAATATACGAGCATGCGCTGTAGCACAGAAATACTAAGAGTAAGTACAATGAAAGAATTCTGAAAGAGGGAAGTGAAATGTGGGAACTGTACACTAATAACATTAGCTTTACTCCAGAAGTAATTAAGATGGGAGGGTAAATGGGGAAAATGTACTTAGATACTGCAGGAAAAGGAAACATTTGCAGCATAAATGCTGCCATATTGATGAAATGATAATTTCAATGTGAATATTTGACCTATGCCCATAAATAGAAACAGACATGCTAACAAAGGATATGAAAGGGACATAACACTACAGTGTATCAAAAGGGAGCTATGTGATATACTGAGTTGAGATAACAGCAAGGACAGAAGAAACATTTGGGGTAAATGCATAGACTGCAGCTTTTGCATAGATGTATGCCATCTGACACCACTGCTACATTCTCAACTTCTGATTGTATACACAAGAACACATGAACCTTACAGCTGTTTTGTCTTGCACATCAGAAATGCACAATTTTTGCAAATAACTTTTATTGGCACCCATAGGGAATGGGGGTTATCACCTATAAACATTTAATAGATAAGCATGTGTTGTACAGTCATGTAAATGTTAAATGGCAATAAAAGGGCACATGCATAAGTGACAAATGACAACATATGGATGACATTTTATGATTTCAAGTTTTCCATTGGTAAAATGGCACACATCTCATAGATCTTTATACTGGCCATGCTCATAAGGAGCTACAGGGAATAGCAATTTAACAACAATTCAACAGCAACAGAAAAAAAACACTCAAAACTGAATGAAAATGAAGACAGCAGTTCACAGACTCTACTGGCAGCAAGTTTAGATAAAAGACAAGCCCATGATACTGGAAAGTCACACAAATCCTTTATTCTTTGAAATAAAATATCCTGTTAGCGCTTTCGTTTAAATTGTTAAACTTTATCAGACCCTGATCAGTCTGATGAAATTTAACACTTTGTTTAAATGAAAGCGCTATCAAGATATTTTATTTCAAAGAATAAAGGATTTGTGTGACTTTCTAGCATCATGGGCTTGTCTTTTATCTAAACTTTCTGCCAGTAGAGTCCGTGAACTGCTGCCTTCATTTTTAAACAATTCAACAGTGCCAACACACAAGAAAGTTTGATAATGGAGAGCCATTAACACTTTCTGATGAACTGGCAGCATGCCATACAGTAAGAAACATTTTTGCAAGCTCTCATCTTCCATTAAGCTGTACAGTGTATCTAAAAGAATTGCAGTAATAAAGAAATGTTTGGAGATAGACATGCAATTCACAGCAATGCCTGTGAGCAATGAATGATATAATAAACATTTGCATCACCTCATTTTCGAACACATGCCAAGATAGATAGTAAAGAGATGCATATCAGTTGTCAGTACAGTTAGGGAAAAGCTGTGATCTTTCAGAACATTACTTCATAAAATCTATAATAAAGTCTCAAACAACTTCAGACTCTCCAAGGTATCTGTGTAAAGGATATTATTCAGTTAATAGCAATGTACTGGAAAACTTCACTATCTCCAAAGCAGACAACAGACTTTCAAGTTTCCAGCGTAACATTGCAAAGACAAAGAAATCCTTACAGATATTATAATTGTCCATTTCAGTTTATTAGCACTGTTATCGGAGACAGTAACATTTGGTTCAGATATTGTTGTCATCTACTTCCACTATATATAATAAAGCATTCTTAACCAAACTACAGTGATTGCAGACTTTATTGTAAAAGGTACAAAAAGACTTGGCCCATAAAGGAGAGACTGGCAGCTGTTCAGCACAGTTCTGGGTAATTAACAGATAAAGGCATTCATTCCAGTCTCATTCCAGTTTCTTCCATTTTTTCCAGTTTTCTACAGTAATTTCAGTTCTTACAGATGCCACAGAAATATGCATATGGGTTGTGTCATGAAAAACACCGTTGAAAGGCTTACAGCACTATCCTATTATAAGGGGTATGGATGCCCTATCTTGTAGGACAAGGCCTGAAAAAGGTGGCCTTTCACTGTGTCAGAACTATTTTCTGTATGTAAGCCACTGTTGTCTGACACAGTAGTCTGACTAACAGATGTTACCAGATACAAACCTTTGCCTATGATACTAGGCTGTCTACAGACCTCTATATTTACTGCATGTGCCACAGGACTTAACAAGGGAGGCTGTCACAAATAACCAAAATCAAAGTGTCAAGTATGAAAAGAGTTACAAATAGAATTTGAACAATCTGATTTAGTAAGAATGTTAAAAAGGAGCTACACATCTTAGTGTCCACACAACAAGGAGTAGTACAACATCAAAGCTTCTTTGCCAATGAAGCTGTTTCATTTGTGTAGTACACACACTGTCCCAGAACTGAACCACAGTCTATCTGTGGAGGCATGCTATGCAAGCCAGTACTCAATGCATGTGCCACAGGAGTACTCACAGCAAAACATGCTGCAAATAACCATTTCACTGACATGCAATCACAACATGTGATTATATATCAATGTCCAACATAAAACTGGATATGAATATTTAAATACAATGCTTTTGGGTAATGTCAGTGCCTTCATATAGTGTTGCCCTTTTCTAGATTTGAACAGCAAGCTATGTAAGTCTACCAACTAATTGCATGTAGATGAACCACAAATGTCACAGTAGAAGTCTTAACACAAGTGTGACGCTTCACCTGTGCTAAGTCATTACATCATATGATTGTGTTGCAAACAATCCCTTTGAGCTAAAAGAGATGGGCGAAACCTCTCCCACTGTAAATGTGTACATTATAACCATGATGGATGTCATTCATGCATTACATTAGAAGGCCACACAAAGCTAACAGTCACCAGCTGTGGCTCTTGAACAGCTGAGTATTAGACTACAGAAAATACATGTATACAGAATGAATGTGCAACGCTAGAAGTGTCATGACAATTGTGAGAAAGGTTGGTATTACATCATGTTATTGCTGCAAGGGATATGTGTGTCTGTAACTTCTGTATTAAGGCAACAGCATACAGAATATTGTCTTATTCCTCATACCAGAGGAAAAAGCTTATTAGAACTGTTATGTAAGGAAAATGTTATCACGTCATCATTACTCTAAATAAAAGAATTGCTATGTCAAGTCAGAGCATTGTTTTTCCTGTTGTTAACAAGGTTGGTGCCTGTTCAGGGTGTGCATATAAATAGTTCTTACTCATGACTAAATCTTCATGCAAAGATGTTAATAGTTTCAGCCAAACGTTAGGTACTGCATCTAGGCCTGGGGTTTTCCAATTAGAGGCTTTTCTTAACTTTGTTTCAATCTCATGGCTGTTACTTCATCCCATTTCCTATCCTGTACCTTTAAACTTCTTATTCTTTCTTTAACTTCTTCTATGCATTTAGCATCTTTACAAAAACAAACTGTTGCAAAAACGAAAATCAATAAAACAAAGTAGAACAGGGTAACCAGAGAGCACTAATCCACTGTACGATTTAGTGCTCTCTGGTTACCCTGTTCTACTTTGTTTTATTGGTTTTCATTTAGCATCTTTGTTATGTTCCACAGGATCTTCACAGATACTTCTCCAAAATGTATCTATTTCTTCTTCTTTTGGCAGTCTTTCAATTCCTTTTACCTTGTTTCCTAATTCTCTATAAAACTTTTTTGGGTCACCAAAAAAATTGCTTATTTGGTACTTTTCCTTTATATTTATTATCATATCTTCTAAGTTTTTCCACCTGTGTTGAAATTTTTAGTTTGTTATTTGTGCTAGTGTATGATATATCCTGTGCTGTTCCAATACTGCACATTGCTTTTATCACATCTATCTTTCTTAGTATTTTAGTTGATCTGTTCCCTCTTCTATAGTCTACTAACAGTGACACTTCTTGTTTTAACTGCTTTATAGTTTTCTTTATTCAATATTTCTATGATGGCATTCGATTTCTCCCCTTCATTTCCCTTGTTACACTGTGTTCTTGTGGTAGAACGTTCTTGGTTATTAATTTAGCTGCATAGTAATATATATCCTGTTTACTTCTATTGCATGGATCTCTATGAACAGTCCTTATTACTGTGTTCATTTGTTTTATCAGACTTCTGACTTTTTGGGTTTTATTAACCATCTACAGTCTATTTCTTTCATTGATCATAATATATCTGTCTATGTGCATTAAATCAACCAACTCTTCTCTTAGGTCATTTTCTTCCAAACTGAGGGTGCATCCCTTGTTTTCCGTTTCCTGCGGGCATTCTATAAAAAGTTCTATAGCATCTTCCTGTGGCACATTCTCTTCAATTTCATCCTGTGTCATCTGTTGTTCTATCATATGGGAACTCACTGGCCTATCTCTCCTCAACATTGACTGCATCAGAGTTTCCACAGTTTCCTGTTCCTTTCCTTGCTGTCTAGCTTCAAGTGAACATTTATACTGGTTTCCTGTGGAAGGCTCCAAATTATCTTCATATGGCACCTGACCAATTGCTTTCTGTTCCACTGGCTTCCCTTAATTTCTATATCCATTGCTCTAACCTGTTGTTGTGCTTTCTGAATTTGATTTTCTGCACTGAATCCTTCACTTCGCAGGTACTCCATAACCTCAAGTTCTATTTCTTTAACTTTTCAATCACTAATCACCTTTTCTATTTTTACTCTTTGTCTTCTTATTTTTTGTATTGTAAAGTTTCCCATGTCTGGATTCCTTTGCCTGTATTTCTCTTCAAATATCGTTGGTGCTGCTCTTTTTATACTGGTTAATTTTGCTTTCTCCTTTGCATAAATATTACACCATACTACATCTCTTTTTCTTTCCCATGTCCATATTTCATCTTCAGATATTTCCTGATCTTCCTGCGTCTCCGTACTTTTGGGGCTCACTAGATCATGCTGTGATGTAATCTGTGTTAGACCTTCTACACCAAATTCTTCACTTCACAGGCACTCCATAACTTCACCTTCTATTTTTTAACTTCTACTTTACTAATCTTCTTTTATATGTTCCATCTTTCTGACATTATTTTTTATAGTGAAATTTTCCATATGCATGTATCTCTCTTCGAATATCTTTAGGGCTGCCTTCTTTATATTGATTAATTTGGCTTTCTCCTTTGCATAAATAATGCACCATATCATATCTCTCTTTCTTTCCCATGTCCATATTATTTTTTATACTTTTCAAATATCTCTTGATTTTATTGTTTAAATTTTCGCACTTCCTCAGATGCTTCTTTTTCCAGACAGATCAAAGTTTCTTGCTCTATATATTGTTTTTCGCAAATCTGTTGTATTAGTGAACACAAATTTTCATTTGAAGTTTCTGACAGTTTTTCTTGTGGAAGTATTTTTCTTCCCTCTAATTTCTCTCTCTTAATCGTTTTGTATATCTTGTGTCTGGAACTTCTGGGCTTTTTGCATAATAGTAATGATACATAATTTCTTATCCTTAATTGTCCACTATATCATCTTTATGGCTCTTCTTTGGCTTATCAGTTTTTGTGATTTTTATGGACTACTACTACCTTCTACAATGGGGGGGGCATCTTCCCCCTGGGCCTGGCCTGGATGCAATGTGGGAATATTTCTGTATTTTGAGGATTCTACACTATCATCTTTTCCAGTGCTGGCACCAGTGTGCCTACCAGGATTGGACACTTTTTTATCCTGGGTCTTGTGTACCCAGCTCTCCTGTTTTGTTTTTAGCTACTTCTGTCTATGATATATACTATATAACTACAGTCTATATATCAGTGTCATTTTGGTGAGATTTTATGAAAACAGGGTCCACCTCGTGAAGGTACTCACCAAGACTTGAGGATGAATTTCATTTTCATCAATACTACCCCTTGCTTGCTGACTTATTATCTGTTCATTTGGACCCAGTCACAATAAGACTGATACAATGTAGGCTGAGGAGTAATGTCTAGATTTGAACTAACTATCTAAGATCAAAAGCTTCAGATTAGTGCCTGAATTGCAAGTATCACATGGCATGTTGCTGCACAACTGTGACAATCCACAGAGTTGAATGGATGACATGACCATTGTTTATTAGTTGGATGTTTATACTAAAAAGTGATTGAAGTGCTCAATAAGACTGCAGAGCTATACATCATATATGTATTTAAAGAGTACTCTATTCACACATGTTGCAGTGTTCAATAATGAAATGCTTAATGGTGTAGCTTGTAATCCTTTGTGTTTGGAAGGATACATAGGATTAATTTTGACATACTCTGATGTTGGGATTTACTCACTGTTAAAACTGATTTAGCATCTGGGAATTGAACCCATTGGATAAATAATGCAAAACTGAAACTTAGTTTATTAATTATCATTGCCATAAGAGAACTTCCTTTTAACCATGGTAATTAGAGATATAGTCATTTCGGAATAAATAGCTATATACCTAAGATAGGCTTGTATGTGTGTGACCATAAGTAGTCCTGGGAATGAATTCCTATGTAAAAAGCTGTATTTCTGTTTGTAAATGTATTTCAGATGTATGGAGTTGCATGACCTGAGTAATACAGATTGCGTTTTGTTACATACATATGTACTTCATAAGACATAATGTCATAAACACATAGGAGATGTGTTGAGTCATGATGATTATTACAAAAATTGCTTGTCTCTTTCAGCTTTTCCCGGTTAGGGGTCACCACAGTGGAACTCCGGTCCGCTATTGATTGGCAGTTGATTTTTACGTTCCGGCTTGCCAGGCCTGAAGCACAACCTTCAACGAAGGTACGCCCATTCATGCATGTCTCCACGCAGAAGACACTCTAGCTGAGAATCGAACCGGACAGCATCATACTGTGAAGTGACAATTCTACCACAGCACCACCACCGTGGGCAAAAATATTTTCAAAAATATTATGATTATCATACATATGCAAGTTTATTTCAAATTAAATATCATAGAATCATAGGAGGTTACTAGGTTAATGGCCCTAGGGCCCTTACAAGCCTAGCCAAGTACAACCCCTGTTCCCAAGAATATCAAGGTATTAAATGGAACTAAGTCAACAACTACAGTCCCTTTCCAAGAGGGACACAGGTGAAACTCATATGGTGAATTTGGGGTTTCTCATCCAGTCATCTAAATTAGGCTTAAATAGGGTCAGAGAGGGGCTCTGCTTCATCTGAATTGTAAGTTTGTTCCAGAGAAGAGGTAACCTCTGTGAGACATATCTGTTTCTCCAGCAAGTCCTGTTTATGTCACAAACTAGGTTGAGTTCCCTAGAGTGCGTGCATCTTATACCATTTAATTTTCAAATGTGCAGCATTTCCATTAGAGCAGGATCTGAGATTGCTTTATATACAAGGCAGAGGTCGCATCTGGATAGTCTGTAAGACACAACATATAGTGACAGTGATTTCAGTCTGTCAATGTATGACATATTCTGAAGACCCTGAATTTTCTTTGTAAGAAACTTTTTAGGTCTTTCCAGTTGCTGCAGGTCCCTGGTAAGGTACAAATTAAAGGTAGCATTGTACTCTATTATTGGTCTGATGTGTGAGAAGTGCAAGAGGGTTATAACCTTTTTTGTTCTGGACACAATGTCCTTACTTATGAGGTGGGCAATGTAGAAAGCCTTTCTTGCCACTGTGGAGATGTGGTGGTCAAAGTAAAGGTTACTGTCAACCTGTTTGCTCAAATCTCTCACCACTGATTGCGTGCTTAGGGAATTGTTATTAATGTGGTAATCTGCAGGGACATCTCCCTTGCTGAAGAGGATGACAATGTATGTTTTGCACTGAGTTTTAGCCCATGACTTTGGCACTAGTTGTCTGTCTGTGTAGGTCCCTCTTGTAGGATGTTGACATTGTTTGGAAACTCGATGACTGCACTCAGTTTGCAATCATCAGCAAACTTTGTCAGCCATAAGCCTTTTGTATATCCAAGAAGTAGATTCCAAGCAATAGGAATCCCAGCACAGATTCATGTGGAACACCACTGGTTATGGGTCTGCTGGTGGAGGTAGAGTCACCTATTTTGATGTGTGCATTCTATCTGTGAGCCAGTTTGCAACTCACCTAACAATATACGGGTTGCTCTCCAGCTGGGTGAGCTTATCAATGATGTCTGTGTGGGGAATAGTGTCAAAGGCCTTGCCAGGTCCAGGTAGGCTATATGCTCAGATTTCCCTTTATTCAAGGCTTTGGCAACTGTCCCAAAGAAGTCCATCAGGTTCAAGAGGCAGGATCTCCCTTTAACAAAGCCAAACTAGGTTGGTTAAACATTTGGAGGTCTCCTATATCTTTGTTGATAAGGTCCATGATTATTTTTTCCATAGCCTTACAGATTAGGATGGTCAGGCTTATGGGTCTATATGCTTCAGGGTATGTGGAGGTCCCTCCTTTATGTAACAGGATGACGGTTGCTGTTTTCCATTCAGCAGGTACAAAACCAGTGCTTAGACTGTGGTTAAAAGAGTACCCAGTGGTGCAGCTAGTTCCTGTTTTAATCCATTTAAAACACAGCCTGAATATCATCAGGTCCCATAGCAGCTGTGTTTTTGACTTTGGAAAGAGCATACTACATGACGGGCAGGTTTTGGAATGCTATGGGGGGGAGAAGGTTTTGCTAAGCTTGTCAGATATTTCTGCAAGTTCAGTATATGTGGTGGCATTAACAACCAGTTCTGCACAGATCTGGGCTTTTCCTTTAAAGGTTCTTATAAATTCATAGATTAGTACTAGGCTAACTGCTCTTGCAAGCCATTTTAAGCCTAGCCAATTACCCCTTGTGAGATTCAAACCCTGTACCTTGTGTTTGTAAAGCAAACACTTTAACCATTAGGCCACCCTCCCATGTCTGGATTCCTTTGCCTGTATTGCTCTTCAAATATCGTTGGTGCTGCTCTTTTTATATTGGTTAGTTTTGCTTTCTCCTTTGATTAAATATTACACCATATTACATCTCTTTTTCTTTCCCATGTCCATATTTCATCTTCAGATATTTCCTGATCTTCCTGCGTCTCCGTACTTTTGGGGCTCAATAGATCATGCTGTGATGTAATCTGTGTTAGACATTCTACACCAAATCCTTCACTTCGCAGGGACTCCATAACTCCACCTTCTATTTTTTAACTTCTACTTTACTAATATTCTTTTCTATGTTCCATCTTTCTGACATTATATTTTTATCGTGAAATTTTCCATATGCCTGTATCTCTCTTCGAATATCTTTAGGGCTGCCTTCTTTATATTGATTAATTTGGCTTTCTCCTTTGCATAAATAGTGCACCATATCATATCTCTCTTTCTTTCCCATGTCCATATTTCTTTTTTATACTTTTCAAATATCTCTTGATTTTATTGTTTAAATTTTTGCACTTCCTCAGATGCTTCTTTTTCCAGACAGATCAAAGTTTCTTGCTCTATATATTGTTTTTCGCAAATCTGTTGTATTAATGAACATAAATTTTCATTTGAAGCTTCTGACAGTTTTTCTTGTGGAAGTATTTTTCTTCCCTTTAATTTCTCTCTTAATCGTTTTGTATATCTTGTGTCTGGAACCTCTGGGCTTTTTGCATAATAGTAATGATACATAATTTCTTATCCTTAATAGTCCACTATATCATCTTTATGGCTCTTCTTTGGCCTATCAGTTTTTGTGATTTTTATGGACTACTACTACCTTCTACAATGGGGGGGGCATCTTCCCCCTGGGCCTGGCCTGGATGCAATGTAGGAATATTTCTGTATTTTGAGGATACTACACTATCATCTTTTCCAGTGCTGGCACCAGTGTGCCTACCAGGATTGGGCACTTTTTTATCCTGGGTCTTGTGTACCCAGCTCTCCTATTTTGTTTTTAGCTACTTCTGTCTATGATATATGCTATATAACTACAGTCTATATATAAGTGTCATTTTGGTGAGATTTTATGAAAACAGGGTCCACCTCATGAAGGTACTCACCAAGATTTGAGGATGAATTCAATTTCAGCAATACTACCCCTTGCTTGCTGACTTATTATCTGTTCATTTGGACCCAGTCACAATAAGACTGATACAATGTAGGCTGAGGAGTAATGTCTAGATTTGAACTAACTATCTAAGATCAAAAGCTTCAGATTAGTGCCTGAATTGCAAGTGTCACATGGCATGTTGCTGTACAACTGTGACAATCCACAGAGTTGAATGGATGACATGACCATTGTTTATTAGTTGGATGTTTATGCTAAAAAGTGATTGAAGTGCTCAATAAGACTGCAGAGCTATACATCTTATATGTATTTAAAGAATACTCTATTCACACATGTTGCAGTGTTCAATAATGAAATGCTTAATGGTGTAGCTTGTAATCCTTTGTGTTTGGAAGGATACATAGGATTAATTTTGACATACTTTGATGTTGGGATTTACTCACTGTTAAAACTGATTTAGCATCTGGAAATTGAACCCATGGGATAAATAATGCAAAACTGAAACTTAGTTTATTAATTATCATTGCCATAAGAGAACTTCCTTTTAACCATGGTAATTAGAGATATAGTCATTTCGGAATAAATAGCTATATACCTAAGATAGACTTGTATGTGTGTGACCATAAGTAGTCCTAGGAATGAATTCCTATGTAAAAAGTTGTATTTCTGTTTGTAAATGTATTTCAGATGTATGGAGTTGCATGACCTGCGTAATACAGATTGGGTTTTGTTACATACATATGTACTTCATAAGACATAATGTCATAAACACATAGGAGATGTGTTGAGTCATGATGATTATTACAAAAATATTTCCAAAAATATTATGATTATCATACATATGCAAGTTCATTTCAAATTAAATATCATAGAATCATAGGAGGTTACTAGGTTAATGGCCCTAGGGCCCTTACAAGACTAGCCAAGTACAACCCCTGTTCCCAAGAATATCAAGGTATTAAATGGAACTAAGTCAACAACTACAGTCCCTGTCCAAGAAGGACACAGGTGCTTTACCTTAGGGGCTTGTTTGGTGAGATACTTTGCTTGAGTTTTTATGTGCATTGAGGTGCATTGTGCTGTAGGTACTGTATTAGGTGTAGCATGCTTGTATTTTGGAGGTTTCTGGTGCTTAGGTAAATTTCTGGTGAATACCTCCACATATCATGGTTTATGTGTTGAGAAGATGTTCTGTCCAGGAGGTGTATGTGGGCTGACAACATGATCAGTGTCACTGTTCTGTGATTGAGAGAGCAAGGATTCCAAATTCTTAGTGTATATGAATCTCTCACAAATTGAGCTTGAGTGGATTAGGAGTAGTGGGTTGTCAGTGTGCATGAGGCAATTGTTACACTGCCTCAGGATATCCATGCCAATCAGGCTGGCAGGAGAAATGGAGGAAAACTGATCATCCATAATACTAGGTTTAAATTTGCTTACTTTAATGAGGACAGTTGTAAACATGCTGCCTAAATACAAGCTAAGTTAAGCAATTTTCACACAAGCTGACCAATGTAAATGATCAATACTGAGCCTTATTCCAACATTCTCCAACTCAGATGGGTCCTTTGATACACTCTTCTGCCACAAGGGTGCAGAGGGCCCTCTTAATGTAAGATGGCTGGTTTTATTGCTCAGATAATGCCAAACAGTTCAGATTCAGCAAATCTAAATCTAGTCTATTCTATAAAATACACAAATGCTAGAAAATACAAAGTGCAGGGAAAAACAATCTTAAAGAGCAAACAGTTGATGCAATGAAAGAGCAAACCAGTTAAAATGGCTAAAACAGTTAAAAGTAGGCAGCAATTCAGTAATAAACAGTTTAAAAGTGCAGTACAGTGAATAAAATATGTATTTTTCTATAGATATTAAATGATGCATTGGATTTTGTTTGGATTCACTCCCAAGATCAGAGAGATCACACCAATCCTAGAGCAGCTCACTCATTAACTTGAGGTTATATTTGAAGCATTAATGATATATGATAAATGGAAAAGTTTAGTTATGCAACCATTACTAATACATTTCTTGAAATAAACATATTTATCATTCTCATTTCTCTTTAGATTTACATTCCTAATTAAATGTTCTGAGAAATAAGGTTCTAACACCCATAGTCAAAGTATCTTTTAGCTAGATTTGAACTGTTAATCCCCTGTGTTCTTATCTGAAATTACTGGGTTTACACCACGTGCCACAGACAGATGTAAGAGACAAATGGAATTTCTCCAGAGTGCTCATGACCACACACCACCACCAGGCTTGTTTGCACTACATACGGCACGCTAAACTAAAGTGTTCACTTTTTTCTTAGGTAGTAAACCATGTTTGCACACTGGTGAGCAGAGAGTAAATGTAAAAGGCATTAAAATTTTAAAGGCAAAGGCAAAATCTGATAGCATAAATAATTCAATCAGTGGGTATATCTAGTAATGACCAGAGCAAGAAGTGCATTACAGTGACACATTCATCCTTCTCACATTTTCTTCCAGTATCAGACATGTACTTTGTAGAACACATTATCAAACTTATAGTTAATGACAAATTATGTGAAAGGGGGCAGACAACAGCTCAGATGTTTTAGCAATACTGACAATGATTGATTTTTAAACTTCAACACAATTATATCTCAAAATGTGATTAAATATGTATTCAGAGCATCCTCTGTAAAATTACCAGTTAATTGAATTTAAACCATGCATCAGCTCTCCAATTTTCTAAGCTCACTGCACTTACACCTTGTGCCAGAGAGTAGGTTACCTAACAGTTGCAATCATAGTGCTGATGGTAGTGCAATGCCGTATTGTTTGCACTGTAGAAGGCAGCCTAAACTAAAATTTTCATTTTTTTTCTTTAGACAGTGAACAGTATTTGTGTTCTGCCAAGCACAGCAAATGTTCATGGAAAAAACAAGTATTTTAAATGTGCATTTCTGATGTTTAATTAACTTTGCTATCTTGCAACAGGAACCTGTACAGATTTGAAAACCATGGTATTAAAAACAATAATTTAAGATCATTTCCCATATTTGCTGTAGACAGTGACATATATTAGCCAGGAATAAACCTATTTAGACATACTCACAATCTGACATTGTATCACGTCACATTGAAAGTGCAACAGAAACAAGTTATGGAAGTTGTTCTTTCTCATTTGCCAGTAAATGCATAGATGACTGAAATATTGACAGCTGTTAGAATACCAATGTATTCAGACAATATGAAAGCCTGATACACTGCAGGTGTATTCCTCTCTTTCATTCTGGTGCCTCATTCTCTTATCTATGCTTTCCTAACAGCAATGCTATCTGACTTTTATTGCATATGGTATCTATATCAGTGCTTAATGTATTCTCTACAATATGCACATTTTGTAGTAAGAGGCAATAACCATGGTCACTAAAACTGAATTTGAATGTTAGAAATGTTTTTCCTCCTACCTCAGTTGGTGTACTTTAATACTTTTTGGTAAGTCTCTTCTCTCTGACATACCCTCAGTAAGTGTACATCAAAGAGTGGAGACTGTGAAACATGGATTGTTCCTGCAGTCAGACTAATCATAGACACCTGCAAGCAGTTAGAAGGTAACACTTCTCAATGCTCATCCTTGCAGTGGTAGGGAATGTGCATGCAATTGTGTAGCTCCTTACAACATGTTTGTTTTCCATGCAATTAATGCAGATTGTGCTATTCAGGAATGCTAATGACTTAACACCTTATTTGCACACTCACACTGCTTAGAGATATGACTTTGTACTATAAAAAGGTAATTGTGTAACTAATGAAATTGTATCATAGAGTGGAGACTGTTAGGATACAGAGAGCTCGATACTGCTAAATAAACACACTTTTGGAGATGTATCTACTTTCTAAACTACTTTCTTATCAAGGTATATTGATATTTCTTACATAATGCCATTAGTGTAACATTAAGAATGACTAGCAATGCCAATATAAAACCATTTTTTATGTCTGCATTTTGTTTATCTTTTACTGTTGTCATAGTCATGTATATCAGTTGTATGTCTGCATTACAAAGTCTGGCAAAGAATGCTACCTGACATAATTTTTGTAAGTCTCACTTTCTTGAAATTTTGACAGTTATTGCAGAAGAGTATAGTATAAATGTGTAGCAAAGTCAGGTATTTTTACATGTGTAGCACAAAGAATGTGTTAAAGTTGTGATATTTACCTGGCTGTCCTCCACACCAGTGGAGATGGCACTGTAATAGTTTTGTTTATTTCTACTTGTACATTGTGAATTTGTATTGTTAATGGTGCAATGTATTACACAGATAAACAACTGCTGTCCACATTACAGGACTGTTATATCTGTTGTTATTTTAATAATATAGTGGTTGTGGGGGTTGTCTTAGCTTGTTTTAGTCATCGACCATTGCCTTTTAATTTTTTGTGCATGATGCATACATTCGTATATAACTGAGTTCACAGACATTCTGTCTCTGTATTCTAAATTTAATATTGTGTCTGTTTTCTGTTTCATCTCATCCAGGGATATGGCACCCAAACATCTGTAACAATCAAGCCTCCATTCTTGATGTATAAAATGAGGTCATTATCCAGACCTGTCTTCACCAAAGAGATTTTCTCTTATGGAGAGGCAGAGGTGACAAATCTACCCAAAACAGCATGTAGCAGTCGGTGGTGAATGACATCAATGCTGTCAGAGAACATTGGAGAACTTACTTCCAGATACAACATAGGGCAAGTGATATGATAACCTCTGTCAGCTGTAGAGTGGCTGCACTTGCCTATAACGGGTGGATATGGGGTGGAGGTCCTGCTACTGAACCACCACTAACTGAAACAGAGGAGTTACTGTCCACTGTCAGTGATCCAGCTAGCTCAGCAGAGGGTTCTCACAGAATAATGTTGATACTGATGTGGATGACAGATCAAGAGTGTCTCAATCAGAACTTCAAGATATGCAAAATAAATTGTGCCATTGTTTACATCTTTATATGAGTCTGATATATGTAGAACCAGTCATAAGTGTGAGTTAAATGACACAGTAATAGAGAGATATAAAATGCTCAGGGGGATTCAACTGGTCAGTAGATTTTTGTATGAGATTATTCTTAATCTGCACATGTAAAGGGGACTGTTCTCCATTCTTGTTTCATTTGCATTGTGATACTTATCAGTCTTCTTTCCATTTCCTTGTTTACATACGGGGACATCTAGATTGCAGTTTACAAGACAACCTGCACCTGGTAATCACACATTTCATAATCAGTATTAGTGTATGTACAGTATATTTAGGTCCAAAGGAGTCTAAAAATGGTTTTGCTTTAGCATCTATTATAGTTTAACTTACCTTTCGTATAACAAAGTTTTGTCAATTTCATTCCCTATTTCTCCCTTTGTTATGTTTATTGATTGTCATCATAGATGATCCTGACAGTGGCACTGTGGAACTCCTATCACCTGTGTCAGAGTTTTGGTAGCCTCTGATGATGATGGTGGTGATGAAGAGGCACAGTCTGGAAGTGCAGAAGGTCAGTCTAACACTGAGGTTGCAGCTGCCCATATTTCTGACACAGGCAGTATGCTTATGCATGCTCATGACATGAAGCCATTGATACAAGACAGGTTGAGGATGACATAGTTGATCAGGGTAGTGCGGATACCCCAATTGCAGAGCTGGTTAATTCTTCCCATAGCCATCATGAGGGTGAAATGCCACAAAGGAGGGTTGGTAGACATGCTTGTAGGAGACATGCTGTCCACCCATCTCCTGGTGCTAGTGTGTCTTTAGGTGCTACCAGACTACAAGAGGTATGTGCAGGGCTGTAATGGAGGGACAGGCACATTCACCAGGGCCTCAGAAGAGACAGTGGAAATACTAAATGTCATGCATTCTGACATGTGTGACTCCATGAATCACGTGGGTGACTCCTTGGACAGGACGAATGACACACTAGATTGGACAGTGTCTTTGATGGAACGTCTGTTGGAGAAGAGAGGGCATCTGTGTGGCTGGAGAGCTGCTACATCCTCTGGTGTCAGCAGACATGGCCATGCTAGATCCCACTTCCATAGTGGCACTACTTTCACTGCTGTGTTACAGATTGTGATGTCCACATCCAGATGCGGTAGGCCACAGGGTCATGGTCCTTGGCATAGTCATTAGGAGAGCTCGTCAAGCAGACATCACTCATATTTGCATAGCAGCCCAACATCTAGCCAGGGCCATGGAAGCAGCAGTGAAACTCCTGGCAGAGGTAGAGCTCATAGCTGGGAGTGACAACACTGAACTAACTAGTCTACCATGCATAGCTCACACCAGTTCAAGATGCCAGGACACAGTGCTAGGACAGTGCTTGTTTGACTGGACTCATGCAGACAAACAAAAATTGAAAAAAAAAACACTTATGCATAGCACCTCACACACATGCAAATTACCTAAACAGTACTGTTGAATGCTATAAATCTCTTGTAACTGGCCCTGACCACTGTATTTTTTAATAAGTATATGTGATTCTTACTAGCATACACTCACTTCTTTGGTGTCAGCCTTGCCTTCCTACCCCCCACCACCCTGTGCAAATGATGATGACTGTGCCCTGCCCTTTGTACTTGTCTTTTGACTTAGTGTTGCATATATGTCTGATGCACACAGTAGATAGCTACTGCTTGCTCATTGACAAGCTTGTATTTATCAATATGTATTGCAGAAGAAAGTGTTTGATTTCTTGTTCCTACTCATTTGTGAATGATTGCTTATATAATTGTTAAACCTCATTGTATTTCAGTTATTGTTGCAAGCAAAGCAGTCGAAGCAGTAGGTACTTCAGTCTTGCTTCTTGTTATACTTGTGAAAATGATGGTATACTTGACCTACTCTCTGGTTTACAGACAGTAGTCGAGTGAAATGCTTGATGTATAGCATTGAATAGAATACATAGTTGTATATTGCAAACATTAGTCATATAAGCTATTACTGACATAATTGTACACTTCAGACAAATGCTCTGCTTAGGTGCATTTACATATTTCCATATGAGAGTACTTGGTTATGTAACCATTTTTTCCCTTACAGTTTTAACACTTACCTTCTCATTACTGCAGGTACAAATTGTGTCCTTGGTAGGTGATCTTGTCTGATGCATCAGAACACAGCCATTACATGGTTAAATAAAGGTTGTAGAGTTTGACAGGAAACAGTTTTTATATTTGTATGTGCATAGGATCTTAGGCTTTGAACTAGGTAGTAATTGTGTGCATTATCCTTTGCGTCTTCGCCAGAGTCAGGCCATACTGTGCATGCCTCCATCTGCCAGTACCATTTGCAGCTGTTAGATCTCCCTCAGGCTCCTGTTCTGTATCTCCTGCTACTGTCACTGCCTGTGGTCCTTGAAAGTATGTCTTTCCCCTTGTTGGTCTTGTTGAAGCTTTTTTCCTGAGAATTATATTGTGTAGCATGGCACAGACCATGAGTATTTGGACAGAGGTGCCTGGGTCATACTGCAGTGCACCTCCTGATGTGACTAGACACTGAAGCCTTGGTCTGAAAAATCCAAGCACACATCTATGATATTCTTAGTTTGACCATAAGCCTCATTGTATCCTTGCTCATTGGGGGTGTGTGGGTTTTTCATGGGTGTCATCAGCCAGGGATCCAATGCATAACCTGCATCCTGCACAAGATGCCCTTGTGGAATGTCACCCCTAGCAGACATTTTGTACAGTCCGTAGGTATGCCATATGTGTGAGTCATGAAGACCACCTGGACTACTTGCACAGACACTGTAGATGATCCCATGGACATTACAAACAACCTGACAGTTTATAAAGTGGTATCCTTTTCCGTTGATGTATCTCTTTCCCTGTTCACTTGGTGGAGCTTTTATTTCTATGTGTGTGCAATCAAGAGTTGCCCTCAACTCTTCCGGGAGGTGTGCTACTGCATGAAATTCCTGCATGGTTCTTGCCCTCTCCTGTGGAGAGCATGGGAAACAGATGTGATCATTTTCATGTTGTAGCATTGTATTTAAAAGCTAATGTAATATTCTAGAGTGTGATCCCTGTAACATCCCTAATATATCCCCCATGAGTCTCTCGGAATTACCAGTAACTATTATACATAATGCTACATATATCTTTGTTTCCACTGGGTGGGTTTTCCATGATTTACCTGGGGTCTGAAATGGGAACAACAGAGGAACATCCTCTAGTTTTTCTCTGTCCATCCTATGTCACTCAGAAATTTCTGTGTGATATAGTCCATGATAAGTCAAATGGTGTCTAAACACCCTGTTCTTCTTGCCTGAGGTCTGACAGCAGCAGCAACCCCTAATATTTTTTTTTCTAAGTGTAATTGTGCCTGTATTCCAAAGAGTTTTGGAGTTCAGGGCAAATGGTTACACTGAATGTACACAATTGCTTTATAGTTTCCTGAATAGCTCCACCATATGGGATTGGTTAATTAGCATGTAATTCAGCTCTTTATGCTGTCATTAGCATATTTTGCTTTTTCCCTTTGTTTTCTGACTATACACATCACATAGATCTGTTTAATGAATGCCAGATAGTGCAGTAGCAGCACTTAGTGTAGTTGTTAATGAATCTAGCCAATATATACATTACAATTGGTAACCTGATCATAATCCTCTATATTATAGTTCAGAAGTCCTGGAATTGAGCTTGCTGTCATGCAGACAAACTAGACAGAACAGTAGTGGCATTTTGTTATATTTTCCTATTCCTTAATGTTGTTTGGTTTCCCTATCCCAGACAGCTTTACTAGTTATAAAAAGACATAAACAGAAAAGAAAGAGCAAATCAGTAACCCATGTGTGTCTTCATATTTCTTTCTGTGGGAAACACTCATGTTTTGCCTTGTAATATTTATACTTAGTTATGTTTTACTTATTCTGGAACTATTCAATTTTACTATTTCTTGAAGGTCATCTTACTATGTACTTAACAGTTTCCTGTATATTTTGTCTCTGCACTTTACCTCTTCTGTTTCTTGTTTTCTTCATTCTGCATCTTTTATCTATTTGGAGTTCAAAAAAGTGAAATTAATTCATAGGTATAGCTTTTTCCCCTGTTATTGTGATGCCACTTAAGCAGGCATAAGGTTGTTATACTGAAAGCAAATAATTTGTTTGCCAATAGCAATCATTTTATATTTATGAAATTTATTTATGATGCCTCGTGCCTTAGCAAAATCAAGCCACAGAAAAGAATAACGCAAGCATCTTATGACAAAACGTGGTAGGAGAAATGAAACAAAGAAATTACAAAGAACAATATGACTCAAGCCAGGATATGAAGTCCTACCCTCCCACATCCCTGTTTTTCTAACACATGTATTATTTTGCTGCTCTGAGTTGCATTCAGAAACCACTTTCTTCTAAACTATCACACTAGTGCCAAAATGGGCCTACAGACTCATAGGTTCATAGGTAGGTACTAAGCTATTGGCCCAAGGTCCTACGTAAGCCTAGCCAGCAAGGTTCCAAAGCTTACGCCACCCAAGAAAGTTATTTTCCTGTGCCACTGTCCAGTAGAGACACAGAAGTAATCCCCAGGGTGTATTTCCTATTTCCCATCCACTCGTCAAGATTTTTCTTGAAGAGTGCTAATGAAGAACTTTGATTGACATAGATGGGTAGCTTGTTCCAGAGTATAGGAAGTCTCTGGGACAGGAATCTATCCCTCCAGTGTGTCCTGTTTATTGTGGTGACAAGGTTTAGGTCCCTAGAGCATGTAGCTCGAAGGGATTGGGATTTCTTTAGGTGTAGCATGTCCAACAGCTCTGGGTTTTGCATAGCTTTATATGTTAGGCAGAGATCACCTTGGAGTAGGCGATTTGCTATGGAGTAAAACTGGAGTTTTTTGAGGTGGTCAGTGTAGGACATTTGTTTGAGGCCAGTAATCCTCTTTGTGAGGTACTTCTGTGGCCTTTCCAGCTACTGCAGATGTCTTGTGAGGTACATTCCAAAAGGGGCATTGTACTCCATAATGGCTCTAATGAGTGACAAGTAGAGGGGAACAATGACCTCTTTTTTCCTGGATGAGAACCCTTGTATGATGAGGTGTGCCATGTAGAAGGACTTCCTGACTATTGTGGCGATGTGACTACCAAAGGAGAGACTACTGTCCACCTGGGTCCCAAGGTCTCTTTTCACACATTCGGTGTTAAGTAGATTGCTGCTTATGTGGTAGTTCATGGGTACAGAGTTTTTACCAAAGGGGATGACACTGCATTTTTTGGCATTGAGCTTGAGGCCATGGCTCTGACACCAGGCATCTGTCTAAGTGAGGCCCTTCTGTAGGATGTCTACATCACTTGGGGACTTGACTATGGTTCCTAGTTTGCAGTCATCTGCAAACTTCATTAGCCAGAGGCCTTCTGTGTTAGCCTGTAATTCAGAGAAGTAGATACCAAACAGGAGAGGTCCCAGGATGGAACCCTGTGGTACTCCACTTGTCACTGCTTTGAGGTCATATTTGGAGTCTGCAACTTTTACAGTGTGGGTTCTGTCAATGAGCCAGTTAGTAACCCATCTTGTGACGTAGGGATTTATACCTAGTTTAGTGAGTTTAGCTATAATTTCAGAATGGGGGATGGTGTTAAAAGACTTGGCGAGGTCAAGATAGGCTGTGTGAACCACCTTACCCTCATCCACGGCTTTGGTGACTGCCTCAAAGAAGTTGATCAGGTTCAAGAGGCATGATCTGCCTTTCACAAACTCGAACTGGGTGGGATCCAGAGTTTAGAGGTTACCAATGTCTTTGTTTATGAGTTCAATGATGATACGTTCCATGGCCTTGCAGACCAGGCTCGTCAGGCTAATAGGTCGATAGTTCCTGGGATCAGTAGTGGCTTCCCCTTTGTGGAGTGGGATAACTGTTGCTGTCCGCCATTCAGTGGGCACAAAGCCTGATGTCAGGCTATTATTGAACATGACGCTTAAGTGGGGAGTCAGTTTGTTCTGAAGTTCATGTAAAACACAGCCTGGGATGTTGTCTGGTCCCATGGATGCTGTGTTTTTGACTTTAGAGAGTGCAACTTTTACCTGCATAGTTGTGATTACAGGGACTCTGCATTATTCCTGTATATATATTGGCCCTTTAGGGGAGTGAGAGGGGGGTAAAGTTAGCACTGAACCTATCTGCCAGAATGTTGGCAATATCAGTTGGTTCTGTAATTTTCATGCCTTTGTGCTGTAACTCAGAGCAGATCTGGGTGTTGCCATCTAGATTCTTGACATAGCTATAGAATGCTTTGTGGTTATCCTTGGATTTAGTGGCAATTTTGTTTTTGTAGCTAGGTTTGGAGGATCTTATAAGGGATCTCAGCTTCTTACTGAGGCTGAACAGGGAGCTCCACCACTCATGGGATTTTACTCTCTTTTGCAACAGTTTCTTCCTTCTGTTGTACAGTTTGTTTATGGCAGGGGACCACCAGATTGGCTTCCTTTTTTTGGAGGATAGCACCTTGGTTTTGTTTGGGATAGCATGATCCATGCACTCATGTAAGTGCTTACAGAGTGTATTTGTATAGGATTCAGCAGTTGTAACTGTACTGTCCATCTGCATGGGTGTCATGAAGTTCACCTCGTCTGTCTTAAGAAGCATGAAGTTGGCTTTGGAGAATTTTTTTACTGTGGATTCCTTAATGGGGGGTGGGAGCGGGATGTGGATATCAAGGGTGATAAGCTTATGGTCAGATCGGACCAACGAGGAGTTGACTTCAGGTGTGACACATTGGTCACTCATATTGGTAATGACTAGGTCTAGGATATTGTTGCCCCTGGTGGGGGTGTGGATAAGTTGATCTAGGGCATTGGAGTTTATGAATTCCAGAAAGCGTTGAGCTAAGGAGTTGGCACATGAATAGTTTTCCCAGTTAATGGTGGGGTAGTTGAAGTCACCCATTATTAGGGTGTTTGGTTGAACACTAATATTTTCCAGTACATCAAGAAAAGAGGAGTGGGAATCCTGGAGCATGGTGGGGGATCTATAGCAAGGTACAATTTGGATTGCAATTTTGCCCAGAGTTAGTTGCACTTGGATAACCTTGGATGCATTATGCTGAGCAACTAGCTTGGAGGTGTGGATATCCTTAATGAATATGGACACATCTCCACCTTTGGTGTTTCGGTCCAGGTTACATGGCTGAAAAGTGTAGTATGAGTTATAGCCTGGTAGTGCAGGGGTGCTCTCTGGAGCCTTGAACCAGATCTCAGTCACTGCACAGATATCAATGTTCTCCATTTTAAGGAGTGCCTCGAATGAGTGCATTTTGAGATTTAGACTTCTAGCATTCAGTAGCATTACCCTCAGTTTTTGCTTGCCTGTTCCTGTTATGGTGGTAAATTTGTTATTTGAACCCTGCCTAAAAAAGGCACTATAGGGGCAGCAAAAGCCTTAGCCAGTATCCAGAATCCCAGTAGTGACAGGTGCAGGCCATCTGTGGCAAAGCATCGTGGTCTGTTGACCATGTCATCCCAAGCAGACAGATAGTGGATCCCCTTAAAATGACACCAGAAGCTTAGCCAATTGTTGAAGTCAATCATTTTGTCCTTGTACTGTGGTATCATTCTGGGCGATGGCAGAATGCTACTCAGGGCTAGGGTCATACCTGCCTGGGCTACAAGATCAGAGAGCTCTTCCATGTCTCTTTTCATGTAGTCCAGGGAGGTACATCTCAGATCATTCACACCAACATGGACAACGACAGAGTCATATTTGTACTTGTTGTGGAGTGACCTGAGTGCGTGGGTTATGTGACGGATCTTGGCACCCGACGGGCAACTGACAGTAACCTTCTCTTTGTTTAGCCTGGTGAGTGGGACATCAGTGTGCCTGCCTATAGAGTCACCTATGACTAGTGTGTTGGGTACGTTGTTTTGCCTTATTGGCTGTGATTGAGTGGCACACTGAGTCTGTGGGCTATGTGTCATTTGTGGTGTGTTGGGGGATGGAGGTTGCTTGCGTTTCTGCTTTGGAGGTCTCTTTTGCTTAGACAGATTATTATTGAGAACCTCCGTGAATGTTTTTGTGCTACTATGTGTGAATTTTGGTGGTGTAGATTTAGTGAGACTATGTGATGAGTGCGGCGTGGTGCAAATGTTTAACTTCTCCTTGTGACTGTCAAGTTCAGTCTTGGTTGGAGAGAGATTTACCTCCGGTTTGGCTAGATAAGTGCATCTCTCACGGGTTGTAGTGTTGGGTGGTAGGAGGAGAGGGTTGTCTGTGTACATGAGGCAATTTCTACATTGCCTCAAGATGCCCAGATTCATCAGATAGACAGGAGAGAACACTGGGAGCTGACCCTTGGATATGCCTGAATAAAAAACTATTTTCCTCTAGATAAGTGAGGAAAGTGAGTACAAGAGCTGTCTTTCTCTAAGTAAGTGAGAAAAGTAAGTACAAAAACTGTTTTCCTCTAGGTAATGAGGAAGATTGAGTGCTATAGTAATTAGTAGATTATTTAGTGCTTACAAGTTCTGAACAAGTGCTGAGCATGAATAATCAAATTTTAAGTGCTAAAACTAAGAATCTGTATCTGCACTAGATGAGTTACAGGACAGAAACAAGTGCAAATGCAAGCTTTCAAATCAGAAAGTTGAGAGAGATGGAAGATTGCCCAAATGGCCAATAACTACAATTTCTGGGCCAGAACCACTCCTTATGTGATAGACAAGTTACCTAGTGCCTACCACTCCCACTGATAAGCTAGAAGGCTTCCCTCCAACACAGAAAGGCTTGGGGGGCTCAGCAGCTTACATACAGTCCGGATACAGCAAATCTGTGTTTGGAACACTAGTTACAGGAAAGGTAGGAAACAGGCTTACAGTTTTTTTTTTTTTTTTACAGAAAAGTAGCAAAAACAGTAGTAAAAACAATTCACATGCAGTGCAAGCTAGCACACTTGAGTATGCAGCAATATTAGACCAAACACAGTTTAAAAAATGCAATTAAATTAAAAAGGACTAAAAGCAAGTTCAGAAAGAGTTTATTAGGTAGAATGCGATAAAGAGATGGGACTGGGGGAGTGTCCCAGATGAAATCTACAGTGGGGCGGGCAACTGCAAAAGCCACCAAATTTAAAATACAAACCAAAAATAGGGAGGGTAGGTGGGACAAAACAGTTTCAACAGAGATCTAAGCAACGACTAACAGTACAAACTTTAAAACCAAAAAAAATATTCTCAGCTCTGTATATTTGCCGATTAGTCTCTCAGAACAGTGAGACAACAGTTTCAACAGAGATCTAAGCAACAATTAACAAACTCTATAACCAAAAAATATATACTCAGCTTTGTATATTTGCAGATAATCTGTAAGGCAGTCTCTCAGAACACAGGTTCCAGTAATTTGAATGCAGCTATTACTATACCAACTGAAGATACGGCAGAAAATGGGGGGGGACAGTTTCAACAGAGATCTAAGCAACAATTAACAGTACAAACTTTAAAACCAAAAAATATATATTTTTTAAAAATGTGTACAATAAATTCAGACAGAAGCGGGTCATACACTCACGGCTGAAGTCTGAACACATAATAGCATTGATACCATAATGTGCAGATTGGCATTATGGCACATATTACACAGTGAAAAAATATTTGCCATGCATTATTTCTTCATTGAACACTGATTCTTAAATAAACCAGGTGTCAAGTATCTAGTTATATACTGATTTTCATCTATCAATTGAAAATAAACACGTTTGCCTCCAAGTTAAAATGATTACCCAATAAATAAGCAAGAACAATTAGGGAAGTACTTATTAAATCCATAGTTTTGTTCAGACTATGTTTCATTTACAACTACAGTGCTGATCACACAGTGTTCTGCTTCTCATTTCCAGTGCTAGAATTATAGGCTGCCTTGCCTCATTCAGCCTTACAGTGCCTGAAATGCAGGCCACACACATGATGCCGTTGCTAAACTATAGTTTAATTGTGGTGGTGAATTTGTAGTAGTCAGTCCTGAAATTAGTCAGCATAAATGTAGGAACATTATTTACATTAAACAAGCAAGCCAAAAAATACTTTATTCATTTAATTTAAAAGATTTTCTTACATTTAAATGTAACTCGGATGCATTGTTCTAGGCAATTCCTATCCAGCTTGCTAGCTTTTTGGAAATGCACATATCCAAACACATAAATAGTCACACACACCCCTAATACTACCCAACCACTAAACTCCCCAGCACTTACCTTTACCATGATGGAGGAGCATGGACGTTTGGCTGTGTTTATTTTCACAAGTGGCCAAGAGCAGGCATGCTAATTTATGCAGCCAAGTGATTCTCTAAATTATTTGGCTGAGCAAATGCCTTACTACAAGCAGTTTTGGGGGAGAGCATGTGGCTAATTAGCATATGCCCCTCCCCTGAACTGCCTCATTAGCATTTAACATGGCCATGGTGGTTGTCCAATATGATACTGCACATCTTCATGCAATAGCAGTGTGATAGGGTTGGCTCTGAATGTGGAAAGGTTACAGTGAGGTGTACATACACCTCACGGTAACCTTTTTGAATGAGACCACTTACTTATCTGTGGGGCTAAATTAAGATAACTATAGTTAGATATGGGTGCTTATAGATCCACTGGTTTAAAGAAGTAGCAGGATTTCAAATAGGACAGGGCTTTCATGGCTTAAAAAGTGAGATGCAGGTCACCTCAGACAGTAGGCTGCTGAGTATAAGGAGAGTCGTGCTAATCTAACAGGAGAGTTAAATGACTCAAGGCATTTTTTATCAAATAGGGCACTGCACTATACTTAATGATGGGCCTAATAATGGAAAAGTACAGTGCTAAGACAACTTGCTTGGCTGTTGAAAATATTCCCCTTGGAAAGTAAATGGGCCAGATAGAAGGATTTCCTGATTATGGTGTAAGCATGATATGAATATGATATAGTTGTTCACATAAATACCCAGGTCTCTTTTGACTGTATATTTTAAAGAGAAGCACCACATATAACATATAAGGAGTAAAAGTTTTTTTTGGTTAGCATTACTGTGCTGCAATATTTGTGCATTCAGCTTGAGACCATGTATAGCACACCAAATATGTGCATATGACAGCTCTTTTTGGAGCTGTTTAGTATCAGTGGAGGAGTGAAGCTTTAAGTTATCAGCAAACATGGTCAATCACACTGCAGAGATATTGGCTTGGATGTCTGCAAAATAAGTGCCAAACAGGATAGGGCTGAGTATTGATTGATGTGGTACCTCACTATTTACAATTCTATGCTTAGTGAGGGTACCAATAACTTTCACTAATTAGGATCTGTTGGCTAGCCAGTTTGCAGTCCAGCAGGCAATATTGGGGTTTACATTATGTTTGACTAAGTTTTCAACAATACTGGCATGTGGGGTAGTGTCAAAAGCCTTGATCAGGTCGACAAAACCAGTGTGAACAGACTTACCACTGCCCACAGCCATGGTAACCTTCTCAAAAAATGTTTTGCCAGGTTCAGGAAACAGAACCTGTCCTTCACAAAGTCAAACTGAGTGGGTCTAGATCAGTTTAAGTTGCCTATGTCTGCATAAATGAGTTTGGCTATTATACATTCACTGGCTTTGCATATAAGGTTCATGAGGCTGCTGGATCTATAAATATCTCAGTCTGTAGAAGATTCACCTTGTGTAGAGGAGTCACAGTGGCTGTTCTCCAGGCATCAGGGACAAACCCTGTGGATAGACTAAGGCTGAACAGTTTAAATAGAGGCTTAGATAGTGTGTACTTGGCACTGATGTGAATGCAGCCTTGTATGTTATTTGGTTGCATAGAAACATTATTTCAGCCTTTGATGGGAAATTTAAATTTTGTTACAAGGTGTTTACAGGGGAAATTAAATTGTCAGGCATAGTTGTACAACAATGTGGGTGATTGGAGTAACTATCAAAGCTTCAACTAAAAAAAAAAAAAAAACAAATTGGTCAAAGTGAAAGTTTCATAAAACAAATACAAAAGCATTTTTTGCAGAGAGGGTCAAGATCCCTGCACCACCAGTGCTCATTCATTATACCTGAGCATCAAAATCCATATGATCACAAAAGATAATTGATGTGGAAGACCTACATGGGTATGTGTGTGGAGTGTTTGTCTATTATTTGACCAGATTAACAGTTGGAAATATGAGTATAGGAAAAAAGATGAAAAGGGGAAGCAAACCGAGGGAGGAATAGAACGTAAGCAACTACAAAATAAGCAGGATGGAGGTGTAGAAGGTAGGTCAATTTTTGGTAATTTTTATTAGTATTTTGTGAGATAGATGCCTATTTGTCATGCATCGCGCTAAGATATGTTGTGAAAGGATCTAAGGGAAGTAAGAGGAAGGTAAGATGGTTAGGCTAGATTATATAGCAGGGGAATATAGACATGATTGACAGGAGACTAGGTTACATAATGAGGGAGGGGAACAAAATGGTGAAGAAGGCATCAGACAAACACAGGGAGCACAATGCTGATGGCTTGAACAACAAACAGGGGTGAGCATGATCTCAAAAGGTAGGGGAGCATGAGGATGGGGATAGGGTGGAGGTTTTACAGATGCAATCTCTGCCAGCTGAGGCCCAGTAATAGATTATTCAAAACACTGTGTACCATAACCACTAGGCCCTATCTTAGATGGTGGAGAGAAGTGACTCAATCAGTTGCCAGAGGAGGGTCTCCATTTGGCCGTGTTGGGCATCCAACCTCCTGTCTATAATTTCTCCCAAATGTCTGCCAGCTGCTGGTGAGTGACAAAGGTTTCACCACCACTTGCACTGCTGCTGGTGGCACAATTGTACCATTATCTGGTGCAGGGCTATCTGACACAAGTGGTACAGCATGGGGTGTGGAGGTGACTTGATCAAGCTGGGGTCCACATGTGTTGTGTGCTTATGATGGTGGTGGTGATACTGCTGCTGCTGCCACCTGTGGGTGGCCAAGAGACCATGCCATTGGGATGGGGGTGCAAGTCATTGTGCTGCTGCATATAACAGAAATGCAGAGAAACAAAATAAATGTATGTGTGAGAGAGTAGCAGGAAAGTGGAGTGAAAAATACAAATAAAATGAAAACCTGAAGCTCCTATATATGTTGAATAAGATCCATTTAATAATATACATGTTGCACCAAAAAATATTCTCATTTTAACAAGCCTGTTAGTATATACAACTGCGAGGTGAGCTGAATCAAAAACTATGATCACTTGTAGTCTGACAGATAGAGGATTAGCATGATGAGCTAATTAGACAGACCAACAGATGTCTGTAGTCCGAGATGCAGTAATGATGTCTAAAACAAATATGCATATACTAAGAAGCCATGTTCCTCAGACATAACATTTCACTCACAAGTTATATGCAGAGGAAACAGCTTCTCTTTTATTTTGAAACATGTCCATTCAACCAATAATAATGATCATATCTGCTTGCCCTGTCTAATGCTGTAGTTGTAATAATGAAACAAATAATCCTTAAATATTTTTCATGATAACACATCTGTGAGGAAGATTGAACCCACAGATACTACAGTGACTCTACGGACAGACTGTTACACTCTCAAGGTGAATTTCTTGACATCCGTGCCTCAAACACATAATAAGCTGGTTATGATCACCAACAAAATCAAAATCCTCTGTATAGAGTTCATCGTGTCCACTAGGCGTCTAAGTCATTATTTGCTCTCAAATGCATTATTATCTTCCATGGGAGTGAGCTATAACTGCAAGTTGCCGATATCTTCATTCACTGAACTTGGTTAGGGCTGTGAAAATCTTGTTCATAACGTTTCAGATTCATACTGCCATATAATGACAAATTTTGCTTCTCAGACCAAGACATTTTATTTTCTTTCTCATTAAAGTGGTTATTAATTTCCAGGACAATCTCCATAAGACTACTGTCTAACTACACAAACAGAAAAAGAGAGTAATAATTCTAGTCCTCAAAAAAAATAGTATATACATTCAGTATATTAGCCCTCTTTATTATCTTATGGCAGTGTTCTATTAGAAAACCCTCTTTTGTTTCCAGATTAGCCATGTTGCATATGCACTCATATGTAGGCAGTAAAACACACAAAACACTTAGACACTAAACAAATGTATACATACTTACATGTATACATACTGACATCCTGCGCTGACCAGAAGGAAAGCCTGCTTTTTTTAGTGGAATTTTATCTTTATTCAGAAGTAATTATGCATGAGCTTTTTCTTATACAAGGATTGCAGGAAATTCATTTTTTAAGTTTAATATTTTTAATGAGTTATAAAAATGCTTCTATGTATATATACTGCCAATATTTATCTTCATCGTTAAATCACATTTTAATTACTATGATTCATGCTTGGATTAATAATCAGGCAACAAAATGTACTACCATAAAAATCTAGGTTAGATAAACAAGAGATTATAAGAAGCAGACAAAGGAAAATGTGTAGAGCCATGTTTGTTCTTCTCTTTCAAGCTTAACTGAAGGAGTTTGGATAGTGTTTTAGTATAAAGTGATCCACTCAAATGTTTATTAATAAAAAAAGTGTGTGTTGCTCTCTATGTAGCGCAACTGTAGGCAAGATTCTTACATGCGTTGTGCTCCTTACTTCAGACGGTCTGTGCTGGTTTATAGACTGAAGACTATCACTGCTAAAAATCCATTTCATATATCCTATGGGGTAAACAAGGGACCCACTAGAGAGAGTCTTGAAACTTGTTGACTGAAGTACTGTAAAATGAACTTAAACATATTAAGTCCAAGATGGTCATTTCACAGAACTACTCCTTTTTCTCCAGGGTATGGCGATCTCAAATTTAGTATACATAACTTCAGGAGGTGGGGGGATTGCCCCCCTGCAAAAAAAAGAAGTTAAAAAGAGAAGAGCAATCTTTATCATTCACTCTTTTCCAGGGTTTTCATTCCTTTTTTTTCCAGCTTTTCAGCACTCAAAATGCCGAGTGCTGACATTTCAGTTGGGAGCTCATATGGAACTAGTCCATGATTCAAGAGCTATGTTCAGTATACCCATCCCAGTCAGAGACAAGTACACATCCACGACAAAGCCTAAGGTAGCTATACCTTTTATTTATTACATTTGATTACTGGGAAAGCCCAACTAGGCAATAAAACCCTTATCAGAGGAGGCCTGCGAAGAAAAGTTCTAACCTACAAATATATACGCATAGATACATACAACATACAGACATAGCATTCCTACTAAGACAAGAAGGAGTAAAATAAAGTTCACATTTACATACAATGTACAAGGTTGCACTCACATCGCAGTCAATAGTATGCCAAGTTTCATTCTTATTACATTATTCCACTAACATGGATGGATGGATATATGTGTGTGTGTGTGTGTGTGTGTGTGTGTGTGTGTGTGTGTGTGTGTGTGTGTGTGTGTGTGTGTGTGTGTGTGTGTGTGTAAATCACTTATATTCAAAAATGGGAATAATGCAATCATACAAACAATATACAGGGTTATATTTGCATTACTACTTTTCACTACAGCAATTAACAGTGGTGGACATCTGTGGGCAGACTTCACAGCTGATTTCAAGAAACTGAAGGTGAAGAATAGTCTGAAATAATGCCAAAAGAGATACTGATAATTGTAATAATACATTTGTGTGAAAAAGGATTGGTTTACAATTATTTTGAGATGGAGAGTGGGCAACAGGTTTTGGGCCATATGAAAAAAAATATTGAGAATGTATGTGAGATGCTACCCAGAGTAACGAGGTGGAAGGAGGTGTTTAGCCTAGAGAAATGCAGGAGCGAATCCTATAGTCTGCCAAGAGTTTCTTTTTAGTTGTGGTTTGAAGAATTTTAGATTGTCCATATGTCTGAGAGGGGAGGGGGATGGAGTTCCAGTTTTTGCCGATGCAGTCGCAGTACATGGATTCTCCTGCTAAGTTGCTTGACATTGTTACTTGTAGTTGGTGTTTGTGGAGCACAGAATTCCATTAGTGGTGCAGTATGTGATTACACCATTTACAGATGGACAGTGTTCTGGCTGTTTAGTGAGATTATGTGTAGTCATTAGATGTAAGAAGGTTAGGTAGTGGGGCACTTCTGTCCAGTTTAACTGTTTCAGAGCCAAGCAGTGCTGTGTCCTGTGAGGTAAACAAGCTGCAAATCTAGCAACTTTGTTATAGAATTGTTCTAGATGACCTTGGCATTTAAATTGTAGGTTTGTGAAAATAGGAACAGCGTAAAGAATGTAAGAAGATGGGTTGAGACAATGTGTTTGCTATCATTATCAGTTAGATATGGTTTGATCCTATAGAGCAAGTTGAGTTTTTGGTGTTTCTTTAACCACCTGCTTTATGTTAATAATTTCTCCAAAATTTTAAATGAGTTTGATAAGTTAGCAGTAAATAAAATACACATAAAGAAGGAAGTTTACTAATTTGGTAATAAGGCATTAGGTATGTTGAGTTAAATTAGTGAAGTGAGAGACATGGAACATCTTAAAGTATGGGGAAACCAGTGTAATTTCAAACATCAGTAGGTAAGGATTTCCAGATGTTGAGGCAGAATTTTCTTAAGCAAACAGTGATTTTCATATTTGTAAGATAACTGTTAAACAAAGCAAGTTATATATTAACAAATCCTATTTGAGAAATGCTTTCAAGAAGAACAAAGTGGCAAACATGATCAGTGTCCCTCTTAAGATCTACATATATAGATTCAATGCATTATCTATTCCCATTAGTTGCAAAATCTGTTCATCGGCTATGACAAAAACAGTAGAATTACTTAAATATGAATAAATTACTGAGATTGTTATATACCAGAATATTGTTAAGAATTTCTTTGCAAATTGTGTTTCGTTTCACCTTAGCAAAAGGACAAAGCACAAGAAAAAGGCAGAAGTATCCTTAAACAGAAAGAGAACAGAGAAGTTGGGGACTTCAGAAGCAGAATGGTTGTATATTAATATTATATCTCTACCCCCTGCCCCGAAAAAGTTGTTCTCATGCTATCAGCCATTTCTTAGTTGTGAATGAAAACATATCATTAAAAATAAACATAGTCTTGGCATCCAAGGCTAAAGAAACCATTCCATTTCAGAGCAAATATTTATGATAAAAAAATATATTGCTATGTCAGATTCAACATATTTGGGAATATATGCACCGTTGTGTACCTAGAATCTAGGATCAGCTTTCTTATGCCAAGTTTCTGGAATATTAATTCCTTTATTCTCCTGCAAATCTTTTGCTCTGCACAAGCATTGAATGACTTAATGTGACTATATACTACCAAGACAAAACTGTCCTCTATTGACCAGCTGACATACAGGAAACATTATATAGCTGACCAACACAATTGATATTTAATCTGTTATGCAGTATGCAGCATGACAAGTGGCTGGCGGGTCTATATTACGAAATTGAAAACCCGTTTGAGCGAATACCACAACACCGACACACATACCCCGAACCGCAAATACGCCGAACCCCCTAAACCGCAAAATTTTAAATCTCAAATCCTCATAGTCGGCCAACACCACCGCGCGCTACATATTACGTACCCAAACATAATAAATAAAACACATACATACACTAACCAAACCCTACTTCTAACCCTACACTAAACCTTACATACATTACTATCTATGCACTTACCTTAACCCACACCCTAACCCTAAGGTCCGTAACAATCGCACACTTACTCTACAGACATATACCCAAACATAACAAATAATCCTCACACATACATTTAACAAAACCCTACTTCTAACCCTACACTAAACCTTACATACATTACCTATCTATGCACTTACCTTAGCCCACACTCTAACCCTAAGGTCCATAACTATCGCACACTTACCTTATGGAGCTATACAGCAGATGGGCCAACCATGACAGTTCAACATTTTGTGTTTCGCAATTTTGGACGTTCGCTCTTACCATAGTTCACGCTATAGGTGTCGCTCAATTCCAATTCGCTCAAACGGGTTTTTGATTTCCTAATATAGACTCGTGGCTGGCATAGCTCTCCCCTCCCCACAACCCCCACTATTACTGCAATAAAAGCAATTGTTGTTTAATAAATATCTCAGAAATTGAAATGGGAATATATCAGATGGAAGTACAGGACCGCTCTTTTTGCTCCCTGTTCTGAGTACATCTTACACTAAATGTAAGATCTGGTGGCAACTACCTCATTAATGCATAGAGCTATACTGCTCTTACATTCTTTGCTTTTTCTTCTCAATGCCTCACTGTGCTTAGCTCTTCTTACCCTCATAGTTCAAAACTGTGATTATATAGCAACTTTCGTTAGAAGCTGGAATATCACACAGAATCACACAGTTAACACTTTTAAGTTACTATATTGTTAAATTCACCACCAACTGTATGAAACAGCATATCAACAACCATGTTTGCTGAGAGACTTGAAATCCCATCACCACAGCTACAACCCTCAAAGTAACTGTAGTCAAGTAGCCTATATAATTCTGTTATGCAAGAGCCATATTTTCCCTTAAGTGGCCTAGTCCATAGATTCTTTGCAAATAGTACCCAAGATACTGCCATTATGATTTCATTATTTTATAACAAAAGGATCATATATATTGTTATAACATCATAAAATAATATAAGCAGATTAAAATGTTTGAGTTAAGCATATATATGTTAAAACTTCTCTAAATGAGCAGACATTTGTATAAAAATATAAAACATGTTTGCATTTCTCTCTAGGTAGAAAGATGAATATATGAATAAAACCTAACACATTAAAAAAAATAAGAGTCTAAAAGCTGTGAAGAAGTGAAAATGCTGGCCTAAAAAGATACTTGAAATAAATATTTTACTTGTGTTATTCACATCATCTGTGCTATTAGTTATATGTTTTTGTTTTGTTTTTACTGCTGCTCTGTACTGTTGATGCCCTTTTATATAATGTGCCTAGTTTTTCTCTTGATATTAGGGAGAAGGTCAGAGAAGTTAGCTCCTCGGTATTCATAGTGCTTTTCTGTTGTGTTCTGGTAGCACTATGGAACTAACTAGTGATTCATAGATTTGCAAGAGCTGCGAGGAGAAAGCTAATTAGTGACTCATTTGCATGTTTCTAATAAAACAACACATTTGGAACAAGTGCACCATAAATCAGCAGATCTTGTTTAACAGTATAAACAGCCTACAATTAATGAATGACCATGTGCTAAAGGGAATGGATATTTCTAGAACAGAAATTAACACTCCATTTGCAAAGGTATATTTTCCTTCAGGTTTAAGTAAGTAGATGTGATATTTTATGGTAGGTATCCAAAATAACCCTCCTAAGTTTAGTAGATTCAGTGCCAGGATGCACTGAAAAGGTTCGATGATGATTAGGTCAAAACTTGCTGAAAAGGTAAGTTGCTGTACAAGCCAGAAAAATCAGTATCAGTAACCCTTAAACATATAGAGTTAAGCATCCATTTTTACATTGTTGCAATACAGGTTGCAAATCATGGCAGAAATGAGATATTCTAATCAAAGGCAACTTGTTCTGTTTACTTGTATCTCCTGTACTGATCCCCTACTGTTCACTTCCCCTCTTGGAAGGAAAGTGAGAGAGTGATTTCCATGGGCTTATACATTCACAATGACCATAGGACATGACCATAGGATATGGGAAATGTAGGCTTGCTAATCCCAAGTCAGAGATAGTTGTTGTCAGGGGCTATAAGTGAGACAGCATGCACATGCCACAGTGAGAATGTAAGATGCAGCAGTCATGATGCAGTTGCATGACAGCCACCGGAGTGGGTTTAGAACCATGTAATAGAAAACACCAATGGCGGCAAAACATAATGGCTTAGGTAACTAGTTCTCATACCCATAACAAAGGAGGATATGATAACAAATGGTCAGCAGGAGCAGAGTATGGATATATATAGGTATTAGACTGTTTAACAACCTCATATGCAATTCTACAGGGAAATTATGCAATTCTGAAATTCCCATGAATGCACATCAGTAGTTACTTTCCAATAAATAGCTTACAACAGAAAATAAACTGGTGTAACTCAAGATTTCGCCTCCCATATGTGCCATTAAGTTTTCATAGTACTTAACTAAAGATAAATGTCTATAATTTAAATATCTTAAGAAGAACTCCACTGAAAGTCTAATGACTGCACAGGAAAAAACTTTTTGCATAACTTCTTGCTCTAATAAAGGAAGTGACTAGTGACATAAGCTAGGTTTAGAGAAGTTTTAGGTTATGTGTGGAATATATAATTTTTTTTAAAATGTCAAGCATATTGTGACATTCTTGTCCAACCACTATACAAAAATATGTCTATATCCCATGTACTTCTAGGTATCCTCCTGTCAGCAACAGAAAATGTGGCTTTGCCCTGCGGCTGTGTTAACCTCTCAATCTTGTTATATTTAATATTAGTGTGTAAAATAAACAGTAAGTGTTTTAGCATCAGCTAAGAAATGTCTTATGGGAGAATTTGCTTGTCTGCTCAAGTAGCAGGCAAACTGTTTTGATGGTCATTTATCTGTGCTGCAATGATTGCATTACTTATATTCTGGATGAGTAGATGGGCAACGTAAATTCTTAACAGGGATAGTGCCCACAACCCTCCTGGTTGTCAGTCATTAATAAATACAATCCTGTGTATTGATTAAAGTATCTATGGTATTACACTGGGATAAAATGGCTAGGCTTGAAATGACCTCTAGGGTCGATAGCCTCGTAACCTCCTATGATCCTATGATTCTGGAAGACTGCAGTAACGACAAAGACTGCAAATGGAATTCAATTAATTTGCCATAGCTTTTTTATACTTTATAAGCATCTCATGAACTTATTTTTCTTTCATTTCTTGATTGTTGTTAGTTTGTAGCTTGTCATGTTTATATTTTCAAACTACCTAACTGATTAATGTATGCATTATATTTTTTATTCATTGAGTCAGAAATATATTTTAAAAGAATGGATTGAATTAGCTTAATATAGTAGCAGCAGAGACATTTTAAATAAAGGTAGTCTACAAATCCTGAGAAAATTTAAGAAGTGAAAATTTGTCTATGGCAAAATTGATATCAACCACCCTCGATAGCAATCTATCTTGATAGAAATGTGTAAGGGATTAGGAAATTCCATGCAGGAAAATTACTAAGATCTTAGTGTTAGATAATATCAGGAAGATGTATCATAGCTATTTTCTTTTAACAGTGAAGGAATGCAAAAATGGCTAGCAAAAGAGGTATGCTTAAGAAAATAGTCAAAGAAAGGGAACAAGTGAAACAAGCAAACAGACAAGAAGGAAATGAGTAGGTGCCTGAAAGAGATCAGCAACTACTTAGAAGGAAATGGAATAGCACATGAGATGATAATGCTGCATTAGAGTATCAGAAAAGATGTAGAGGCCAGATTTGTGGATGTAGTAGAGATCACTGCAGCAGAAAGAGAGGGAGGATAGCCAAACCTATCGAAACAATTGGCATAGACTAGCTAGACAATGGAAGATGAGAGAATGATGTCTTATAACACCAGACAACTTTCTCTATAGATGGCTAATAGAGAAAATAAATTCAAGAAGAAATGCAAGATGAGGCAAAGATTGCACAAACGTACATACCTGCTGTGTGCAGCTCCTGGTAAGTGCTTTTAAAGAGCTGATATTAGATGCATTTGAGGAATTGCTATGAAAATACATGAAATGATTAGAACTTCCCAAACCAATTCAGAAGAGTTGGAGTGCAGCAACAAAAACAAGGCTCAGATGGAGTCCCTTTGAATATTTAGAAAACTTGTACAGCTGTGTTACACCATAAAGTGTCTGTGTAAAACATCCCCCTACATCAGTAAAACAACAAATTCAGTTAAATAATGTTGCAGTGAAATTTGTCAGGAAGAACAACAACTGGTTCACCTTAGGAAATCACTATATATATTTCATGGTATACAAAGTACTTGGTGTAGAATGTTACCCTTACCATAAAGAAGGGCTAATCACTATAGCAGAGGAGGGTTGCACCCAATGCACAAAACAGAAGTGGTATGTGCAAGCCCTGAATATGTAACATGCTGCTTTTGGCATACATAAATAAATATCCACTGTGGATTATGATCAATGACTTAATTTTGTGGATTCTGATCTACCATGTTCCCTTATGATTATTCAGAATTACTACTTTCATCTAAGACTAAGATTTTCTGAAATGGTCACACATATGGTATAGAGGTGCATTGCTGTGATTGTAGTGCACAGGGTTCTGGGTTCAAGACTTGATAGTGATGACTTTTTTGGGGGTTGGGAGTTGATTGTTGATTGTTGGCCTAATGGTTAAGGTGTTTGCCTTACAAACACAAGGTGCAGTTGAGTCTCAAACAGGATAATTGGCTAGGCTTAAAATGGCTCACAAGGGCAGTTAGCTTAGTACTAATCTATGAAACGATGAAACTATGGTTACACAGGTGAATCCAGGTTAATCCATGCACTACATCACACAGTCTTATACTAGATTATATGACATGTCAAGCAAAGAGGTGCATAAATGGATAACAAGAAACTAGCTGAGGAAAAGTTACTGTCATGAAGGGAAACAGGTGGATGTATGTCTTGAATGTAATGATATCAAAAATGAACCATGTAATAAAACAGTATGAAAGAACACATCAAAATGCAAATTTATAGGGGTAGTTAGCCAAGAATAGAAAGGAAAAAAATTAAACAGTGTTTGTGTGGTGTGCTATTTTGAACTGTACTTAAACATCTTTTTTGATAAAATAATGCTGATTTGATGCTAATTTGCAACAGTAACATCAACATCATTTTTTGTTTGTTTTTGTATAAGATGTCTTGCCACTCAAAAAATAGATACATTTCTTTTTTATTAGCATTAACTGCCCCTGCTTTAAGAAACCTAGTGGAGTCTCTTTTTTGTGATTAGAGAAATGTAATTGGCTGGGATGGTGATAGTATAAACAGACATGAGCCGTTATTCATATTCATTTATGCAAATGCACTTTGGCTTTCTGAGATGTGGATGAACGAGTACAGCTGAGCTGAAATTCAGAGAAGCCATTTACACCAATGCATGATGATATCGAATGTGCATATGCAAATGTACAAATAATGAAAATGAGGAATTATGTAAATCTTAATATGATAACAAAGCATGTTTTTCAGCATCTGCAGTTCATAGTCAGATTTTCCACTTTCCCGCTCTGGTCACAAATGCGCCATATAAAGGGCAGCATTGTCAAATGTATTAGAGTTGCAGTCAGAAAAATCACTATCAGTTACTGTGAACTTAATTATTTTTAGGTCTGAGTTTCTTGTCATGACTGGGCCAAGACTGCTTGCTCCCAGTGGCACTCACCAGCCAAGAAGGTGAAAATATAAGTAAAGGATTGCTCATTATAACTTTGATGATCAGGAAATCATTGATAGAGTCAGAGTGGACAGGGACACTATAAGGGTCTTATTGGGCATATCTGACCCCATAGGGGCACTGGAGGAATGCATGAACTTCCTATTCCTGTGGACACCAAAGTATGTATAGCACTAATTACACTTTGCATGGGGACCTTCCAGAGACAGATCAGGACACATTGGGGGTCTCACAAGCTTCTGCAGTAATTCCTGGATGTATTCTTGGCTCTTGTGGATCAGTGCATCTATTTCCCAGTGTCAACTCAGGACCAAGCTAGGCCTATGAGTATTTCTCTGAGGTACTTGGTTTGATAGATTGCACCCATCTTGCAATTACAGACCCTCCTGGTGAACAGGGGAGCCGTACCACAATAGGAAGATCTACCACTTTATCATCTGCCAGGTAGTGTGTGATGCATAGGGATGCATCACCAACATCTCTGATCAGCATTCTGGCAGTATATGTGATTCCAACTTATGGCAAATCAGATCAATCTACCACCTCCTCTTGTATGGTAGAACGCCCAGTGGTCATCTTGTTGGTAAATGGAAAATATTTTTTATATTCTATTTGAGTAGTTATAGTTATTAAAGTAGATTGCTAGATACTATGTTTTTCTGTTTTGCCCTGCCCCCTCCATCTCTCTCTTTTTATATCTACTGGAGCCATGGCTCATGACTCCAGTTAGAAATCCAAGTGGAGATACAGAACAGACATATAACACATCCCTAAAAAAAAACGAACCACACAGCAACAGCCACTGAAAAAAGTTTTATTCCCCTAGTGCCTCGGCAACAGTAAGCCTTCAAGGAGTAACATAAAGAACCTTAAAAATCATTTATATAATACCAGCTTTACACAATAAAAGGAATATTTAATTGTAGGACAGAGGGTGTTATATATGCCATCAAGTGTAGTTGCAATAAGTTTTATATAGGGCAGACGAAAAGGATGTTTAAAACAAGATTATTAGAACATCTGAGAGATATTAGGATAAATAAAATGGAGAGCCCTTTGGCTCTCCACTTTAATAAATGTCATAATGGGAATACAGAAGGTTTGAAAGCCACTGTTTTGGAACAGATTAATATGGCATATTTGAATAAAGAAATGTATAAGTTGTTGCTCTTACAGAAAGAAACAATTTTATTTTGAAGTATGAAACACTGATTCCAAAGGTCTTGAATACAGATTGCTGTTGGAAAAGTGTTTTGTAAATGTATTTCACTTTAAGAATGGTATGTGATTTTTTTTTTTTTATTGATTAATGAATTGTTTAATTGTTTTATTGTGTAGAGCTGGTATTATATAAATGATTTTTAAGGTTCTTTATGTTACTCCTTGAAGGCTTACTGTTGCCGAGGCGCTAGAGGAATAAAACTTTTTTCAGTGGCTGTTGCTGTGTGGTTCGTTTTTGTGGTGAAGCAATTCTTGGTTGGTGTAGTTACTTCTATTTGATGGCCAGTGATCCAGCTTTCAATATTCTGCATATTTTTAGAGAGGAAAATGTTGGTTCCTCTCAGCGTACTCTGGATGGTTTCCTTAATCCTAATGTGGAACGTGACAGAGATCGGTCGGAAAGATTAATAAATGATGACAACTCTGCAACCTCTATTTGGGAATGTGTCTTAGCAGAAACTCACAGTAAGCGGCTTGTGAACCCATTTGCTAATATTGGCAAACGTTCCCAAGAGTATTCGACTGAGGTAAAGACTCTGATTTCAAAGTTAACTAATTTGATGAACAAAGAAATGACCATTTATTATAATTATACCAGTTTGCAGAGATATTTAGATTTAGACATTGTGCCGAGGGGTTTGAGAGCTATAAAATTTCCCTCTCAACCTTTTGATATGACTTCTTTGGAAGATAAGATCTTTAAACAAAGATGGGAAAAGGCAGCCCATTCGTGTTCCATTAGTATGTATTCTCATAGTTAGTATTCTCATAGAAAGAGACATTATAAAATTGGCTGAAACTAAAAAAGACATTTCTAGTGTGTGTACTAGTTTAATGGCTGTGTTGGAAAAAGTTCCTTTGAAGCATGTTTATGTGACATTAAAAAAAAACTTGGTGATTATGAAAAGAAAGTCCTTGAACAAAAAATGTACAAAATTCATAGAGACATTCGGGATTTTGAAAGAGTAACAGTGTTTTTTGGACTAGCCAATCAGAGATCACGCTCTAAGGTCCGCTTTCCATCGGTGGCGGGCTTGTCTAGAGAGAGGCTAGCGAGTGATAACAGTTTAGAAGTGTTCCCGAGAAATAATGAAAGAAGTGAAAGTGAGACTGTTGACTATCATAATTATCCACCTTTACCATCACCGGTAAATGAACAATATCTTTATGATAATTTTCGTTTTCAAGGGGAGAATAGTCGACAGCGGAAGAGAGGGTATGCAGATCGCGAACAACAAAGAGGGGGCCAGTATAAACCGTGGCGAGACAACAAGAGAACAAAGTGGTATTAATGGACTTTTTATATGTAATAATATTGTGAATATATCTGGTTCATCAGTGGATGAGTCTTTGTTTAGTGCTTTAAATCATGGGTTGAAGTTTGTTCCTACTGTTATTCCACAGTTATATGAGTGCAAATTAGAAGTGTATAAATTTATCAGGAAATTACATCTATGGTGTTATTTTAAGCATCATACATGTTTCAGCATTGTTTTGGAAGCATGTTATGATAGCATAGATGAAAATTCATTTGGAAGTGATTTGTCTGATTTTTTTGTCTCTTGTAATAGTGATGTCAATGCTTATTGTCTAATTGATACTTCTGCTGTGGTTTCTAAAAGCCAGTTTTTGCCACCTTTTATACATTAAGGTATAAAAATGTTTTATGCTATGGTTCAGTTTGAGTTAGAAATGTTATTTAAAAATTTTAATTTGAAAGGTGTAAAATATAATTTATCTAAATGTGAATGGTTGTCTCTGATGGATTTTTCTAAACAAAGGGAATTAGTTATTAAACCCTCAGATAAGGGTAATAAAATAGTAATTCTTCATTATTCACAGTATTTAAAAATGTGTCTTGATTTATTAGAGGATAGGACAGTTTATGAAATGGTAAATATCGGGGCTGTTGAACAAGCTAAAAAAGACTATATCATTAATACATAGGGGTCTCAGACTAGGTTATTGGTCTGAAAAAGATGTGGAAAATAAACTAATAGTAAATGAGACGAGTTCGGCCTATTTTTACTGTTTGCCCAAAATACATAAAGATAGGATAAATCCACCAGGCCGTCCTATAATTTCTGCGAGTAAATATTTCTTACATAATTTGGGGGTTGTCCTGCATGGTGTATTATTAAAGGAAGCCAGACAACTTCCTTCTTATATCAAGGACTCTTTTGATTTTTTAGATAAAATAAAAAAATGTTGTGTGGCAGAAAAACATGTATTGGATAACCTTGGATGTAAGAAGTCTTTACACTAATATAAAACATAATTATGGACTATAATCTTTGCTGTGTTATATGGGCCACAGCCCATTAACCCATTATGTTATGGATTTAGTACAATTTTGTTTGCAAAATAATTTTGTTTTATTTTAAAAATAATTTGTATCACCAAATCCAAGGTACGGCCATGGGTGCAACTTTTGCACCCATGTATGCAAACATCTTTATGGGTTTGGTGGAAAGAGAATGTATTTATGACAAATTATTTTTTAAACAATATGTGAAGTATTATTTTAGATACATAGATGATTTAATTTTTTTTATGTGAAGGTGGCAATCATTTAGTGAAAGATTTTGTGGAAAATATTCAAATTAATAGATTTAACATAAAGTTTGATGGCTTACAATTTGGCCATCACGTTTCTTTTTTGGACATCACTTTATGTGGTAAAGTGGGAGAACATATTAATACTAGTATACACAGAAAGTTTGGGACAGTAAATGAGTTTTTAATGGGAAATAGTTATCACCCTAAACATACTATAGAGTCTTTGCCTTATGGAGAGTTTTTGAGAATTTCTAGACTTTGTAACGGTGAAGATGTTTTTATGATGAATTAGAACAAACAATGTTAATGTTTAAAAATAGAAGTTTTGATATATAAGTAATAGATATGAATGTTCAAAAAGTATTGAATAAAAGATATAATCGAAATAATAAAATTAATAGAAGTAGAATGAATAGTGGTGACAAGGAAGATAATTTATTTATAGTGTCGAAATATAATATTTTAAGTGATAGGATTAAAAAATGTATTGTTCATTTTTGGGAATTTTTAAAAAACTTTACAGATCTTGATGGTCTTTCTAATAAAAAATTTACTTTTTCTTACAAAAGGGGAAGGAATATCAAGGATTTGGTGGTGCACACTAAGTTTCAGAGACCTAATATGAAATTAAGTCAGCAAATTTATTTAAAAGGGACGACACCTTGTGGTAAATGCAGTGGTTGTCCTTATATTATTAATTCTTTCTTGTATATTAATAATATTAGTTTTAAAACAAAAGGAATATTTAGTTGTAGGACAGAGGGTGATATATATGCCATCAAGTGTAGTTGCAATAAGTTTTATATAGGGCAGACAAAAAGGATGTTTAAAACAAGATTATTAGAACATCTGAGAGTTATTAGGATAAATAAAATGGAGAGCCCTTTGGCACTCCACTTTAATAAATGTCATAATGGGAATACAGAAGGTTTGAAAGCCACTGTTTTGGAACAGATTAATATGGCATATTTGAATAAAGAAATGTATAAGTTGTTGCTCTTACAGAAAGAAACAATTTTTATTTTGAAGTATGAAACACTGATTCCAAAGGGCTTGAATACAGATTGCTGTTGGAAAAGTGTTTTGTAAATGTATTTCACTTTAAGAATGGTATGTGATTTTTTTTTATTGATTAATTAATTGTTTAATTGTTTTATTGTGTAGAGCTGGTATTATATAAATGATTTTTAAGGTTCTTTATTTTACTTCTTGAAGGATTACTGTTGCCGAGGCGCTAGAGGAATAAAACTTTTTTCAGTGGCTGTTGCTGTGTGGTTCGTTTTTGTGGTGAAGCAATTCTTGGTTGGTGTAGTTACTTCTATATAACACATCCCTGTCTCAGATCTGTGTTCTCATTGAGAGGGTCTTTGTCCTCTTGAAGAGCAATTTCAGGTGCCTGGATGAGTCTTGGGGTGCCCATCAGTATGAGCATGCAAGACATTTGCTGCCTGTTGCATTCTGCTTGATATGATCATGAACCAGTCTGGCAGTAAAGCATTCTACTTAATATGATTGTGCACCACTTTGGCAGTGAAGTGACCCACACTGTAAGAGCAGCTCCCAGTTGTAGTCCTACTATGACTAATGATGACCAGCCTGCAGCAGTAGTAAGCAAGCCCATGCACCATGCTCACGTACGGCATGCAGTTATGCAGGTAAAGAGGCAGAATCTAGTCTAGAATTATGGACCATGACATTCAGGTTAGTGAGTCTTTTGTTGAAAAAAACACATAGATATAATTTATGCATGCAGTGATATTTGCGTGCTTTGCTTTGTGCTGCATGGTCTGCTGTCATTCTTCATCTGACATTCTCTGCACTAATACTTTTTTATCTGTTTCAATAATAATCATGTTTTTGACATGCCTGGGTACCCACTGATTCATGTTCATTGGTGCTGAAAGGCATCAGTTAGAAAATAATTCACATTTGGTCTGCTTTAATGAATAAGTTCTTCTTCAATAATTACTTAACTATACAAAAGTAAGGAATACTGACAGTGAAATAACTTCATGAGGTAACTGAAAATGTATAACGTGTTTTATTTATCTATGTCATTTCTTCTTACTTTATTATGTTGTACTGCACATTAGATTATTTTATAGTGTCATACACAATCAATTCTGACTTCTAAAACTTTTATCATTTGTGCAGTGGAGAGGGTGTAGTGGCAGCAGCATAAGTTTACATAGCAGGATACTCATCTTAATGTGTCATTTGCTTATGTTATATTTTCCTGAAAATGCTTGTCCATTACTATTTCAATGTTTATCATGCCTGCCATCTGTAGGAATGGTAATCCAAGTAGCATAGCCTTTTGTCTAATGTTCATTGGTGGTGTACATGCAAGTGTTTCAGGAATAACACACACACACACACACACACACACACACATATATATATATATATATATATATATATATATATATATATATATATATATATATATATGCAACCCCTCCAAACCCACATTTCAATTAAATGGAAACCTCTGTCAATGAAGCTAATTCACAGTACTTCAAGATCAAATCAGTCATACACATCTGCTATTGATAGGCTACTTAATGGAGCAACTGATTTGGAAGAGGGGTTACCATGAGAACTATAAGTTCATTTAGTCTGATGTCAACACCTGCTTGATGCAGGTGATCCTGCTGTGACTGACATGACACTACTGCATGACCATGATCATGACCTTGAATGTGAAGTTCTGCTAGGTATGGATGACCACTGACATGGCCTGTGTAAAATGTGTTGTGATCGTTGTTGACTTCTGACATTACTGTATTAAGAAACAATAGTAGCACCATGTAATCTCTCCAAAGTGTCATAGCAGTACCCCATTATCTGCCCATGGTGAGACTGACTGCAACTTGACTCTGGTATGTCCAAACTAAAATACAAATTGAGGCAGCCACTGACGCTTAGTCTGCCACCATACTACATATCAAGGTGACCATGGCATTATCCTTACTCTCTGCAATTTTGAAAGAGTGCTGGAAACCATTACTCTTACCCTGAAT
>NC_056741.1:962942500-962982500 GCF_019279795.1 Protopterus annectens
GCATAGGAAATCATGAGCATGTTTTTAATCATACATGCATCTTTTGAACAAAGAGAAATATCAGTAATGTGCAAACAGATTTTAATAATATATACAAATGTCTCATAAGTGTATTAAAATACTACTCTGTCTATGTAACTTTGTAAATCATGTACTAGATTACAGATACTACTAATGCTGACTGGATATATAAATTTATGAAATAAAAATTGCAGTTTTGTATATATATATATATATATATATATATATATATATATATAAATATATAAATTATTACCAAGAAAAAAGTTTTAATAGTTACATTACATGAAGCCAGTTTTGTGTAAATTATATAACTATAACTAAAACAGTTGTTTAACAGAGCTTTTTTCAAAAGTATTTCTTACTCCACATACACCATGGCCGAAATTTCATACACCACATCTTAGTTAGACTGCAAGTTAGGGGAGGGGTTAAAGTTATTGTGCCAAGCGAATGTCCACCAGAAACTTTAGTGAGAAAATGCTATTTTACTTCAGTATTACCTATTAAATCGCACATCTGTGCATAAAGGGAAATGCAAACTTCAAAGTATTGCTGCATTTCTATATTTGTAAATAAAGTACACCAGAGCACAGTGTTATGCGTATTTTGAAACAGCATTCCACGTACATTTCAAACTTATTTTCCTCATGAATGATAAGGAATATTGGCACAATATTGTACTAATTCATACAGCATTGCAAGATAAAATAAAAAAGAAAACAAAAAGGAGTTATTGTTTAGACAGGAATAAAGACGTTTATTTTTATATGTGTATAAGAAAAGCAAATACAGGTAAACTAGATTTGCCTTCTCTCTCTCCTAATCATAATCACCAAATAGCGACAGCAAAGAATGGAAAGATGAGTGGAATCTTTTGGTAACCATAACAAGTGTCCAAGTGAATATTTTTGTCTTGCTAGTTTTTATTATGTATAAGAAGTATGCAATACATGATTGAAATCAATATACTTACGTAAAAACAAAAGAGAAGGAAACCATCTTTTTACCACTGCTTTCTACATCAGTCATAAGGAAAATATTGTTATAGCCTTGTAGATAAAAGAAATGCAACTGGAGACTTTACAGTTCAAGCTATTTTTTTTTTTTATTTTATTTTTGCCCTGATTAATTTAAGTAAGTACAAAGAATATTTTAAGTACTGCAATCAATGTATTGCTAGTATATAACTTTAGATATATACACACACACCCCTTCGAAAAAGTCAAAAGCCCTTGCCATTTGAATTCCTTACAAGCATGCATAAGCACTACTCATTTTATTCTTCCCAAGTACAAATGCACCTTCAAAATCATTACCTCACTGTGTGCACAAGCACTTCCCATACACAAGTTTTATATGAGTAAGAACCTAGTGTAGCTAAGTGCCAAGCCTGCCCAGATTTTTATGTGTGCAAGGCTAATTGTTCCCTTTATGAAGGTATATGTGAATATCTTTGTGAAATTCATAAATAATGCACTAGCTAAGCATATATCTTGTCAAGGTTCTGGTCATAGTGCTGCAGCTGATTTCAGAGAGTATGGTAATGGGAGATATTACTAATAAAACAGTGAATGTGAAATGAGATGAATTATTTTGCTTCAAGCAGATAAGAACTATAGTCTGAAGGAGACTGTACTTTTAAAACCACATCTGGGGGGCATAGCCAGGATGCTGACAGGCCAGCAGCACAGTTTTCTTGCTCTGCTACTCTATTTCTATTTCTGACAGGAAATTTTATTTTTGTGATAACCTAAATCAATTTTTTGAACAAAATCAGTTACCTGATACCACATAGAAGGATATTATCTAAAAATGTATAAATATTTAAATTTTTTTCCTGTCAAATTTTTCATTTGAAAGGTCTGTACCAGTAGCTGTGAAATGAGTCGTTCAAATACAATTTCTCAGGACAAAGAAACAAGTCCAATCTGCTCTTTCCAACGTACAATAACTTTCTTTAAAAATGGATAGAATGGATAACAAACTTGATAGCTTTAAAGAAAAATATACCAAACAGAACAGATATAAGAGATTTTAAAACAGAAAACTCAGAAATCTGGAATAGAAGATACCCTTAATGACATAGAAGGCAGTCTTGGATACAACACTGAATTTCTACTGCAACATAATACCTTATTACTAAACAAAATTGATGACTTGGAGAACAGATCCAGGAGAAATAACATTCATATTGTTGGACTGCCTGAAAAAATAGAAGGAGAAAGTATGGTCAGCTTTCTTACTGCCTGGCTTCCTAAGACTCTGAATTTATGTGAAGCTATGTTGTATGAAATAGAAAGAGCACACAGGTCTCTAGTTTCTATACTTCATCAAAAACTAACTCTTCACCCAGATCAGTTATTGTTAAGTTCTTCTCATCTCAAGACAAGGAGCTAATACTTAAAGCAGTCTGGTCCAAATCTCCTATTAAATTGGATGACAAACTAATAAGATTTGATAATGACTATTCCAATGCTGTGATGACCAAAGGAAAACGTTTTTTTTTTTTGTCTCTTATAAAAGAACTTAAGAAAAGACAGTTTAAGGTATATTTTCTCTTTCCTGCCAGGCTCAAAATATTCCTTCCAGATGAAATTAGACTCTTTGAAGACCCAGACACTGCACTGTCATTTTAAAAAAAAATTATACAATGACTGTCCATTAATATTCAAAAACGAGCACGCTGATTGGTCAGCCCAACCACCGTGACCATTGTAAATCCGAGAATATACCACTGGAAAAAGATCCATTTACCCTGACTTTTTTCTATTAGTGTATCTTGTATTTTTTTTACTTTTCTTTCTTTTTTTTAACCAAAAGAGAAAATGGAAGACCTCAAACGAACAAGGGAGATAGCACAGACAAAAATAACAGGATAATCAGGTACATTTTGCAAAACTAAAGTAACTTACCTGATTATTATTTTGACTGTCCCAGCTCTCTTAAATGTTAAAAGTCTCCCGGTTTCTTTTTTTCATTTCAATTAAAAAAAAAAAAAGGCAACAGAAATCTTCCTTTCACCATTGCTACTTTTGCACAGCACTGATGGATTGCATAAGCTTGGGAACACAAGTCCCATATGCATGCGTAGTACATCAGAAAAAGCCCCAGGATATCAGAAAAATGCAGAAGGGCAGCACGGAGGCATTATACAAAGACATTATTTAAGAACAGTAAGTAAGTACTTTTGTTCTTAAATAATGTCATTGTATGATAGTGATAACTGACTCTGTTGTGTGGTATATTAATGATTTATTAATGGTTGGCTTTATTTAATCACTAGGGCTTTGCCTTCCTGATTAAACCATGCCAACCATGGGTAAATCTTCAATATACCACATCAACGTTGTCGGTTATTGCTTAATTCTACACCAAACTGAAGATATGGACTGGAATAATACTTTGAAGAGACAAGCAGAAGTAAATACCTGGAAATTCAATGAGAAGAAAAAGAAACTAAAGGACAAATGACTATTATCTTTTGTAAACATTGATGTTAACTGTTTTAATAACAACATTATTTTTCAAGGACAAAGTTTACCAATTCAGTTACTGGAGATATAGTTGAAAGGAAGGAAACAAGGATTCACTTCTCTGTAAGTTAAATAAATGTCACTTTTCTTTTCCTATGTGCATTGCTAAGCTAATAGTCTATATTTTATTTTCTGTATTAAATATATGCCCTAGCTTAATAAGTATTAAGAAATTAACTCTTTACATCTTACCTTTGACCATCACATTGCCACTGTGGTCAAAAAGTCCTTTTACATGGCATATCTTATAATCAAAGATTTCGCATCCAGGAAGAAAGAGGTCATCATCTCTCTCTGCTCAACCCTCATTAGACCAATCATCGAATATAATGCCCCATTTGGCATGTACCTGACTAGACACCTACACCAGCTGGAGAGGCCACAAAAGTACCTCACAAAAAGAATCCTAGCCCTTAAACACATGTCCTACATGGACAGATGGAAGAAACTTCAGCTGTTCTCAGTCTTTTATCATCTACTTAGAGGTGATCTTTTCTTGATTTACAAAGCCATGTCCAGCCCAACCCTACTTGAAATGCTACACCTAAAGAAATCCCAATCCCCCCATGCCACATGCTCCAGGGATCACAACCTCATTACCACAATTAAGAGAACATGCTGAAGGGACAGGTTCATCTCCCAAAGACTGCCCATACTCTGGAATAAGCTTGCCATTCATGTCAAGCAGAGCACCATACTGGCCCTCTTCAAGAGAAAACTTGATGAGTGGATGGGTAACAGAAAGTTCACTCCAGGGATCATTCTAGTTGCCCTATTGGATAGGGGGCCTGTGAACTAACATCGGGTGGCATGGTGCCTGGATAATTTTGTTGGGCTAGGCTTGTAAAGGCTCCAGGGCCATTAGTGTAGTATACACCTATGAACCTATGAACTAATAATAAACTTTCTTTACATATATATATATATATATATATATATATATATATATATATATATATGTATATACCCTGGTTTCCTTTCTTTATATATGTGCTACATGAATCCTAAAGTGATCACTCATAATAACATAGCAAGTTGCTCACAGAACATTAAATAAGTGTGTTGTGAATGACTGAATGTTGAAGGCATTTTTAACTTTTAACTCTTAATTCACATGTATGTATGACATTTGGATGTGCTTTCTCTAAGAAATATCAGACTGTTATGCTGTTTATGAGTGCTTATTTACTAATATAGTGATACAATGGTGGATGTATGCAGTGTGTATGAAGCCATTTTCTTTTTTTTTCCTATTTTTTCTTTCTTTTTTATTTTCTTTTTCTTATAAAGTCTTATCGGTAATGTCTGGTGCTGGTTTATTCACTGGGGGGAGTTAGGAGAGGAGAAATACAATAGTAAAGACAATTTCTGTGTTTTAGGGTTTTTCTTTGAAATATGTCAATTATTCTGTTGTTCTCCCCTCCCTGGCTAGGATATACAAATATAAGAGAGAGAGAGTGTACCAAGTAACTATAACAAAAACAAAATGATAACAAAAAGTGTTACAGCATAGGTTCTTAAATAGCAGGGAATAGGTTGGTTCTAACCACTTATACAATCTTCTTTCTCAGTGTATCATGTGTGTTATGTGGTGCCAGGATCTGCCACATAATGCACACGCTAAGGCCCCTCAACAACAGATAAAAATATGACTCTGTCATTGTACATGTGGGTGTGAATGACCTGAGACATACCTCCCTGGACTACATGAAAAGAGACATGGAGGAGCTCTTGGATTATGTACCCCAGGCAGGTATGATCCTAGCCCTGAGCAGCATCCTGCCATCACCCAGAATGATACCTCAGTACAAGCATAAAATGACTGATTTCACCAAATGGCTAAGTTTTTGGTGTCATTCTAAGGGGATCCAGTATCTGTCTGCCTGGGATGACATGATTGACAGACCTCGATGCTTTGCCAGAAATGGCCTGCATCTGTTATGTCTGGGTTTCTGGATACTGGCCAAGGCTCTTGCCACCCCTATAGTGCCTTTTTAGGTGGTGTTCCAAAGATCGAATTGCCACTGTAACAGCTACAAACATGCAATCTGAGAGTCATGCCACTCAATGCTAGAAGTCTAAATCTCAAAATGCACTCACTCGAAGAACTCCTTAAAATGGAGAACATCAACATTTGTGCTGTAACACAGACCTGGCTCAAGGCAGCAGAAAGCATCCCTGCACTACCAGGCTATAACTCGTTCCACACCTTTCGGCCCCAGAACTTGCACCGAAGGTCCAAAGGTGTTGGTGTTTCCATAGTCATAAAGGATGCACACACCTCCAGACTGGTAGCCCAACATAAAGCATCTGAGATACTTCAGGTACAGCTAACATTGAGTAAGACAGCAATTCAGGTCATAGCCTGCTATAGGTCCCCAACCATGTCCCAAGACTCACACTCCATGTTCCTAAACATCCTGGAGAATATTAGGGTCCAACTTAACACTCACACTGGATGACTTCAACTACCCCTCCATTAACTGGGAAAACTACTCATGCACCAATACACTTGATCAATGCTTTCTGGAATTCCTTAATTCCAATGCTCTGGACCAACTCATTCTTACCCCCACTAGAGGCAGCAACATCCTTGACCTGGTCATTACTAACATGGGTGACTATTGCTCTACACCAATAGTCAACTCCTCCCTGGTTAGATCCAACCACAAACTAATCACCTTGGAAATCCACATCCCTCACACACCCCCACCCCCACCCCCACCCCACAAAGGTAACCACCATGAAAAACTTCTCCAAAGCTAACTTTGGGCTCCTAAAAACAGAGGTGGCTAACTTCAGAACACCCATGCAAATGGAGAATAGTTGCATGACTGCTGAATCATACACCAATGCACTGTACAAACACATATACAAATGCATGGATCTCGCCATACCCAATAGAACCAAGACGCTCTCCTCAAAAAAAAGGAAGCCAATCTGGTGGTCCCCTGCCATAAACAAACTTTACAGAAGAAGGAGGAAACTGATGCAGAATAAAGCAAAGTCCCAAGACTGGAAAAACTACCTTATCAGCCTCAACAAAAGGTTGAGATCCCTCATCAAATCCTCTAAAGTTAGCTATGAAAACAGAATTGCAGCAGATAGTAAGGACAACCACAAGGCCTTCTATAGTTATGTAAAGAATCTCCACGGCAATACCCAGATTTGCTCTGAGCTACTGCACAATGGTATCTCCTATACCAAGCCAACAGATATTGCCAATATACTGGCCGACAGATTCAGTGCTAACTTTACCACCCCCCCAAAGGACCATTTACAATAACAGTAGATTGCCAGGCACCCAGTATTACTGCTGCATAGGTTAAAACAGCACTGTCCAAGGCCTAGAATACAGATTCTATGGGACATGACAATATCCCTGGCTGTGTTCTACATGAACTACAGAGTGAACTGGCACCTCATCTGTGTGGCCTGTTCAATCACAGCCACACCTCAGGCTTTTTCCTTACCGAATGGTGCACTGCTACAGTCATCCTTCTCCAGAAAGGAGGAGTGACTACAGACCCTGGGAATTATCGCCCAATCAGCCTGATGAGTCTGATATGCAAAGCTATGGAACACATCATCGCGGAGCTAATAAACAAGGATATAGTGAATCTTCAAACTCTGGATCATACACAGTTTGGTTTGTGAAGGGTAGATCATGCCTGCTCAACTTGGTCAACTTCTTTGAGTCAGTCACCAGAGCTGTGGATGAAGGCAAGGAGGGTCATACAGCCTAACCTTGATCTGGTCAAGGCCTGTGATAACATTCCCCACTCAGGAATCATAGAAAAAACTCACTAAGCTAGGCATCAACCCCTATATCGCTAAGTGGGTTGCAAACTGGCTCACAGATAGAACCCACAGTGTCAAAGTGTCTGACTCCAAGTCAGACTGCTGAACAGTCACGAGTGGAGTCTCACATGGTTTGGTCCTGGGTCCTCTCCTGTTTGGTATCTACTTCTTTGAAGTTCAGGCCAACACGAAGGGACTTTGGCTGAGAAAGTTCGCAGATGATTGCAAGTTGGGAGATATTATTAACTCCCCAAGTGATGTTGACATCCTACAGAAAGGCTTCAATGACACCAACTGGTGTCAGAACCATGGCCTTAAGCTCAATGCCAAAAAATGTGTCGTCATCCTCCTTGGAAAAAAAACAGTTCCCTTGAATTACCACATTGATGGTAGTCCACTGAACACAGAAGGCATATAAGAGATCTGGGAACATGTTGACAGCAACCTCTTTTTTGACCACCACATTGCCACTGTGGTCAGAAAGTCCTTCTATGTGGCACATCTCATTACTAAGGGTTTTGCATCTAGGAAGAAAGAAGTCATTGTCTTCCTCTACTCTTTCCTCATTAGGCCAATCATTGAGTACAATGCCCCATTTCGCATGTACCTCACTAGATACCTACTGCAACTGGAGAGGCCAAAAAAGTACCTCACAAAAAGGATCCTAGGCCTTAAATGCTTGTCCTATATATGAACAGACTCAAAGAACTCCAACTATTCTCTGTCTCATATCGCCTACTTAGAGGCGATCTCTGCTTGACTTACAAAGCCATGTCTGACCCAGTTCTGTTAGAAATGCTACATCTAAAGAAATCCCAATCCCTCTGCACCACATGCTCCAGAGACCTCAACCTCATTACCACAATCAACAGAACATGCTGGAGGGACAGGTTCATAACGGAGAGACTGCCCATGCTATGGAATAGACTTCCCTTACATGTAAAGCAGAACACCTCACTGGCCCTCTTCAAGAGAAATGTTGATAAGTGGATGGGAAAAAGAAAATTCACCCGGGGATCACTCCAGTGGCTCTACTCAACAGAGGCACTTAGAACTAAGGTCGGGTGGCATGATGCCAGGGTAATCCTATGGGCTAGGCTTGTAAAGGCTCCAGGGCAATTAGCCTAGTACACACCTATGAACCTATGAAAGCTGTTTATTGACAGTAGTATTTCCCTGTCACAGAGCAGGTTCTAATAGAATGTTTCCTTCCCGCCCTTTTCTCTCAGGAGACAATTTATACAGAGTTGTTTTCGTGTGTGTGTGTCTGTTCATGTGTGTGTGTGTGTGTGTGTGTGTGTGTGTGTGTGTGTGTGTGTGTGTGTGTGTGTGTGTGTGTGTGTGAGAGAGAGAGAGAGAGAGCGAGAGAGAAATACTAGATAAAATGTTGCTGTATGCTTGATTTTAACACACAAATTCAGTGCAAAATAAAAAGGTGTTAATTAACTTCCACTCTCTGTTGCAGTTACCTCAAAATTACTATTTTAACACACGTAAATCCTGTATTTTTCTCTTTAAGTAATATAATACATTTTATAGTACTATTGCACCATACACAATACAGAATTAATTTCTTCAATTCAACTTTTATCCTAAGATATTATATTATTCAGATTGCATTCTGTTGTATTCATTTAAAGAAGGGAGCATGATCATGTTTATGTCAGTTCATGTCAGCCTCGTGCTTGGCTGACTTGTTCTGCATATGTGGGCACTAGATATGTATATATTTATGACAGTGGTTGTGGTGATGATCTGTGTTGGTTTCTGTGTGGATGTGCTTTTTGAGCAGGAAGGAGGAGCTCAAATACATAGCAATATTAGAAGCTCATGCTCTGAAAGTTAATTGAAAGTCTGACTCATAGTAAAGGAGGGACTAATATGAAAGTAATAGCATGTTTTCCACAAAGTCAGACAAAGTCACATAGTCATTTTGATAAGATGAGAATTGATGTGTCTCTTAAAAAGACTGTAGTGGGTATGTTGCCAACCATATGTTATCCCTCAGTACAAATATAATTCTGGGGATATATTATTAGTTATTTTAGATATCACAGTTACTCTTACTATTTTTATATCTCACTGTATGTTCTAGTGAATATGATATCTTATTTATATAAGAATCACGTTTTGAAAGATAATTGTATATGCAAGTCCTCATAAAGATTCTTTAAGAGATGTTTATTTGTTCTTTGAAATATGATATGTGTCCGCCATAATGTCCAAGGATGTACAGTCCTGTAATCAGAATTGAGGCTAAATAGTTAGTTAACTAGTTAGTCATACTGTCAATAATATATAATAGTATATTAGTAATATAGCATGATTGTTCTAAACAATGTTATATGTATTATCTTTTATATGTGTCAATCTCTTTTTTTTAGAACTGAAAGAAATGATTGGATTTATTATAATACTATATAGGCTCTTATAAATAGAATAAAAAGAAACAAGAAACACAGCATCAATGTGACCAGACAGTGTCCCGGGTTGCATCCTACATGAACTCCAAGAAGAGCTAAACCCAAACCTAAAACTACTGTTCAATCTCAGCCTTACTACAGGATATGTACCCAAAGAGTGGCGTACAGCAACAGTGGTCCCTCTCCACAAAGGTGGTGCCTCAACGGATCCTGGAAACTATCGCCCCATAAGCCTCACTAGCTTAGTCTGCAAAGCTATGGAAAGGATCATCATGGACCTTATAAATAAAGATATTGGGGACCTACAGACACTGGATCCTACCCAGTTCGGCTTTGTTAAGGGCAGATCCTGCCTCTTAAACCTGGTCGATTTCTTTGAAACAGTTACCAAGGCCATTGACAAGGGGAAGGTGATCCACACAGCCTACCTGGACCTCGCAAAAGCCTTCAATACAATACCCCACTCGGGCATTATAGATAAGCTCACCAGCTTAAATATAAACCCCTATGTTACTAGATGGGTTGCAAACTGGCTCAAGGACAGAACCCACATGGTTAGAATAGCTGGAGCCATGTCTGACTCCAAACCAGTTACAAGTGGCATCCCACAAGGCTCAGTCCTGGGACCTCTCTTGTTCGGTATATATTTCTCAGAGGTACAGGCCAACATGGAAGGACTGTGGCTGACCAAGTTCGCAGATGACTGCAAACTAGGCACCATAATAGACTCTCCAGCCGACACAAGCATCCTCCCAAAGGGCCTCATAGAAACAGACAACTGGTGCCAGAGCCATGGCCTCAAGCTAAACGCCAAAAAGTGTATAGTCATCCCCTTTGGCAAAAACAAAGTGCCCACAAATTACCACATAGGTGGTAATCCATTAAGTACAGAAGAAGTAATTAGGGACCTGGGGACCCAAGTTGATAGCAATCTCTCATTTGACAACCACATGGCCAAAGTGGTTAGAAAAACATTTTATATAGCCCACCTAATCATGAAGGGATTCACATCTAGATCAGGGGAGGTCATCGTGCCTCTTTACTCATCCCTCATCAGGCCCATAATTGAGTACAATGCCCCTTTTGGGATGTCCCTTACCAGACACCTGCAGCAACTGGAAAGACCCCAAAAGTACCTCACCAAGAGGATCAAGGGGCTCAAACAGATGCCGCATGCTGCCCAGTTAAAGAAACTCCAGCTCTACTCAGTGGCATACCGCCTGCTCAGAGGCGATCTGTGCCTGACGTATAAAGCCATGTCCAACCCGGAATTAATGGACATGCTGCACCTCAGAAAATCCAAATCCCATCGAGCTACACGCTCGAGGGACTTGAACCTCAGCACTGAAATAAATAGGACATGCTGGAGGGACAGATTCATAACCCAGAGGCTCCCTTCACTATGGAATAAAATCCCAGTCCAGGTTATGCAGAGTCCCTCATTGATTCTCTTCAAGAGGAATCTTTATGAGTGGATGGGAGATCGTAGGTTTACCCCGGGTATCACTTCTGTGTCACTGTTAGACAGAGGCACAGTATACTAACCTCGAAAAAGGGCATAGCAAAATTAATTTAAAATGGGTGGCGAAAGCCATACATGCTCTGGCTAGGCTTATAAATGCCCTAGGGCAGATAGCCTAGTATGAACCTATGAACCTATGAACCTAAACCAGATGACTACAAGATCTGCTATACTTTACATTTTATAAGTTTGATAGCAAGCAAATGAGTGTTTATAATCTGAATATTATGTATATACTGACTCCTTTTAATTTTGTTAAATAAGTTAGACCTTTCATATATCATAACTTTAAAGGTAACAGAGTGATGCTAGATACTTATTTGTAGGTAGGTGTTAGTGTTTAAACAGGACTGCTATTCAAACCAGGAGTTTTAAACTCCAATGGGGGTAGACGGGAAAGTACAGTGTGCATATAGTAGTTTACAAATTAATGTTTTTTGGGGTGTCTACTATACTTGATAGAAAGTTTACAGTTAATACTCTCAATTATCTTATATCTATGAATAAGTAGTTCACTAGATATAATCTTTCAATACCATATTCTTTACAAATGTATGAGAGTATTATATGTAATATTTATTTTTTCATATTTTGGTAGTCTGGCCAACTTGAAATGCATATCAGATAATATCAATGGATTAAATAATCACTGTAAAAGGGATAGTTTATACAAAATTTTAAAAACATTTCATTCCCAAGTTATCTTTTTTACAGGAAACACATTTAATAAAAGAAGACTTGGACAGACAATATTAAACACTATTCTGTATTGACTAGCTCTCATTATAAACAAAAACAAAAGAAGGGTGGCTATTTCATGGAAAAATTTGTTGCCTCTACCTAAAATCCTGTATACATTTAGTGATGAAAAAGGCATTTTTTGTTCAGTGACTTTAGAGATACAAAGGAAACTATACATTTTTATTAATGTCGATTGGACACTTGGATTGGGAATACAAACAGTTAACAATTGGGAGAAATAATACAGGTATGAAAGGGGAACATTATTTTTGCAGGTGACTTTAATTTAATTTTATCTGACAAGGATAACAACATTAGCTGTATAAGGAAGAAACCTGCCTCAGTCAAGGCTTTGATGGAGTTAACTGACCTATATAATATGCGAGATATAAATGAGTTTTCAGAATCAGACTCACTCTTCTTTATGCATTTCTCACAGGCATGGGACACAATCATGAATAGACAGAGTATATGTTCCAAATGAGATCATTATAGAATATATAATGTTGAAGTAGTCTCTTGCCCAACTGTCAGATCATAATGCCATACCATTTGAAGTTATATTGAATTTTTGTAATAACTTATCAATTAAAAGGAATCCTTCATACTGTATATATTAAGATTAGACAGTCAAAAAGTGAATAAAACTTAACAGAAGAAATAAATAGCTTAAACAGTATATATTTAGAAATTTTACAACATAAAACTATGTTAAATTTAGAAAAGATTAAAATAACTAATTATTCCATAAATCCTAAATCAATGCATTAATTGGCTACTAGAACAGAAATGATTAATTCTAATCACATCAAAGAATTATACTCCTCTAGTAGTAGAAAGAATGTTACTGAAATAGAAGATATTGCTAAATCTAATCACATCAAAGAATTACATTCCTCAAGTAGCAGAAAGAAGGTTACTGAAATAGAAGATATTCTAGAAGTTTTCAGGTCTCATTTTAATAAGATTAATCAATACAAACTAACAATGGCTAAATAAGATCTAATTAAAACATTTATAAAACTATACTGAAAATAGATTGTCAGAGAATCAAATAAAAATAATTGGCAAGCCTATGCCAATGTCTTGAGCTCATAATTTAAATTAATAATTAAAAAATAAGTAAATACAGAAATAACCAGCAAACCAGATAGGTATAAAACTACTTAATGGATGATCAATAAAACAATAAAACAGATAAAATAAAGATAAGTGTTTTTGCACCTGTTCAGGGTGCTTCATCAGATCTAATTAAAACATAGGTACTAAAACATTTAAATACTATAAAATTACTGCCTCAGACCCAGTGACTTTAAAGCAGGTCTTAAAGGGATATGTTCATTCAAGGCTCTGCCCCTTGTGGCTTGTAGTAACATAATCCACTTCATCTCTAGTCTCCCAAAATGAGTCCTCATGCCACCACCTCTGTCAGTTGTAAAATATAATTCAAGAACAAGGAATTTAAACATGTGTATACAAACTACATTAACTACATGTTTACCTAAGGCACTCCTGACATCACCCTTATTAATACTGTACAAGAGCTCCCTAACATGATATCTAAGATAACAATTGGTCTTCCCCACATAATAACATTGACATGTCTCACAAATCACTAGGTAGACAACATCCTCAGTATCATAATCACTGTAAAAATTAAACTTAAATACATGCCCAGTGTCAGGATATATGAAACAACTTCCTTCTTTAATATACCTGCAAGCATTCCATGCCCTGCAAGGAAAAGTACTTTTTTGTCTGATATTCTCAGTACATTTCTTTCAACATTTAGGGGCTTATAACAGAACATCCTCTTAACTGAGGTACCATTTTTAAAGGAGTAATGAGGCTATTCACCAAGCACATCCTTAGATCTATCATCTGACATAAGCAATTGCCAATACATCCTAATAAGGTCACAGACAAAGTGAACATTATTTGAATATGTCAGACACTCTTTTACATGACTAGCCTAAGCATTCTTATTCACCATGATGTCATTAGCTTGCCTTAAAAATATGGTCTAACTATAGTCTGTCTACTAGACAAAACCTCATCTTGTACTTGAGATATATCTAACTCAGAATAGCCTCTTTGATGAAATTAATTAGTTAGAGAGCATTGAAGGAGGCATACATCTCCCTATCCTTTGTATGGAGCCTAGCACTTCTAAAAACTGACTTTTCATAACATACTGCTTAAGATATTTCAGATGAATGCTATGAGCATGAAGCATATTATTCCTCTTACAGGATTTCCTAAAGAGGAACGCATCACATACCACCAGGAATCCTAGCAATACAAATGTCCAGAAAATCAATCATGTGAGCAGAAAAACTGAAAGTAAATCTTAAAAAATTCAGTTGTATCTTGCAAATAATCTATAAACTTGTGCAAAGAGTCTACAGAACCAGCCCAAATAAAGAAAATGTAATGATAACACCAATATTGCTTCCCAACTTAACCATCATTTCATAAATTCTATCCACAAACTGTCCACCCAATTTGCCAAAACTAATGAACTACCCACTACTACTAAAAGTAGCTATTCAAGCAACTCAACTAAACTCCCAAACAACACACCCATCTTTACCCTCTCACCTGTTCCTACTAGCAAGATTAAAAAATTCATCTGTAAACTAAAACCTCCAACTCTTACAGCAGATGGTATACCTGCAAACTTCTTAAAAATAGCAGCTGACCCTTAGCTTACCCCATTTCAATCCTTATCAACCAGTCAATCAAAGAATCTTATGTCCCCCATATATGAAAAACCTCCTACATCATACCATTACATAAAGGTGGTAACTCTTATGACTTCTTCAGCTACCGGCCAATAGCCGTACTCTCACCCTTATCCAAGCTGTTAGTGAAATGCATTCATTCTCAGGTTATGCAGTTCCTAACCTCATAATCTTCTCTCCTCCACTCAACATGGTTTTCGGCCACACCATAGCACAACTACTGCTCTTCTCTCTTTTACCAATCAGGTTAACCTGCACAGAAACAATAATAATTTCATGTCTGCTATCTTCCTGGACCTTTCTAAAGCTTTTGACATGGTTTCACATCCCCTACTACTTGATGCTCTTTCCTCCCTATCCTTTGACTCCCCTACTATCTCCTGGTTCAAAAGCTATCTATCAGATAGACAGCAAGCTGTCCAATGGCAAGCTGATCTATCTCCCCTCATCCCTACCTCTGTAGGTGTACCTCAGGGGGTCAATACTTGGCCCACTATTGTTCTCTATTTTCACAAACAACCTACACACCTCCTCCAAACAGGCCACATTAATACAGTATGCAGATGACTCAACGCTTATCTGTGCAGCACCATCTCTTACCACCCTACAGAAGCTAGCCCAAGAGTCCTTCTCTTCCATAGGTTGGATCACTGACATTCAACTGATTCTTAACCCTAATAAAACAAAACTTCTCTATCACCCCCAATAAATCCAAATCCACTTCCCTAACCTTCTCAATCACATCTAAAAATGGCACAGTCATCTCTCCTACTACACACACAAAACTCTTAGGAGTAGAAATAGATAAAATTTGTTCTTCGATATTCATATAGCTCAGACTATACAGAAGGTTCACAAAAAATGGGTACTCTTTATAGACACAAAAATTTTCTCACTGATAAAGCAAGTATCACCCTAGCCCAAACTCATCTCTTATCCACACTATTGTATGCTGCACCAATACTAACCCATATTAGAAAACTAGACCTAGACAAAATCGAGAGCTGTTACAACAAAATTGCCAAATTTGCCAACAAATCTTCTTTCAGAACCCATCATCGCCATGTACTAACTGACCTTCAATGGCTTGAATTCCCACAATTACTTACCTCCCGACAGCTTACTTATGCTTTTAACATCCTAAACTACCCAAACAAGACTCCATCACTAAAACAATTACTAACCCATTACTCTTCCACTCATCCTCTGCGATATTCTAATAAACCTCTCCTAAATATCACCACAGCCAACAATACTGCCGGCAAAGCTCTATACTCCCACAAAATAGCCAAATACTGGAAAACTCTCCCCTCCAGCATAGCCACAACTACTACTAACACTCACTTCAAAACACTACTCAAAGCACATCTTAGAAAAACCTGGATCTGTCCATGTATAACATAACTATCCACCTCTTATCTACTGGCACTCCTCTCTATTCCCTATTACGTTCCCAAAGTTTAATTTTGGAAAGTGTTGAATTGAATTGTCATACTATGTCTGACCTTATAAAATATTTTTTTTTCTTATACACTTGTAAATTTTTTTTCCTTATGCACTTGTAATATGTAACCTTGTAAAATAATTTTTCTTTTCTTATACACTTGTAATATGTAACTGTGGAGCTTTTCTCCCCGGGCCTCCACTGTAAATGGACCTGTTCCAGTTGGAGTATCCCGGTTAACAAATGTAAAATAAATAAAATAAACAAACCGGCCATAATGCAAAATAGAGCTCAGATATACATTCTTCACATTAAACACGTAATCTGATTCCCAGTGAGTGAGCACCCTGTTTGCATAACTGTTCACACACATGGCGCCCATAGCAACACCTGCATTCTGAATATAATACCTATCAGCAAAAGAGAAGGCATTGCTAGTAAGAATAATGTCAAGTAAAGAACATATTAGATAAACATTATTGTCTGTATATTGAGAGTGCTTGCCCAAAAAGAACTTGGCATTGTTCTTGATGGAACCATCTTTTTGCTCTTAGTTTGATTTGCAGTTAGTTAATAAATTAAAACCCAATAAGGCACCTGGCAATGATTACAACACCTGAACTATACAAAATGATGACTAAGGATGCTTTAAGCATTTTACTACAGGGATTTTCAATAGTTAAAGGAGTTACAAATGTACCACCATCCTGGAAATGCACCCTAATATCCCCAGTTTTAAAACCTGACAATGGCTCAACACAATGTTCTTCATATAGACCAATTTCATTATTAAATGTAGATTTTAAAATATTCATAGGATTTATGCCTCTAAAATAAAACAATTTTTTCCAGTGTTGATAAACAGTTATCAGACTGGGTTTATAATGAACAGGAACACCAATGATAATATCAAGAGAATACTATCAATAACTGATTATACTAATAATTCAAAAAAAGAATTAACTTTGCTTAGTCTGGATAACAAAAGTGAATTTCATTAAGTTAATTGGAAGTACTTAGTATTAATACTGAGGAGTGTAATTTTTCAAACAATTTCTGACAATCAAACTTCTCTATGAAAACTCCTTTGCATACATTAAGATAGGCTCATATACTTCTCAGGATTACTAAAGGTACTAAACAGGGGTGCCTCTTGTCCCCATTGCTTTTTGCTCTAGCTATGAAACCTTTTGCAAATTATAGAAGATCAAATAAAAACATCAAAGGCATACTAATAAATAATGTTTTAATCCCCAAAACACAATTATTTCCAGATGACATCCTACTAAACTTGACTGATAGTTATTCTTCTTTTATTGCAGTATCCCAAGCAATAGAGATATTACAGATGAAATCGGGACTCAGTTTTGAGGAGAATAAGATTAAAATAATGCCTGTTAATTATAATATTAATAAAATAGATAAGAAATTACTTAAATATATTGTGAAAGATGGTAAAATTACTGACTTAGGGATAATCTTGTCTGATAATATTAAAGGTATAACAACCCCTAATTATAATAATAACTTAAATTCCATAAAACAAACTCTTAATAAATGGAATATTTTTTTCACTATGGAAGAGAGACTATCCTTAATTAAAATGATTAACTTTCATAAAATTCTACCCATAATGTGATCATTATCCCTCCCATTTCCCAAAAATTCTAAAATAGTAAAATTCTTTGTTTCTGAGATTTTTATAACAAGCCTAGCTAGACTTGCTGTAAACCATTACATTAGAGATTGGACATCAATTGGTACTGGCCTTCCAGATTTAGAATTATATTCCTTATCCTCAATTGTTAAGACAATCCCCAGGATTCAATAAAATCCTTGTAGGGTCCCCATAGAGCCTGCATGGAATGTACCAGTTTACATGGCCATGGTTCCACCTTGGCAGCATGCCATGCCTATTAATCATGGTACACTGCTGAGAGAGATCACAGTAACATGGATATTGAATCCATGTAAACAGTAGTGTAGAGGCTGTCCCATACTTGTGCATTGTCCAGCAAATTCCTGGACTGATGTTATGCAAAGGATAAGAATCCTTGTAATGTGCCCTACTAGTGTAGAAATGTGTGTGAATGTTAATAATTCGGTTTTATTTTTTTTTGTTTGTTTTAATGCTCGTTCACATGGAGCAATGCAGAGTGCAGCAGTGCTGAGCTGTACTTACACATACACAGCTGACACCTGCCAGACATCTAAAAATGTAAACTGGATGTAATTAATTACTTCAAGTCAAAGCAACATAGGTGGGAAAAAAGAAGGCACACAGTTCTTAGCTGGAAGTGTTTAATAAAACTTACTGCTTTCATCTGTATGTATCAACAAGACGTCCTCAGAATAAAAAAATAGAAAAATCAAGTTATTTAAAAGTCCCTCTCCCTATCACATGACTTTAATTAACCAATAAAAAAATAAACATATAAAAAAACTGTGACAAATCATTGCTTAAATAACAAAAACAATTTCCGTTAATAAATTACCAAGGTTACACTAAATAAGAACTCAGTTATAATACACTACTGACAGGCACATTGTCATTAAGGCTGGAAATGTAAAAGAATTCAAGCAAATTTGTCATTTTAACTCATTGAATTCAATCAAATCCTCCCATGGTCCACCATGAATATCTCTATGAACAATGTCCATACCAAAAAAACAAAAAATTGTGAGTAGGATATTCATATATATGCTTAAACAGAGCATTGTTTATGTTCTTGTTTCTAATATCCAAAGTATGTTCGTATATCTGGTCCCTTAACCTCCACTGCATTTTACCCATACAGAAGGAACTACAGCAGTGTATATAACACCCCTTGTGTAACACCCCTTGTGTTACAATTACAATAATGGAAGGACCTAAGATGATGACCATTAATGCAGATCCCATCAGCCTCATACACAAACTTAAACATAGAACAAGCACCACACCTAAAAGTGCCATTTTTCTTATGTGTATTGGGCATAGAGAAAGTATCAGCACTTTCCAAAAACTGTTCAAGGGATTTGCACCTTCTAGATATTAACTGGGGTACATCACCGATAATTCCTGTGAACTTTTCAAAACAAGAGAAAAGCACCCAGTTTCTTTTTAGCACCTCAAAAATCTCAGTGTGGTCTACCATGTATTTCTTGACAAAAGAGGTAGTGTATCTAGATGTAACCCTTTCATTGAGAGCAAACATTTCTTTGGGACCTTCTTGTCACAAAATCGGGCAAAAAAAATACCATTTTCCCTTTTGGACTTGACTTCATCAAATATCTTAAGAACCAAGTCCAAGGGCTACCCCTTAGGGTAAACATATGTACACGTTTGTCACATTCAAGAGGAAAAGTAACTAACCTCATCAGTCTAACTGCCTGATCTTTAACAATCCTCTTCCATTGAAAATCAGGATGACAGCTACTATAATGTAATAAACTGTTCGAATATGTAGGTTTTCAAAATATATTACTAGTAAATCTTCTATTAATGTCATCCTTGCCGATAGTGACATCCAGATAACTAATAACAGTGCAACTATAAACGTGTAAAATATAAAAAAGAAGTGCTGTTATTTAGCAAATCAATAAACCCATTAATACCTTTCTCTTGTGCTTGCTATAAAATAAAGGTGTTATCCAAAAAATGGAAAATAATTTCCATGGTGGGGGGGTTCATGTCACCTAAATGTGGGAATAAGATATTGCTTTCCCATTGAAGCATAACAGTGTTCACAAAAGTGGGAGCACATGATGCAGCCATGGCAACACCCTTCTTTTGTAAAAAGTATTGTTTTGCAAAACCAATTCCATAAGTGTATATAAAGTATTTATTTCATCATGGCTTAAACTTGTGCATTCACACATGAACTCATAAAACCATTCCAGGGTATAACATTGAATAAATTAACAACATCCACAGTTCAAAAAAATAAAATTATCAGAGAATGCTACATCCTTAAGCTTGTTGAGAAAATTCCATGAATCTCAACATAAATATTGAAACTGCTCAACAAAAGGCTTCAGTTTCATATCCACATATATCACTAAAGGATGGATTTTGGATTTACTGGAGTCCACTATTAGCCTCATAGGTGTTCAGTTATGCCTTTGTGAATTTTAGGCAGTCCAAAAATAGATGGCACCCTCGGGTATTTCACACATAAAACTAAATACATTTCAGAATCTATCTGCCCTTGCATAAGCAGATCTTCTTCTTCTTTCGCTTTTCCGGTTAGATCACCTTGTCCAACCTTCCACAGAAGGCACACTCACACGCACACCTAGGGCCAATTTAGAGTGTCCAATCCACCTGCAGCATGTCTTTGGGATGTGGGAGGAAACCGCGACCACAGGGAGGACATGCAGACTAGGCACCCCAGCTGAGGATCGAACGGAGAACCTCTTGCTGTCTAACCACTGCACCACGCCCTTGCATAAGCAGATCATGAAGTAAAAAAATCAATCTTTTTGTATGATAAATGCACCACATTCACAGAAGTCGCCTCATAAAAATGGGCAGCAAAAACATGAGTGTACATATGTTGCAAATAATCCACCTTGGTCATAATAATGATACTCCTCATCCCTTTGTCTGGTTTCATCACTCACACCTATTTGTCCTGACATAGAGATTTCAATAGTTTAAATTCAGTGTCAGTTAAGTTCCAACAATTTCAGTCCTTGTTCTTAGCTAAAATAGTACGAAACTCAAACTCACAGAGCTTCTGAAACAAAACCAAAGGCAAAGTTAGGGTTGAGTTTAAAAGACTTTTTCTAATCAAAGAGTTGAGGCAAAGCTCACCAATGTTGTTGTCAAAAACAGCAACGAAGATTTACTTTTCTCAGAAACAACCCCGGATCAATAACTAAATCAAAAATATTAAAACGATTAATAGGTGCAAAATTAATACCTTTACTCAAACGTCCACATGTTCATTCCATAACCATTGAAAGTAAAGTCATACAATATAAAGTCACCTGTGGTGCTGTATACCAAACTTGGGCCTGTATTCTCCAAGGAATCCACAAAACTAAAAGTTTCAGAAAAACTCAGCTCTTTCTCTTGTTCTGACAATGTCTGGAATCATTCCAGTGATTCTCCCAGTGTTGTTTCTGCCTCTTTCCCTGGTGATTCTGCTTGTTCCTTATCCTTTCTGAATGTCTGGAAGGGAGTACTCCTAAAGGGTGAAACTATTCATCATCAACTGTTTGAGTAGTGGGAAGAGAGGCACTTAAAACTGTTTTTGGATTCACCTGCATCTCAAAGCCCTTTGGTATAGGGTATGCTGTTCCATGCATATAAGCCAAATGATCCCTCTCTAATTTATTTTCTTTTCAACACTGAACCTCTTCATCCACTTTATCCACATGTAAAAAAATGTTCTGGTAATCCCCAATGTTACATGGAAAAGCAAGATCCTATTTAAGTGCATTGTCCAAATCAGTGGCTGTGGCCATCAGCTGTTCAATAGTCCATTGGTTGTGTTTAATGAAAATTTCAAGTAGGGCATAACCCTGTTGGTCAAAAAACTCAACAAGCTGAAGGTGTAAAGGAGAACTAGAGACAAGACCATTAGGGAACTTCCAACACCTTAAGCCCTTTGGCACAACCTTATTTTTTAGGCATTCTTTGAAATAACAGTTTTCAATCTGCAGTTTCCTGTACTTTGTAAGAATATTCTCCAACTGCTTTAAAGACTGCTGCACAGAGTAACCAGTGTTTGGGGTCACTCCAGTAAAATAAATGCTTTTGTGAAGCCAGTCCATGACCGAAACACCAACAGTTTGTACTGACTCACCATTGAAACACCCATTACTGTTGTTAACCTGTATTTCACTAAGTTGACTGTTCAAAAATTCAGGTGGACCTTGCCCTGGTGTAATACTAGTAAGGACAGAACCAGGAATAGCAATGCTATCACAGTTTGAATGTAACAATTGTTGGGACATTTGTTGTACAAGCTGAGTAAGCAGTCCAATACAGCCTGGTAAGTCCAAAGTGTCAGCCAACACACTGTGGTCAGCAGAACTTCCCACCACAGGGCACGACATAACACCAAAAAACAAGAACCAATAAAACCAAATCCAAACAATGTAGGTGGGAAAAACAGAAGCCACACAGTTTTTAGCTGAAAGTGTTTAATAATATTTAATGCTTTCATCTGTATGCATCAGCAAGAGTTCTCCAGAATACAAAACATAGAAAAATCAAGTTATTTAAAAGTCCCTCTCCCCATCACATGACCTTAATTAACCAATAAGTGAATAAACATATAAAAAAACTGTGACAAATCATTGCTTAAATAGCAAAAACATTTTCCATTAATAAATTACCAAGGTTACAAAAACATTGTTAATACACTACTGATAGACATGTTGTCATTAAGACCAGGAGATGTAAAAAAATTCAAGTGAATTTGCCATTTTATCTCATTGAATTCAATCAAATCCTCCCATGGCCCACCATGAATATCTCTATGAACAATGTCCAAACCAGAAATCCAGTTTACAGAGCACCTTGGTAGTAATGTACGAGAACAGTATGTGAAACAGTTCTGTGTAGTTGTGTACCTGCATCTGTTAGTGCTTGGCCCATACTGTCCCATGTTAACAGGTTAAGAGGTATGTACATACAACATCATCTAAAGAATAAGAGGAGTCACTGTACTCACAACTGATACTGCACACCTGTAGAAGTATATATTAGTAGTCTGTGTAGTAATATCATCTGCAAGCTCACTAATGGTATGTTTTTTCTCTATCCCCACCCCTTATTTCTTTAATTTATTAATGTTATTTATTATTATGATTTAATATTAATATATTCTGTTAAACTAACTGTTATGTTGGCCTTATGGATTATTTCATACTGGTTTGATATTAACATACTTACTGTTATGTTATTTATTGCTGTGCTTCACATAATATACCTTAATGTGTATTTGAATGAATCCATATTATATTCCATTATGTTAATACTAACATTGGTTTGGTTATTACTAATGTTAACTTATGTCATTATCTAATTTACTAAAGCATGACAAGGTAGGCCAGTTCCAGGTAATCTACCTACCTTGACTCCTCCAACTGTGGCACTGGTTCCCAGCACATCTGAGCTGCAGCCTGGCAGTGTCCCTTCTACCACCCCTGTACTACCAGTGGCATCAGGTAGCTTCCCTCCATGGGCCAGGGTTGGGCCCCCCTCTGGGACCGGCGGTGGAGGGAGGGATTTTGTCACCCTTGATGAAGTGACGTATCATCCATTGTGCCTTTTTGCATGCTACTTGTACTGCTCATTTACAGATATTGTACAATGCCATTTATAATGAGCCTAGATTCATATCATGTGACTACATTACCATGGATGCTCTAGAAATATTGTCGTCACACAATGAAAGGTGCCTCATGGAAATGTCTATGGTTTTCTTTCAGGATTCTGTAGGACACAGCTATGCTTACACATGTACAATCAAACCATCAACGTCAGGGCACAGGAGTAAATGTCAGCAAAGAGAAAAATGTCAGCAGAAAGGTAAATAACTATAGGGTCATTGGAACATGGGTTCATATGTGTTTAATATGCCCAAAAATGCAAGGGCGTTTTGAAGCCTAGCCATACATCCCTAAACTGTGACAACAGTTGATACCCTGGAAGAGTGTTAGCAGGGTTTTGGGTGCTGAAACATTTACAGACTGGGTGTAGGAGATGAACAACCTCCACTTTATCTCTGTCCTTTCCAGACTTTGGTACTAATCCATGTGTGATTGGCCTGTCCCATCTAAATGTCTAACTTGCAATTGATTTGTATTAGGCAGAACTGTACTTCACATGGATGGGGGGGGGGGGCTGTTCCATATAGGGTGTAGTCTCTGGATTATACACCTGTCCCTACAGCATGTCCCATTTATACCACAGGCAAGATGTAAGTCTGGAGAACAGGTAATTTTGCTGCTAGTTGTTTTGTGGATATGCAGGAGGCCCACAGTGGGGTCTGACACCACCCTGTATGGCAGACATACACCTCCCCTCCAAAGCATTGTATGGCAGCCATACACCTCCCCTCCAAAGCATGTTGGAGACAGAATATATGGATAGGGCCTTAACGCAGTCTGCATACGACATGTTACATATACCTCATAGTGGCTTACTGGAACCTCTGTGGCTGCTACAGTTGATGGATATGCCTGGTTGGTTACATGGCAAAGATGGCATTGCAGTCAGTGATAGGTCTGATGAATGCTAAATATGGAACAGTGACTTCCTTGGATTTACCTGCCCTACCTTGGTTTACAGGTTGTGCTACATGGAATGCTTTACCCAATATTACTGACACATGTCAGTCAAAGGCTAGATCACTATCGATGTGTTCATAAGTCCCTGACTACTGGGTAAAATGTAGGTGATGTGCTGTCAATGCAATTGTTACAATGGCTGGATCACTCAACAAAGGATAGTATTGTGCAATTTTTGGCATTTCCTCTTGGTCCATGGCTCTGGCAGCAACTGTATGTCTGTGTCAACCCCTCCTGGATAACATTTGTGTCAGTGTGGGATGCAATGACAGCTCCTCATTTGCAATCATCAGCAAATTTAGTTAGCCACAGACCACTGACAGTGGCCATGCCTGCAGAAAAGTTATTTCCTAAAAGGATCAGTGCCAGGAACAGTTTGTGAATGAGTCCACTGGTGACTGGCCTCATTGTATAGGGGGACTCCTCATTGCTAATGTTATGGATCCTGTCAGTCAGCCACTTAGCTATCCATTGGCTGGCATACTGGTTTGTACCTAATCACGTGGGTTTGTCAACAATGCAATGACTTGTCATTCCATGGTAGGTGGAGTGACTCATGCTTCCCTCATCCATTGATATGGTAACCATAACAAATAGGTCCACCAAGCAGGGTAGCCATGATCTGCCCATGACTAAACCAGGCTGTGTCTGGTCCAGTGTTTGTGGGTGTACTACATCTCTATTGATCATCAACCAGTGTCTGTAGATGAGCCCTCTTTGTGCAGAGGAATGACTGTTGCTGTTCTCCATTCCTGAAGCACAAAGCCTGTTTTGTGGCTACAGTGAAGTACTAAATCCAGATGTCCTGAAAGGTCATGTATACAACTCCTTATTGCAGTTATTTCCATCATGGTTTCCAAGATAAATGTAAACCAAGGTGTCTGACTCTGTACAGAGCACAGACAAACACTGTAGGGGAAAACACCCTCTAAACCTAAGGATGGAGTATTTAGACACTAATCATGCAGTGCCCATTAAACACAAAGAATTACCTTGTGATGACTGCTAAAAAGAAGCAAGTAGACTGAATTGCTGCTGCCTGGCTACTACTACACCTGGTCTCTCCATAGCATCACTCTGCTGGGATACAACATTCCTATTCTCTATCTCTCACCAGAAGCAAAACATTAACACCAAGCTCAAGATATGAAGCAGGCTACAGCCTGTTAGTTGAGCCATATACTTGTCCCAAATGATGCAAGCATCTGTAGGCTTGTTGTAACATTTCCCAGGTAGATGTCTTGATTAGCAACCAGACCAGTCATTTGAGTTTTATATGTATTATGACTTGGGTTCCGAGCCTTGTAAGATTTGACTGGGTACTGATCTGATGTTGATTAGGAGGACAGCTGTAGCATCACACTATAATGTTGTATGTCAGGTGACATAGATGTCCAAGATTGATGTGGCAAACTCCACAGCAGCAGTTGTCCATATTAGGTGGTGGTATAACAGCAAGTTATGCCGCCTGCCCTTCAACAGCATCATGGTGGTGTTCTGCATGACATGACTGTGAAGTCTACTGCAGAGGAGTGGCCACATTTGGGCAATGTAGCTCTTCCTACTACATGCCCTACTTATTTATTTATTTATTTTACATTTGTTAACCGGGCTAGTCTAGCTGGATACATATCCGTTTTCAGTAGAGGCCCGAGGAGAAAAGCTCCAAACAAACAAAATAGTCAGTACATGTTCAAATAGATACAAAATAGTGTTACAAAAAAAGAGAGTACAAATAACATTTACAAGATGAAAAAATGACATAGAAATTATATAGGAGAAAGATCATGCTGTTGGTTATACATAGGATTAATTTCACATAGGAATGTAAAATAGACTAGATCAGGTATAATCCTCATTGATATTAGGAATGAGTGGTTTTAGAGATCTGGATAAGAGAAATGGGCTAGGAGGAAGTGGGACTAGTAGGGTATGAGATATGTAGTTAGTCAGGTGCACGACAAGGGCATAACCATTGTGTTGTGAGATATTCTTTAAGGTTGTTTTTGAATTGAGTGCGTGAGGTTGCAAGTCTTAGGTAGTTTGGCAAGGAGTTCCACTGCTTGCCAATGGAGTTAGCGTAGAGGGCATCCCCACCTGAGTTCTTAGCTTTAATGGTTAGGATCAGGGTACTGTTAGATGATCGAAGACTATTGAGATTAGAGTACGGAGTCAGAATGCTGCATAGTGAGGGAGTTTTATCAGGATGGTTGATTATTTTGTAAGCTTCGGTGAGTTGGTTAAGTTTGAGGAGATTAGGCAGTTCTAGCCAGCCAAGGTTCCTCAAGTTAAGACAATGGTGGGTTCGATAAGGGGAACCTGTTATAAATCTAGCAATGTGGTTGTAGGCAAGAGAGAGCATGTTAAGTTCACGTTTATTGAGGAAAGAGAGGACCGGGGAAGCGTAGAGGAGGGAAGAGAGGAGATGGGTATGTGCAATGGTTAATTTGGTAGAAGGAGTTAAGAAGTTTTTAATTCTGTACATAGATCCTAGTTTTTTGTTAACAGACTTTATGGTTTGAGTAATGTGTATGTTGAATTTGAGCTTATGATCAATGGTAACTCCAAGTAGTTTGGTACTGGTGACAGGGGTTATGAGGGTCCCATTGTTGGATTTAACATGGAAGGTTATATTGTTAGTGTTTGGGAGTTCTTTGCCATGGGATGAGAAAACGTTGGGGAAGAATAGTAATAATTTCATTTTAGTTGGGTTAAGTAGGAGTTTCAAGTCGGTGAACCATTTTTCAACTAGAGAAAAACAATGTTGAGTGATGGTTTGGAGATTCAAGATGGAGACGTCTGAGCAGATTAGGGTGGAGTCGTCGGCATATTGTATGCAGGTGGATTTAGGGATGACTGATTGAAGGTCATTTATGAAGATGGAAAACAGAAGTGGACCCAGTATGGAGCCCTGAGGAACACCTATGGTATTTGGGAGTAGTCCTGATATACAGTTTTGCCACAGGACAGCTTGTTGCCTACCCGTGAGGTAGGCCTTAAACCAGTTTAGTGCTGGTGTGTCCAGATGCAGGGTTTCAAGGGTGTTAAGAAGGAGCTGATGATTGACCATATCGAAAGCTTTTGATAGGTCCAAAAAGAGGGCAGAGGATATAAGTTTGTTGTTGCGATTGTTATTGATGGAGTCAACAAAGGAAAGGAGGGCGGTAGTTGTACTATGGTGGGGGCAAAAGCCATGCTGGGAGTTGGACAAGAGATGATTAAAGGTTAGGTAGCGAAGAAGTTGCTTGTGGATGCATCTCTCCATGATTTTCGCTATTGGGGATAGTATAGCTATTGGTCTATAATTTGAGGTTTCCATGGAGGTACCTCCTTTGTGAAGTGGAATGATATAAGAAATCTTCCAGATAGAGGGGATGTTTGTCTCAGTTGTAGTTCTATTGATAAGGATTGTTATTGGGTAGTCTATTACTTCAGATGCAATTTGTAAGAATTCTGCAGGAAGGTGGTCAGCCGCTAGGGTGGTTGGTTTGAGTTTTTTTAGGAGGGTACGTATATAAGAGGAAGAGACTGGCTTTAAATTGAAGGGGGTAGGGGTGTCGACGTGCTGTTGAACAGCAGATGGGGGAGTGGAAGTTAGTTGACTGGCTAGATTTTGGATAGTCTCAGTGAAGAAGGAGTTGAAGGTGTTGGCTACTTCTTCCTGTCCTTTTTCTATCAGTTTCTCGGGGGTTGGGGTGGAGGTTTTACCTGGGTGCAGAAGGTTGTTAAAACCTGCCCAGAATTTCTTTGGGTTGTTCTGGTGTTTTGCTGGAGGTAGCAGAAGTATTGTTTTTTATCTTGGGTAACAGCTGTTTTAGTGGTGTTTCTTAGTTGTTGAAATTTAGTGCGATCTTGGGAGGTTTTTGGCTCTCCATTTATCCCAGGCTTGGTCACGAAGTTTGATTTTGGTTTTGGTTTCTTTAGTTAGCCAAGGTGCTATCTGAACTTTGGATCTAATTTGTCTATGTGGGGCATGTGAGTCAAGGATCTTAAGGAATGTGTCATTGAAGTGTGACACACTCTCATCGAGTGGCAGGGTTTTTAGTATGGACCAGTTGCAGGATTTCAGGTCGGCAAGAAATAGTTGTGGGACAATTTCTTTTTATTTCTGATTAGTCTATATAGGGGGTTAGAAGTTGGGCATTTATGTTTAATGATATAGGTTATTAGGTGATCACTGAGGTCACTGGGAAGGGTACCTGTGGTGTAGTTGTTTGAGTCCCTATTAGTAAGGATCCAGTCAATGATGCTTTCTTTTGAAGAGAGTTGCCTATTCTAGTTGGGGATAGGATGGTTTGGGAAAAACATGTAGATTGATAGGTTGTGGAGTTGTATGGGTAGAACAGAGACCAGTCTATGTTAACGTCTCCAAGTACTATGGTTTCTTGTGGGTAGCTGGTGGATAGCCAGCTCAGGGTTTGCTCCAGGTTTTCTCTGTTGTTCCCTGGTGGGATATAAGTTACAATGAGGTTGATGCGTTTTTGAGAGTTTAAGCAGATCTGTAGGGCAATAATTTCTAGGTTAGAGATTATAGGTGGTTGAATTGGATTCTTAAGGATATTCAGGGTATTTTAAACATAACAGCTATTCCTCCACCTTTTTTTTTTGCACGATCAGCCCTAATAATATTGTACCCGGGTGGGAGGATCTCTTCATTCTTTGTAGAGGGCTTTAGCCATGTTTCGGTTAGACACATAATGTCAGGGGAATGAGTAGCTATAATGGCATGAAGGTTGTGAACTTTGTTGTTAATGCTTCTTAGGTTCAGATGTAATATTAGAAGGGAGTCAGTAGATTTTCGGGTTAATTTATTGGGGTGAGAGTCTGGCGTGGTGGTGGGACCTGGGTTAGGGTGAATATCGCCGTCGATGTTTATACGATTTTTTAGGTAAACTAATAATCTTTGTAGTTTAAATAGGATTTTGAGGTTAGCTTTGTTATGTGGAGATTTAGGGTAATGAAGTGTAGTGTTGACTAATTTGGGGGATACAAATTTGTCCTGGTATAGTGAAGGTGGAATAGAAATGACATGGTGTTTGCATTGGGAGTTGGTGTGACGCTTAGGGAAGGGGATAGCTATAAGAGTTTGGTTTTCAAATGCTGTTAGGAAATAAGTGGTGGTGAGAAGTAAAGTTATTAGGGGGGTTATAGTGAGAACGTATTTGGTCATGATGGAGATAGAAAAAGGGTAGTGGGAGAGGGATGAGACTTAGTGTAGAATTTGGTAATGGGTGTGGGCCTAGAGGTGGGAGGAGTAGTGAGGTGTGACAGGGGAGCTTAGGATTTGCTAAGAGGGAAAGTGGGAGGGACTGTATGTGATACCGTATATTTATGTTCCCAGAACACAACACTGTGTCCACATCATTGCATAACTCATCCATTTGCTGTATGGATATTTGACAGGTGTTGTAGATGTGCAAGGCCAAAGTAATGACTGCAATGTTGAACAAGTGTCGTGCATGCAAGGATGTCCACATCTTCACTACAAACATATGATACATATGACAATGAGTAGGTTGCCAACATGCACACCTCACCTACAACTCCACCCAAACCCACATCCTACATACCTACATATGCAAAGCTCTTTAACAGAAACAGACATGCACACCAGATACCTCACAAACACAGATGCAACCATGCTATATATAATACTACCTCTGCAGAATAGTACACATAATAGCTCATGCACCACTGTATCACCACACAAACCCTTAAAGCAAGACAGTAGATCACATGTATTACTCATATGTGATTACATCATGAGACACTTTGATGTCCCACTCACCAGGCTACATAAGAGAAAGGTCACAGCCAGCTGTATCTGAGTTACCCTGTTAAGCCATATCACACACACACTCCAGTGTATCAACAGCAAGTGCTGTTATGACTATTTCCTGTTTGTGTGTACGACATGAGATGTACCTTTCAAGAGTGTATAAAGAGAAAAATGACTCCGGTGTCAGACTATGCATCTCAGGCAGGTATGTCATTGGCCTTCAGTTTCATTTTAACCTCACCTTGAATGATGGCTACAAGCAAAAAGAACATAATTGACATTGATAATTGGCTTAGCGTCTGCTGTCATTCGAAGGGATTCACTATCTGTCACCCTGGTATGACATGATCAACAGACCTCTATGCTTTGTCAGAAATAGTCTTCATATGTCACCAGTGCAGTTTTGTTGACTGGCCAACACTCTCACCACCCCCATAGTGCCCTTTTTAGGTGGTGTCCTATGGACAAAATTCTAATGTAAAAACCCCATCTACAAACAACCTCAGGGTTATGTTGCTACATGCTAGGAGTGTCAACATGAGACCCCACTCACTGGAAGCAGACTTCACCTTGGTAGACGCACACATTTGTGCAGTCACAGACACCTGGGTCATGGCTATGGAGAGCAACACAGCCATAGCAGTCTACAACTCCTTCTACATGTGCAGACATCAAACCTGTGGCATGCAAAATAATGGGGTTGGTGTATCAATATTCAGTATAGATGCATACACATCTAGAATGGTTACACAATATGATTCCCTGAAGAAAACTCAGGTGGTATGGCATTTTTGTAGGCACTTATTCAAGTAATTTCCAGCTACAGGAGCCCCATCCATGAATCAGGACACCCACTCAGCTTATTTGCACATACTTGAGTCTGTCAAGATACATCTGGATACCATTATTTTGTGTGACATTATGTTCCCACTGACTAGGTATATAAGTCATGCTCAAACTCACTTGCACAAATACTCCCAACATCATTAACCACAATCTGACATCCCCACAAGGGGAGCCTACATACTGGAGGGGTGCTTACTGATATGGAGGACCACTGTAGCACCCCCATTGTGTGCCCCTGCCTGGTGAGATATGACAAATAATCAGTCTCATTAAAAGTACATATCACACCTAACACCCCCCCCCCTTGTGGAAGATAGAGTAATAAACTTCATCAAAGCACATTATAAACTCTTACAGGATGGTATCAATAGCTTCAATGCAGCTCCTCCCCTCAGAAGGAACTAGCAACTATGCTGTGCTGTACACCAATGTTTTATACAGACACCTGTATAACTGCATTGAATTGTCTGTACCTGACAGGTGCAACACAAATTCATTGAGGAAGAGCAAACCTGTCTGGTGGATGACTGCCATTAACAGGCTTTACAATAAGAGGGAGTCATTGCTGTTTAAGAGTAGGAGAGAGGGAGCCCCCTGAAATGGAAACACTACCTCATATCCATGAACAAGAAAATAAGAGTTGTTGTGAATTCCTCCAAAACAAAGTATTGGTCCAAATTAGCTTCCCCCACAAAGCACAACCATAAGACATTCTATGCCTACATGTGTAACCTAAAAGGAAAGCTGCAGTTTAGTGCCAAACTTGTACTTTATGATACCACATATACTGGTGCTGCAGACATAGCTCATCTCTTGGCTGAGTGGGTCTGCAAAAACCTCACTAACCAGTCCCCACTACATGTACACCATGACATACCTACCATCTGTCCACTATCTTGTATCTCTGAAGGGTATGCCATAACTGGCCTCTCTAAGTACAGAAACACAGCATGTATGGGACTTGATAACATCCCAGGCTGTGCCCTACATGGTCTCCAATATGGACTTGTAACACCCTTGAACACTCTTCCCAATCATAGTGTAACCAATGGCTTTGGCACAGATGACTGGAAAGCAGGCACAGTTATTCCATTGCACAGATGTGGTGCATCCACTGACCCCACAAACTATATGCATACCAGCCTCATTATCCATATCTGCAAGGCCATTTGGCAGATCATCTTGGACATTATCAACTAAAATGTAGGCGACATTCAATTATTTGCCACTACTCAGTTTGGATTTGTCAGTGACATCATGCATGTTAATCTTGGTGGACTTCTTTGAGACAGTCACCAAGGACCTGGCTGAGGGGAAATCTGTGGACACAGCCTACCTGCACTAAGAGAAGCCATTTGACCCTATTCCCACACAGGCATCATCAAAAAGCACACATAACTAGGCTTGAACTCTTATATCATTATAGGGACTGTTACCTGCCTCATATAGTCATATAGTCCAATAGGGGAAGACACCTCAATAGCTGAGCTGTAACCAGTGCTGTTTCAGAGGCTTCCGTCCTGGGTCACCTACTGTTTGGACTCCATTTCACCGAAGTACAAGCACAATGTAAATGACTATGGCTGACATGTTTGATGAAGCCTGCTCACTGTGAGGTGTCATACAATATACATAGTATGGCAACATTCTACATTATGGTGTTACATGGACAGATGATTGTTGCTAAACACATGGCCTTAGACTCAATGCAAATATATGTATTATTATTAATTTTGGTAGCAGCGATGTTCTTGTCAAGTACCAGATAAATGGCAACACCTTAAGTGCATATGCAGGTGTGAGAGATCTGGTCAGACATGCTACCATATCTTAGATCACCATGTCTACACAGTGGTGAGTAGGTCATTCTTTCTTGCTCATGTCATATATGAGGGCATTGCCTCCAGTACAAGTGGTTAGTACCTCCATGTACTCTTCCCTCATCAGGGCAATATTTGAGTGTAATGCCCCTTTTGGTATGTTACTCACCAAACAGCTATGGCAATTGGGGAAACCACAAAAGGTTCCTCACAAGGGGGGGGTGCAAGTCTTCAACATCTGTCCTATGGGGATTGTCTGAAATCACCATCAATTTAGTTAGTGTGTGGCAAACAGAGTACTCAGAGGTGATCTCTGCTTTGCATACGAATCAGTCTGTGACCCTGCTTTATTGCACATGTTGCACATGCATAACTGAATGGATAACCAGTCTACTCCCAGTTAGAATCTTAACCTAGTATGTAACTTTTATAAAACCTGCTGGAGGGCAAGAATATTCTACCAGAGGCTAACACACCTTTGGAACATACTTCCACTTCATATCAAACTGAACACCTCACTGACCCTTTACAGATGCAATCTATAAAATTGGATGTGCGGCCATAATTACACCACATGGGTTCCACCTGTATACACCCCAGACAGGGGCAGTAGGTGTTGAACATGTTACTAAGGACAAAAGATGGCTAGGCATATGATGGCCCTAGGACCATTAGCCTACTACATTCCAATGATGCTATGATACCACAGGCTAATGTAAAACACTGGCTAACATCCACACACACCAACATGGATGCAGTTAGACCATTACCACTACGTATTTATGTATACAGAACACTGGACAGCAAACACAGAAGGAAGTGGGCTGGAGTGAGTTTAGAAACCCTACCTATCTAGCCTTAGACACTACAGATACTCATCACACACACACTGCAGCTTAAGTCTTACAGTGATATGGCTTTAGTTACTCTTATGGTAGTTAACATCAACAGTCCTTGTGGTGGGGAAGAATTCAAAGGCCTGCACCACCTGCTAGGCTCAAAACAGTGCAAAATCTGTCCCAGTTAAAGGCATTGTGGAATACACACTTGTTTTGTGTGGAGATGTACATACACCCACACAGAAAGTGGCCTTGAGTGAGTTTAGAACCCCTACCTATATAGTCTTATACACTACAGATCACAGTACTTATCACAGGCATCATGGCCAAAGTCCGACTTTGAGATGTCTTTAGGTACTGTTATGATAGATGACATCAGCAGGCCTTGTGTGGAAGAAGACTTTGGAGGCCTGCATCAAGTGGAAAGGCCGAAAAGTGCAGACCCATTGCAGTTTTAAATTTACATGTGTTTGGAAGGGAGATGCACACACACACACACACACACACACACACACACACACACACACACACACACACACACACACACACACACACACACACACATACCCCAATTGGTCTGGAGTGGGATTAGAAATCCTACCTATCCATTGTTATATACTACAGATCACAGTACTTATTGCACATGCCACAGCTGAAGTGTGATATTGCAAATGACTGTTTGGAAGAGAGATGCACACACGCACACACACACACACACACACACACACACACACACACACACACACACACACACACACACACACACACACATATTGGGCTGGAGTGGGATTAGACCTCCTACCTATCTATTGTTATACACTAGATATCACAGTACTCATTGCACATGCCACAGCTAAAGTGTGATATTGCAAATGACTGCAGGTGATGTTATTGTAGAGAAGATAAAGATGCCCTGTGTTTAACAGTCTGGTAGGGCTGCATAATCACTCATCTTCCTACTGTGAACTGCAGCTAGTAGCCTAACAGAGAAACAACTGTTTTGTAGCCTAGCTATGTGTCAACAGTCTCTGTTTGGGCATATGAGTCGGCTTGTATGTGGATGGACAGACCTTTGGCAAAAGAACATTTACCCAGGCAATGAGTGGGCACACAACATAATGCATTCCAGTAGTTGCACAGTTATTGATGTGTGTTTGTTGAATTAAGCAGAAACAGAGGGCCATAGTGAATGTGTGTGTTCTTGCCAGTGTAGCTATATACATATGACTTCACAATATATGTATGTATTCCTATGCCATGCCATACATTTCAAGGGTTCCACATGATCTGTTAGGGAGAAGTGGTATGACTCATCACAGTCCAGCTGTTTGCAAGTACACAGGTTTGTCTCATGGTTATGTGTGTGTGTCATAGTACCTTCTGTTACATGTGGTATCATTTACATATGATGGGTGAAGACAGCCAGAACTGAACTTCAGATATCCCTATAATCCTAAGATTGCAACACATGCTGGTCTATGCAATTGCAAATGTCTGAAAATGCATTTCATAATGTTGACCCTTTCCCCTGTGTCCCTTCCTGCAATGTTTTACGTGTCATAGTGCAGCTTTACTATCCATGATCTGTGTATGTAGGGCAATACAGACATACACACTCACATATATACATAGATATATCTATTTATAAATATAAAGATATATAAGATATATATATATATATATATATATATATATATATATATATATATATATATATTACTAAATAAAACAGCGCTTGGGACAACAGATTTGCACTTGGCTTAACTGTGTGAGCATGCTCAGTGGCATTTTGGCTTGTCTGCACATTGTTTAGCAACTTGCAAATGGGAGGCGCACTGCAGACACCTGAAACTTCCTGTTGCATAAATTGACTCCATCCCACACTAGGTGTACTCCAGAATGGGAGTTTGAGATGACTTGGAAAACTGCAATCTAGTTCTACATACAGGTATACTTTGATTCACTGAAAACTCATTTCACTGAATTTCAATTCACCCTCAAAAAAATTGCTGAAAGCTCAAATCACTGAAAACTCATTTCACTGAATCACATTTCACTGAATGTAAGTACTGTTGGGCAAATAAAATGGATATGCCCTTTTCCCCACTGTAGTGTGATCCTGGAGTTAGTGTATGTAGTTGGGGGGTGGGGGCATAGTCCCCCACCTATTTAGCTTTTATATTTATGAATCTCATTTCACTGAAAGCTAATAATATAAAACCAAAAGTAGATGGGGGTTATGCCCCCCACACACCCCCAATGTGGGGGGGGGCTGTGCCACCCACACTCCCTAACTATATATACTCCAGGATCACACTACAGTTTTTTTTTTATAAGGTCATGTCCGAAACTCCATTCTCATCCCTCAGCAATTTTACATCCAAAACATCCAAAGCTTTACTGGAATACTGCACGGTGAATCTAAGGAAAGTTGTCGTAGATCCCAAATATTCAACAAATTTTTGTAAATCCATGACCCCCCATAACAAAAAAACTTCATCCACAAAATGCACACAGAAAATTAACTTGTCCTTCCATTGATGCTGTCCTCCATATATAACTTCATTCTCCCACTAAGCCAACACTAAATTTGCATAAGTGTTAGCACAGGGGTGCCCATAGCCACCCCCTGCTTCTGGCAATAATATGCATCTTGATACATACATATCTTATTTTCTAACACTATTTTAAGTAGCTCACCTATCAGCCTAATATTATCAAGCTCAAAGTTAGCTACTTGTGATAGTATGTGTTCTATGGCTGATATGCCATAGGTATTGCTAATGACAGTAAATAAGTTCTTTAAATCTGGCGTAACCATGATATAGTTCTGTCCTTCATTAAGTATAATACACTCATGCAATGATGTTAAGAAGTGTCCTGTATCCCTTGGTATACTGGGAAATTTATCTAAAACATTTTTCAATGTACATTCTATCCAATTGGATACATTCTCTGTGACCCAATCCCTGCCTGAGACAATAGGTCTCAGTGGGGGGTCAACCAGATCTTTACACACATTTTTATGGATAGAACATCCAATGTTGCCTGTATTCAAGACACTACCAAGGTTATTTGACCTTGACTTTTTTTAAATAAAATAGATATATTTTTATTGTTTTGTGATTCTTTGTATTTTGTGGTTTACACGTGGTTTCTTTGCTGCTAATATCTTTGCTGGTTGCAGTCAATTTAAATTTTAAATTTATTATGCCTTAATTAGTTAGTTAATTAGCTGGCTTTTAAAAGACATGTAGTTTACTTCAACTTAGTGATTATGATGAAGTCCACTTGCATTATGACAAAAGCACTCAATCACTACAGTTTTATTATTTTAGACTTGTTAATAATAACTCCTGAAGTGAAGATGATAAAAAACTAATACTCCAATCTTCAAAACAAACTACTTCATCACTAAGGTAGAGGATATTATGTTGGAAGTTCTTACATAGAACCTTTATCACACCACATAAAGTTGAATTATGTAAAATAAAGACATAGGATGCTGGAGATGTAAACTAAATGTTAAAGCTGACTGGTAGCTTATGTTTTACAACTGTAAAACTTAAAACATATTGGGATAATATGAATTCTTTCTTACAGTCTGTTTTAATGGTAAATTTATGCTGACCATATCTCTTATTTTAATGCACCTTGAGATGTCCCTACTCTGGGCCAGTAATCAATGATCCTGAATCTTCACGACTGACACTATAGAAGGGCATTCACTTGGAGCAAAAATGGATGCACCGAGTATTTCCAGATGCAGGTCTCTGCATCAAGTACAATTTCCCTTAAGAGCACACAGGGAATGCACTCAGCCCAGGGTCTGGGTTTCTCACTCTGTCTCTCCCCAGGTCCCCAGTAAAACTTCCACTGGCACAGCTGTTGAGTTAAGTCCTCAGCTGAGTGTCCAAGCCAAGTCCTCCAGCACCATCTTTGTAAAATCCATGCTTCATGTCCCTTCCCCAAGCAGCTGACACACACACTCTTTGAGATTTGATGTGCGCACACACACACACACACACACACACACACACACACACACACACACACACACACACACACACACACACACACCCCTGGTAAAGGCTGCCACAAGTTTACTAGCTATGCCCCTTCTGCCCAGACTATAGGGTAGTTACTGCCACCAGACACTCCCAGACCAGCTACTCTAAGGCTGATACAAGGGTACCCAGTTATAATGAGTAAAATTAATCTTAAAACAAATGGTAATGTTGACCAAAATGCCAGGTTTCAGGAGTGGCCACAGTGTCACCAATAGGTATAAGTACTCTCAAAGATTAAACTAAATCTAAAGGACCAGCCACAATGAAAAGTTTAAATATATTTAATAATGAATAATAAAAGAACATGAAAATACGAAACATCTATTTACAGCAAACATCAGAGTTTTAATCACAGGAACTATTAAAATAACATAGCTGGAAAGATTCACACATTCACAGAAAAACAATACTTAATTATTCTCAATATATTTTCCTGACTGATCTACAGAATTGCTGTTCCTACTTACTTAATACAGCAAGACAAGATGAAGTAGGTGAGGGATCCTTCAATGTCAGGTTCCAAGAAACAGACTGCCATTGAGACTTCAGTGTCCTGTAATATTAAAACATGAGTTCAGTACAGAATTATATCACATACATCTGGTCATCCTACTTCTGTTTCCCTTGCAACCCTGCATTGCTAGAAGCTGTCAGGATTCATCACAGTGTTGTCAATAATACATACACACAGAGCCTTGCTAAAATCTGATGCAGCTCCTGGAAGTCATAAAACAATTTCAAACCTCCACCCTTTCAGAGTAGCAATTAGTGCACCCCAGTGATGATGCAGGAAGCTTCTTTGTACAGACTTTTTGTCTCTGGCCGCATTCAAAACTGTGAGATATCTTTATGGCCTAGGCCCAGTAATTTATTTTTTTTTACTATTTCTTAAAGTCAGATGGACTGAGATTAACCTCTTCTCTTCCAGTATCCTCTGTTCCAATATATACATTTAAACAGTTCTAATAATGCATATACATTTCTTTTCTGCCTAGCAGGACATAAGCACCTTTACAAATACTTTTTTCAACACAAGCACTTGTAAAAATCAGTTTGATGTACAAATGACATATAATTCTTTACAAAATTCCAGCTACCTGTGCTGGTATATGTAGCACATCCACTACTCTAATTCTCCTGGCATAGCTGGCAGTACCTCCTCTCATCACACACAAATTCCCACTTGTGTCACGAAAATCAAATACTGTCTTTTATGGAGTATCTTAACATTAGCAAGAAAAGTCATCACCAAGAACTGGAAGAATCAGACTACTCCTACTATGAAGAAATTTGTACACTTGTACTTATCACAATTAATACAGGAACATCAAGAGTCACCTCTTCATATACTATATGGTTGAAATTCAAAGAACTGCTAGATAAATAGACTTTAATAACTAACAACTACTCATCACATTTGCTTTTCTATTTAAAAAACTTTGTTTTATAGTAGATACCATTGTAAACAGTTATTTTAGTTGTTTATTATTGTTCTTTTACATATGTATATTTGTTTTATAATTATTTCTATTATCATAAACTAAAGTTTTGTTGTTAAAATTTCCAATTAAAAATTGAGAAAAAACAAATCTGAAGTCATGTGACCTGTTCAAATAGCTTTGGCAGTTACTTTGTTTCAAGTTGTGTATTTAAGCAGTGTGCTTGTGTTATATTTTTATGGTCTAACGAAGCGTCCTTTGAGACATAAAGTGCTTACCTACTTGTACAGTTAATGTTTTATTTGGTTTCTAAGCCATGCTTTTGGATTTTTCTGCCCATTCTTCTTTTTTACTTTTGAGTGTTTATAAAAAAATGCTTCTCTTTTCTGTATGCATTGCAAATGCCTTTTGCTGACCTTACTTGCAAATCCATGTAATGCCATTATTTACAGATAATTGTAATTCAGGTCTATATTACGAAGTCGAATGATAAAAAGGGCAAATGCTCTTTTATCGAACATTAAAAGTTGAAAGTACGGAATGCTGAACACACAGAGCAGCGATTTTTTTTCCCAGGTGAAAAAAATCGTTGGGCCATTTTTGGGACTTTGACATTTCCTCCACTGTGGTGTGATCTCAGAGTTGGTATATTTAAGGAAGGGGGTTGTGGGAGGCACAGCCCCCCT
>NC_056741.1:962985000-963112500 GCF_019279795.1 Protopterus annectens
ACTCCCCCTAGTGATGTGTTGTTAAGTATTTTCATATTTTCCTGTAAGTCACTTCTTAACTTCCCATGCGAAAATGTCTCAGGCAATGGGTTTACATTAACATACCCTCTTCCAACCTAACAAAAGAAGCCTTATTGTTAAACATAGCACTTCCAGTTGTCTACTTGACTGATACACACATAAGATGGCATAAGTGAGTAATAAATAAACAGAGATGCAGCTATCTATTTTATTATTTCTTGGGAAGTGGGCAGACTTTATGCCATGTAAACATGGTTTAAGGCCTTGCAAATCCAAAACTGTTATAATTGGTAGCACAGCATACAAGATTAAGAAGAACTAACATTCCACTCACTGTGACATTATCGTCCCTTCTATTTTATTTTATCAATCATACTTGTCTTCACAGACCACCCTCCCCTATCCTTTACCAGTACTGACACATTTTACAGGGTCCAGATGAACTGAGTGCTTCCATGTCCTTTGGAGTACATATGGCTCTTGCCCTTTACAAACTGCCAATTCCTGATTATTTTATATCAACAGCAGAAAGCTAATATACATACAAAGCAGCAACAATACTGATTCTAAACTGCTCTGTGTTGCAGAGGGATACAGCCATGACTATACCCAAGGAAATTGGAAATAGCTATCTGGAACATTGAGGAGTCAGCTAGAGGAAGAAGAATGAGAGGTATATTGACAGCTCTCCCATCCCAAGATGGTGGAATTTGTGGTCAATGCTCAGGCCGTGGTGAAATTGGATGTTCTGCCTTTACCACAGTGTTAAATGTAAAAGCAGTGATTGATCATTTATATGTGTTTGTGTGTGTATGCATGTGTGTGTGTGTGTGTGTGTGTGTGTGTGTGTGTGTGTGTGTGTGTGTGTGTGTGTGTGTGTGTGTGTGTGTGCGTGTGTGTGTGTGTGTGTGTGTGTGTGTATTCACCTGTGTCTGGTGGTACATATACCATATCAACATGATTGCAAGCAGGCACAGGGAAAAGTTCAGAAAAAGGTCAAAATAAGACATTTCTGATCCACTCAAGGATATCGTCTAACTTCAGCCTAGCTCTTGCTCCCACAATGGCAATGCATTTATGGAAGTCCATACAAAGGGGGTGGGCTACAAGTCTGAGGAAAAACTTCAATGGAGGGAGCAGTAATAAAAAAAATAAAAATAAAAAAACAATGAATTAAACCAAAAATATATATGTTAATTTACGCAAGGGCAGTAAGCAGTGTTTCTAAGAAGTACTTTCTTAGAGGACTAACAAAAAATCTTATTGCAAGCAGACTTCCTGCTAATAGGTCATCTTGTAATTGTAACAACTAACTGATTTAATCACGAACTCAAGACTTAATCATGATTGTAAATTTAGTCCTTTAGAGATCACTATCCGAGTGCCACCTCCAGGTGCGTCTGCAGTTTACTCCTACTGACACCTCTAGGCATCAAATATTGCTTGTTCATATTTGCAAATAATTTTAAAAACATGTTATGTACAAGGTTTTAAAAGATTTCATTTTAAAGCTTACACAATGGCAAACTCAACTGCATTAATATTTTACCGCTGTCTAGTGCAGGTAAATAGATATTAACTGTTATTTTTTATGATATTAATTTATATAGATATAATTTTCATATTTTTCCAAATATTTCAACACAGACAGAACTCCTTAGCCTCATGTAAAAGTGCTCAGCTAGATGAATAAAATGCTGCTGACAGTGACTGCTTGCTGGGAAATTTTACGCTGTTTACTAAATATTACAAATGTAGCAGTTACTGTGTTTACTTTGACTTATAAAATTTGGTTTGAGATCTAGAACCTAAAGAATTCTACCACTATAAAAATTGTCTGTGCTGAAGAGTTTGACATTTGTACTTTTTTCATAACCCCTGTGGTTCCAGACATATGAACAAATGTGAGGACATAATTTGATTCTGTCAAAAGGCTTAGGCTCCACCCATTTCAAGTTACAGTGCAAACCTCCTGAGCTCCACTGGAGTGAATGAGTTAATATCAGTAGCACTTCCTTCTTTCCTCATAAATGTTATATACTTTTATTACTAAAAGTAACACCGTGTTATATTCTTAAAAGTATCAGCACTTCAGACAAGCATGGTTAATTTTCTTTGCAGAGTGTTCTGCTACACTGTTTCTGAAACATTTTCTTTTGCAGCCTTGCATATGTTTTTGTATACTTTTTTCACAGATTGCCAAGTCTGCACTGCATAAGCCAACAAATAGCACACCTTGTATTACAGGAGAATGATTATAGTACTTACAGTGGTTTCCCATCAATCCACAATGTTCCATAATGAAATAAATATTTACAAATGTTACAACCTGGTTTTGTCTGCCCTTTTGATCCATGAACTACTTTCATATGTTATTAGAGTGTCTGTCTGCAAGTCAGCCATGTAGCGTGGCTGGCTTATGAAGGAGAGTTAATAGTTCTGCTATTCTGGAAATCATGAGCTTCTGCAATCTTTCATAAGAGTTACTCAATATCCATGCTTTTGCACAGTCAGTAACCTGTACATGAACCTTGTATCTTTCCTTGAGTCGGCACCATAGGTAAATATTATCTTGTAAAGTATACTGCCAAACTAGTTATATTTAACTCAGTGTGTCTTAAGCCTGAATGTAATGTATGTTTAACTTTGAAAATAATGTTATGTTTTGTAAAGTGTTTTTGTTAGAAAAATATATATATTTACATACATGCTGCCTAGAAAAATATATTTACATATATGCTGCTTAGGAAAATGTGTATTCAAACATTCAAACATATATAAGTTGTGTGGTCAGATATATAGAGAAATGTGTGCTTTAGACAGGTATAAATGTGCTCAAATCTATATGGAGAGCAAAGGTTGAAAATAGTATGGTTCTTCTTAAAGTGAAAAGACCTCCGACTGAATTGTTGTGTGTAAAGAGGCTGTCCACTTTCTGATCTGTGGCTGAAAAGCGGAAGACTGGGCCCCAAGGAAAAAAACAGTCAAAGCAGGAGGCTCAGGTAAGAAGAATTTCCCTCTTTGTCTTTGTTTTAGATCAGGGACCAGGTTACACTGTGCTATTGCTAAGGTTTGTGATAGCAGGGAGAGAGAGAGTCGTATTGTATCTTGAGTCATAGATCAGGGAATAACAAAGCAAAGTAAACAGTCATTCTAGACACTACTGTGGATATGGGGAAATAAGATACCACGTGGTACAAGAGAAGGGTTACGTAACAGTCTTTTTAAGACATGGGAAATCAGTGCACTAAGAGATCACGAGATCCGCCCTAACGGATAATGTGAAGCATATGCAATTACAGTAAGCAGATAATGTGAGATATTTTGCAAAATGTGTTAACAACTATAAATTTGATAGTAAACTAGATAAACTTTCACTAGTTAAACTCCTTAAACAAGCTTTAATCTGATGCAGGGCCAGGCAAAGAAAAACAGCACCAACTAGGCATACCTCAAGCACATAGGTGGATTGAGGAAGCAAATTGTAAAAAACAGAAGCTTAAAAATTCTGAAACATTTTTAGACAACAGAGTGAAAGGTCTAACAGACAGAATCTCTGAAAAATGAAAACTTAGAGCAGACTGGACTTGCATTAATTAATGCATACAACAGGAAAATGAGACAGTAGATGGATATTATGCTAGATTATTAAAATGCTTAAAACAACAATTAAAAAATACATTTTTAAAAGGTTGCATTGCCTCTGTTAGTAGTTTTATTACAAGGTATATGATAAATCACTGAACAAGCAGGCTGCAAGCCTTACTTGAGTATGCTAGACGTACTGAAAGACACCTTAATAGTAAAAAGAAAAAAAGGCACAAGTCTTCACTGCTGAAGACGGAGCTGAAGTATTTGTATTACAGTCAGGTAAAAAGGGCATCTAGCTAGGGACTATAAACAAAATAAGAAAGCAATGACAAAAGATAAAGGAGATGTGGACTGACTATATGATAGTGATAATAACCAAAAATCATCAGGAAAGGTTAATAAACAAAAAGAAAATGTGAATGTAGTAGAGGGAATAGAGGAAGTACAAACAGATGTAGAGGATAAAATGAAAATAAAATTTTAAATTTAGTATTGTTGAGCCTGGAGCTCTACCTAGCAAATACAAAACCAGAAGTAACACTTCTGGTGGAGGGAAGAAAGGTCAAATTCCTGTGTGACTCAGGAGCGTCACGGACTTTGATACACCCCTCCAAGTTACCAAAACATTCTGAATCACCTGATTATATATTAGTAAAAGCAGCAAATGGACAGCTATACAGGGAACCACTTTCCCATAATATAGCAATAACTGACCCTGTTTCAGGTATGACTCAGAAAAGTAAAATTGTAGTTTCTGCAAAAATATCCAGTAAACTCACTGGGAAAAGACCTTGTGCAGATATTTGGCATAGCAGTAGTTCCTACCATGCAGGGTATGGAAGCACAAAGACAAATGGATGCTCTTGTGGTGTGATCAGAGGGTGAAGCCTGTTATTGGTACAGCCAGGACCTAGTTATGATTGGTCCAGGGGCAGTAACCAAAGAACTGATAAACGTAGCCATCAGTAAGGTACCCTCCCTTGACACTGATCAGCAGCACTTGTTACATTGTACTCCATACTACTGTAGCACACCAGGACCTAATAAGGAATATAAGTAAAAATCCTGCTGACAAATTAATATTACAAACTTTATGCTGGGATACTGAGGGAAACAGTGTAGTAAGCTGTTCATTACCTCAGGAGTTCATGAGATTGTATAAGTCCAATAGACTGCCACATGTCAGCTTGACAAAAAACAAAAGTGTTAAATGGGCAGACTTAGAGAAAAAAAAAGGTAACAAAATGAAAAAACAGACTGATTTAAAAATGTCAGGACAAGGGATATAAAAACAAAACTGAATTGGTTGACACAGACACATACAGCTGTACACTTGCAATCTAGTAAGGACAGCTGATTAGCATTTTATTAAAAGAAAACAAGAGGCCTTGTGTAAAATTCCAACAACTCTGTGGTCAACAGGCAAGTTAAATGTAGGGCTTATTCAAGCAGCAGGACCAATTACAATTACCCCAAAGTCAGCTTTTAGACCACAGAAAAGACAATACATTTTGGAAAAGAATGCAAAAGTAAAAATTAAGCCTATAATAAGCAGCATTACTCAAAAGGAGTACTGGTAGAATCTCCTGATTCACCATGTAATACACCCTATTTCCTGTTAAAAAAGCAAACGGAATGGCAGATGGTACAAGATTTATAAGCTGTAAATAATGCAGTAATACCTAGAGCACCACGGTGCCAGACCCACATACCTTGTTAAATGATTTAAAGCCACAAAGAAGTATTTTACTGTGGTAGATATAAGCAATGCTTTCTTTTCAATACCTATACATCCTGATAGTCAATATTGGTTTGCATTTACATTTCAGGGTAAAAGGTATACATATACTCGACTACCACAGGGATATTGTGAGAGCCCAATAATATTTGCACAAAAAATGGCTAGCAACCTGGCAGGGTCTACCCCACCAGAAAGTAGTCAAATTTTACTTTATGTAAATGACATCTTGCTAGCAGCACCCAGCAGCAGTGCAGGGTGAATACAGTAGCATTGTTAAAATTTTTATTAATACAAGGACACAAAGTAAACAAAAGTAAGTTACAACTTTGGGAAAAAAAACACAGGTTAGATACCTGGGATATGTGATATTCAATAAAGGTAAAATACTAAATAAGGGAAAAAAAAAAAAAAGGAAAAAAACAGCAATTTTGCAAGCACCCAAACCAACAACTAAAAAAGAAATAATGTCTTTTCTTAGGTACAACTAATTTTTGTTAGAACTGGGTACCAAATTATTTTACAATGGAAAACAAAAGCAGAAATGGCTTTCTGCAGGTTGAAGCAGTTAATAGCTTCTTCATTAGTTTTAAGACTTCCAAGTTATCACAAACGTTTTTTTTAGACCATAGATTGTAAGCAGTGGTACATGACATCAGTATTAAAGCAACAACATGGGGATAAGCAATGCCCCATAGCTTACTATTCATCACAGTTAGACCCAGTGGTGCAATCTTTGCCTCACTGTGTACAAGCAGTAGTTGCAGCAGCAATGGCAGTACAGGCTTCAGCCTCAGTGGTGTTATTCCACCCTCTCACATTGAGAATGCCTCATGCAGTTGCAATAATTCTGCTACAAGAAAAAGTTGCATACCTTTCTCCTGCTAGACATCTTTCATGTATGACCATACTGCTGAGTCAACCTCATATAAACAGTTAGCTTTACCTAGACAAAATCTTACAAATATGCCCTTGAATGATGCTGAGGTGACATATTACGTGGATGGCTCATGCAGAAGGGGTCCTACAGGGAAAAATCTGGTGGGGTATGCAGTAGTTACAGACACTAAAAATTTAGAAGCACAAACTTTGCCACACAACTTGTATGCTCAAGCAGCAGAACTGGTAGTTTTGACAGGAGCATGTATTTTAGTAAAAGGCAAAAAAAGTAAACATATATACTGATAATCAGTATGCTTTTTCTACAGTGCATGTGTTTGCACAACAATAAAGAAAATAGAGGAATGATTACATCCAGTGAAAAACCTATTAATCATGCGCAATTTATTTTGGAGCTATTAGAATCTATTCAGTTGCCTACCAAAGTAGCTATTTGTAAATGTGTAACTCATACAAAACAACAGGATAAGATTTCAAAAGGTAATGCACGAGCTGATGCAGCTGCAAAGCAAGCAGCCTCAGACTCAGAAACTTTATTTTTAAATGAAAATTACAACCCTTTGAGATTTTAAATTTAGACATGTTAAAAACAATGCAAATGCTTACTACAAAAGCAGAAAAACAAAACTGGGTAAAACAAGGTGCAATTTTTGAGAATGGACTGTACATTTCCAAAGGGAAAAAAACAATATTGCCGTCTAATTTATTTAGATATGCAGCTTTGTTGAGCCATGGGCAGAGCCATGTCTCAACAGGGGGGATGGTACAGTTAGTAAATAAAATATTCCAAACATATGGATACATAAATTATACAATAAAATTTTGTGCAGCTTGTCATACTTGTAACAAGCACCATGCACAAGGAGCATTTAAAACAAGCAAGGAAGTTTCCTACACCACCATATCCATTCCATACTATTTGTATGGACTTCATAGAGTTGAATAAATGTGAAGGAAAGAAATACCGTTTAGTGATCATAGATATGTTTTCAAAATGGGTAGAAGCTTTTCCAACCAGGAATCGAATGCAGCAACAGTGGCAAAGGCCCTAGTAAAGGAAATAATTCCTAGATTTGGCATACCGGAAAGAATCTATAGTGGCAATGGGACACATTTTGTCAACCAGACAATTCAACAACTTGGGAGATTTTTTTGGGATTTCCTTAAGGAATCACTGTGCTTACCACCCACAGTCAGCAGGACTGGTGGAGAGGTACAATGGGATTTTAAAAAACAAGTTAAGAAAGTTAATGAGTGAGACTCAGAAGAATTGGATTTGCTGTTTACCTCTAGCATTGCCGAGCATGAAAACAGTAACAAATGTAAAGGGTTTGATCCCCTTTAAAGTAGTATTTGGAAGGGCATATTATGTGCCTCAGTAAAAAGCTCTCATGCCTGCAGAGCTGGAGGCTGACAGTTCACTAGCTAATTATATAAAGAAACTGTTAATAAATAAATCTGTTTTGCAGTTTAACTCTTTTTCAGACAAAAGAACTTTCAGCTGAATAAGAACTTTGTGACTGATACACAAGGGCAAAATGGCCAAGAGTAAAGCAAACAAAAGCAGAGCAACCCAAGAACTATTGCATAATTATTTTGTTAACTGTGCATTTGTTGACTATAAGTGTGACAATTTTTCTCTTATTGTGGTTTTTCCCTGCACTCAACCACACAAGTGAAAGTGAGAAGACGTGATGAACTGTTTATAGACTGGCATCCAAACTTTAACACATACCTGACCATGAAGCTTGTGCATACAGAAACTATGCACATTTCAAATTGCTGGGTTTGTACAGCTATACCAACAGCATATAAAAGACTGTAATGTCCACTGTCCCTCTGGGGATAAAATGAGACTTTGAAAAGTTTTTTTTTATACAGAAACTGTGAGATCACAGGACAAAATTGCTTTATTTTTACCTGTCCCACAAAAAGGAGTTGTATGTTTCTACAAAAGTAATACCCTCCAGGTGGGCTGGAGTAATGGTAATATAACAATGTCTTATAAATGTTACATTAAAGTCAAAAGTGGGGGTACTGTTTGTGATACTAACCATGATTCATATCTGAGTTCAATGAAAACTACATTAAATGCAGTATGTGACAATCCAGTCTTAACTAAGCAATTGTCTATTAAGAATAGAAAAATGTTTCATGCAGGGATAACACGTATTAGTACCAAAGTAATGATTTTATTTGTGGGAAAAAGGCATATAAATGGTTACCTGAGAATTGGTCCGGCAGTTGTTTTTTGGGTTATCTGGTTTCAGCAATAAGACATACTGCAGAATTACCTTTGGGTAAGATACAAAACGTAAGGAAAACAGCTCGAGAATCTGAAGGTCCAGTGAAAAAAAAACCTGTGAATCCAGTTGGTAAAATCGAAGCTGGTTGAAAAGGCCATAATTCAGTGAAAGACAAAAGTAAATTGACTCATATGAACTTGGGCAACAGTGTTATATCCAGGGCAGGAATACCACCAGCCTATGGAGCAGTCAAATCGATCTGGGAGCTGAGGAAGCTGTCAAGAAGTCATGAGCAATGCAACTTTTTCCACCCTAGAATTGGTGACTAATGAACTGAATGCAATAAAACTGTTGTGCTACAAAATCGAATGGCTCTTTACTTCACCCTAGCGGCAAGAGGTGGTACACGAAGAAAAATGCTGTGCGTACATTCCAGACAACCAACATGAAATCAATGACCACCTAGAGGTAATTCAGCAAGTATCAGCAATGACTAAACCAGACCCAAACCCACTGACGAACTTTTTCCAGAATCTGTCTGGGGTGGGGTTCCATCCTATTAAACATTTAATTGCTATTTGTGTGGGTATACTCCTAATAGGAGCATGTGTTTACTGTGAAATTCCCTGCATGAAAAGATTAATCAAAATTTGTTAATATATCTGTTACTGAAACTTTTACCAAAGTGTTAAAATTGAAAGATTAATTTCAGATGATGCTTTTCTGAAATATAAAACCAATGACTAGCTTAGCTGAAAGTCCTCAAAGGAAAAAGCTAAGAAATGAAATAATATTGTTCATGTTTCAAATAGAATGAAATGCATTAACAGGAGGGAGAATGTTAGAAAAATATATATATTTACATACATGCTGCCTAGAAAAATATATTTACATATATGCTGCTTAGGAAAATGTGTATTCAAACATTCAAACATATATAAGTTGTGTGGTCAGATATATAGAGAAATGTGTGCTTTAGACAGGTATAAATGTGCTCAAATCTATATGGAGAGCAAAGGTTGAAAATAGTATGAAATGTAATGCATTTAATTCTGTTTTACTAGAATAATAGTAGAAATAAACTCGCATATTATTGCTTGAAGCATAAGCTGCAGTGTAATTAGAAATTTGGCCTTGGCAGTGTTCAAGCACAGCCTGGCTCATGTCTGTCAGTAAAGATTATTTTGCAAAGTTAGAAAATAATAAATCTGTCTGCATGTGTATCTTTCCTGCTTCCACCAGGAGAATAGCCTTGTGCGCACTATCAGAGATAGTGCCCAGCTGGTAAACAAGAAAGACAAAGAGAGGCATTAAAGAAGACATGCATCCATTGTATTGAACTAATCTAAGAGCCTTGAATTGGCTACATCCTCGGAAGGACATTGTGACCGACCAGGTGCTTTGCAAGGCTGTAATATTCTCATGGGAAAAAGATTTTTGAAAAGCACTATCTCAGCACTTTTTCATAAGTTACTATGATGTAAAGACCCTGTCACTGACCACGTCAGTGAGGTGGGCAAAAACTGATAGTGAAGTGTATAAAAAAAACATGTGTGACACCAATAAACTAGTCAAAATTCTGTACAAGTTTGTGTATGGTTTTTTGCCTCCTAATGTACATTAGAGTAAATTAGATACTTGAGTTCTCCTGCATTATTGTTGTTATTGACTGTCATTATTTTTAATGCCAGATGATTTTTACAGTCTGACTTTAACAAATTTATTTAACAGTTTTATAATAAGTTAGTACTATACATGCTAAATGCTGGTATTGCTTATGACTGTAATCTGCTTGAAACTAGATATTATTATCTTGGAGCTTTTCTCCCTGGGCTTCTGCTGAAAATGGACATGTATCCATTCGGACTATCCTGGTCAACAAATGTAAAATAAAATAAAAATAAAATAAATTACTGAATCACAGGCATTAAAGCAAGATGTGAGCACAAGTTATGTCATTTGGGATCAATGGTCTATAGACTTAAGTAAAATGAAATGTTGGCATCTTTGCTCAAATAACTGTATCCTGTAAAATGTGAATGTATGGATTCTCAAGCAGCGCAGTGGTGCGGTAGTTAGCATTGTCACCTCACAGCAAGTAGTTCTTTAGCTTGATTCTCTGCTGGGGAACCTTCTGTGTGGAGTCTGCATGCCTTCCCTGCTTTGTGTGTGTTTCCACCCACATTCTACAGACATGTGTCTGGAGGGTTTCTCAATGGGCTGCTGCCGTTGGAATTTCCTGATTAACAAATATTCTGTTTATTTATTTTACATCTGTTAACAGGGTAAGTGAACTGATCCTGAGACCCTTTTCAGACATGACCCAAGGCTTGATGGCCATGGCAGCATGCATATGAGAAACAGTAAAGTGAAATGGTAATGTATGCCTAGCTAAAAAATAGTTATGACTTAAACAAAAACATAAATAATAGTATTGTAGCAACACAGGGTAACTAGTATCATAACTCACAATTCAAAATGATGAGACTAAACAAGTCCAAATATTTACAAGAAAAGATTGTGCAAATTGCATTGAATTAGTGATAGTTTAATTATGTTAAAGGAAAACACTGTGCAAGTTAAATCAGATATAACACACGGCAGAAAAAAATCCTAATGCTGAAATGAAAATTAAAATAGGGTGTAATTGAATCAATATTTGCAGTCTTGGTATGTGTGTATAGCACAATGGGCAGTGCATGCTTGGCATGATGATTTTAACCTGTGTCTCTATGGTAATTACTTTTATTTTCTGTAATAAGGTAAGGCTTAAGAAACTGTTTAACATATATAATTGGCATACTATTCTAGGTGGTTTATTTTATACATTTAACTAGTTAAGCCCACTGGATATAAGCACTCCTTTTCATGGGTGACCAGGAACACAAGTAGAGCCAGTGACTTGCTCAGAGTTCACATAGTAGACAAATGGAGACTGGGAAGAATCAAACCATGTACCCTGGGCTATAAGAGACATCTCATTAATGACTCATAGCCTTAATTATCTACACTAACTGCTAGGTTGCTGGTATGATTTTGGATGTCCTTATTTGTCATACAAAGGTCAGAGAATTATTGCAGGTTTGATGCAGAGAAATTAGCCTGATATGAATGTAAATCATATGGTTAAAGAATATAGGAAAGTATTTATAAAATGTGGATAATGTTATGGATTCTTGTAAACACCTGTGAAAAACAGTGGAAAGATAACATTGTCAAAAATATAGCCCTGAATCTTCATTTTTGCAGTATAAATGTAGTAGCACAGTATATGTGTGTGTGTGTGCATGTGTGTGTGTGTGTGTTTGTGTGTGTGTGTGTGTGTGTGTGTGTGTGTGTGTGTGTGTGTGTGTGCACATGCATGTATGTGCATATTCACAAGTGTGTGTGTGTGTGTGTGTGTGTGTGTGTATGTATGTATGTATGCACCTATGTCTGGTGGTACATATACCATATCAACATGATTGCAAGCAGGGCACATGGAAAAGTTCAGAAAAAGTCAAAATAAGACATTTCTGATCCACTCAAGGATAACGTCTAACTTCAGCCTAGCTCTTGCTCCCACAATGGCAATGCATTTATTTAAGTCCATACAAAGGGGGTGGGCTACAAGTCTGAGGAAAAACTTCAATGGAGGGAGCAGTAATAAAAAAAATTAAAATAAAAAAACAATGAATTAAACCAAAAATATATATGTTAATTTAAGCAAGGGCAGTCAGCAGTGTTTCTGAGAAGTACTTTCTTAGGGGACTAACAAAAAATCTTATTGCAAGCAGACTTCCTGCTAAAAGATCATTGTGTAATTGTAACAACTAAGTGATTTAATCACGAACTCAAGACTTAATCATGATTGTAAATTTAGTCCTTTAGAGATCACTATACGAGTGCCACCTCCAGGTGCGTCTGCAGTTTACTCCTACTGACACCTCTAGGCATCAAATATTGCTTGTTCATATTTGCAAATAATTTTAAAAACATGTTATGTACAAGGTTTTAAAAGATTTCATCTTAAAGCTTACACAATGGCAAACTCAACTGCATTAATATTTTACCGCTGTCTAGTGCAGGTAAATAGATATTAACTGTTATTTTTTATGATATTAATTTATATAGCTATAATTTTCATATTTTTCTAAATATTTCAACACAGACAGAACTTCTTAGCCTCATATAAAAGTGCTCAGCTAGATGAATAAAATGCTGCTGACAGTATGTGTGTAACTTGACTGTTTGCTGGGATATTTTAAGTTGTTTACTAAATATTACAAATGTAACAGTTACTGTGTTTACTTTGACTTATAAAATTTGGTTTGAGATCTAGAACCTAAAGAATTCTACCACTATAAAAATTGTCTGTGCTGAAGAGTTTGACATTTGTACTTTTTTCATAACCCCTGTGGTTCCAGACATATGAACAAATGTGAGGACATAATTTGATTCTGTCAAAAGGCTTAGGCTCCACCCATTTCAAGTTACAGTGCAAACCTCCTGAGCTCCACTGGAGTGAATGTGTTAATATCAGTAGCACTTCCTTATTTCCTCATAAATGTTGTATACTTTTATTACTAAAAGTAACACCGTGTTATATTCTTAAAAGTATCAACACTTCAGACAAGCATGGTTAAATTTCTTTGCAGAGTGTTCTGCTACACTGTTTCTGAAACATTTTCTTTTGCAGCCTTGCATATGTTTTTGTATACTTTTTTCACAGATTGCCAAGTCTGCACTGCATAAGCCAACAAATGGCACACCTTGTATTACAGGAAAATGATTATAGTACTTACAGTGGTTTCCCATCAATCCACAATGTTCCGTAATGAAGTAAATATTTACAAATGTTACAACCTGGTTTTGTCTGCCCTTTTGATCCATGAACTACTTTCATATGTTATTAGAGTGTTTGTCTGCAAGTCAGCCATGTAGCGTGGCTGGCTTATGAAGGAGAGTTAATAGTTCTGCTATTCTGGAAATCATGAGCTTCTGCAATCTTTCATAAGAGTTACTCAATATCCATGCTTTTGCACAGTCAGTAACCTGTACATGAGCCTTGTATCTTTCATTGAGTTGGCACCATAGGTAAATATTATCTTGTAAAGTATACTGCCAAACTAGCTATATTTAACTCAGTGTGTCTTAAGCCTGAATGTAATGTATGTTTAACTTTGAAAATAATGTTATGTTTTGTAAAGTGTTTTATAATAAGTTAGTACTATATGTGCTAAATGCTGGTATTGCTTATGACTGTAATCTGCTTGAAACTAGCATTTACTAAATGTTCAATGTATATTATTATCTTGGAGCTTTTCTCCCCGGGCCTCCACTGAAATTGGACATGTATCCATTCAGACTATCCCGGTCAACAAATGTAAAATAAAATAAAAATAAAATAAATAAATTAATTTACTGAATCATAGGCCTTAAAGCAAGATGTGAGCACAAGTTATGTCATTTGGGATCATTGGTCTATAGACTCGAATAAAATGAAATGTTGGCATCTTTGCTCAAATAACTGCATCCTGTAAAATGTGAATGTATGGATTCTCAAGCAGCGCAGTGGTGCTGTGGTTAGCATTGTCACTTCACAGCAAGAAGTTCTTCAGCTTGATTCTCTGCTGGGGTACCTTCTGTGTAGAGTCTGCATGCCTTCCCTGCTTTGTGTGTGTTTCCACCCACATTCTACAGACATGTGTCTGGAGGGTTTCTCAATGGGCTGTTGCCGTTGGAATTTCCTGATTAACAAATATTCTGTTTATTTATTTTACATCTGTTAACAGGGTAAGTGAACTGATCCTGAGACCCTTTTCATGACATGACCCAAGGCTTGATGGCCATGGCAGCATGCATGTGAGAAACAGTAAAGTGAAATAGTAATGTATGCCTAGCTAATAAATAGTTATGACTTAAACGAAAACATAAATAATAGTATTGTAGCAACACAGGGTAACTAGTATCATAATTCACAATTCAAAATGATGAGACTAAACAAGTCCAAATATTTACAGGAAAAGATTGTGCAAATGGAATTGAATTGGTGATAGTTTGAGTATGTTAAAGGAAAACACTGTTCAAGTTAAATCAGATATAACACACAGCAGAAAAAATCCTAATGCTGAAATGAAAATTAAAATAGGGTATAATTGAATCAATATTTGCAGTCTTGGTATGTGTGTATAGGACAATGGGCAGTGCATGCTTGTCATGATGATTTTAACCTGTGTCTCTATGGTAATTACTTTTATTTTCTGTAATAAGCTAAGGCTTAAGAAACTATTTAACATATATAATTGGCATACTATTCTAGGTGATTTATTTTATACATTTAACTAGTTAAGCCCACTGGATATAAGCACTCCTTCTCATGGGTTACCAGGAACGAAAGTAGAGCCAGTGACTTGCTCAGAGTTCACATAGTAGACAAATGGAGACTGGGAAGAATGAAACCATGTACCCTGGGCTATAAGAGGCATCTCATTAATGACTCATAGCCTTAATTATCTACACTAACTGCTAGGTTGCTGGTATGATTTTGGATGTCCTTGTTTGACATACAAAGGTCAGAGAATTATTGCAGGTTTGATGCAGAGAAATTAGCCTGATATGAATGTAAATCATATGGCTAAAGAATATAGGAAAGTATTTATGAAATGTGGATAATGTTATGGATTCTTGTAAACATCTGTGAAAAACAGTGGAAAGATAACATTACCAAAAATGTAGCCCTGAATCTTCATTTTTGCAGTATAAATGTAGTAGCAGAGTATATGCGTGTGTGTGTGTGTGTGTGTGTGTGTGTGTGTGTGTGTGTGTGTGTGTGTGTGTGTGTGTGTGTGTGTGTGTGTATACGTGAATGCATGTGTGCATGCATGTGTGTGTGTGCACATGTGCACGTGTGTGTATGTATGTTTGTATAAAAGCCTGTGCAGTGGTGCCTCTGTGGTGGACCGACATAAGTTGCATAGATGACCCAAGGGATTTGGAAGTGGCAGAAAACATGGAACAGGACCTACATGGGATTGATATACAAATTGTCCTACCCCAGGTAGCCCTGTGATATATACCCCACCAGCATATGGTTGAATATTTTAATATCTGACAAGAACAGGTGCGAACTACATTACCTGTGATTGGTGGTTATTGTGCATGATCCCAACAACTTTTCACATGATGATAACTATGGGCAACCCTGAGATATACACCACTGATGGCAGCACTGGCTGACATGCACATAGTGGTAGTCATGGACACAGTGTGTGCCACTGTAGACCATATGAGTCTAATTATGGCATCTTGTCTGGGCTTCAGGATTTCTCAGTGGTAGGTAGAATCCTGATGTACTTTGCCAGTCATCTCCAGGTCTATATAGCTGTGGTCTGTACCCAGAGTACAACCATGCACATCATAGACTGATACCTCAAGCTGCTCACATATCTGAAGCTGGCTGTGACAGTGGCCTCCTCCTTGAAACATTTACAGCCTGCAGTAAGGTGGATATCTGCATGGCAGATATGGTGCACTAGTCAACCACCGCAAACCTAGTTGTCACAGTGATCCACTGTGCTGTGCAAAATGTAGCACCAAAGTTGTGATACAGACTACAATATCAACCTGAAAGACTGGTGTAAATCTCCTTAGGAATGAAAAAGACAGTGTTAATGTGTCCTGAGATTGCAACTCACTCTGTATTGGCATCATCATCAGAACATGTGCTAGTACTAACCTCTGACTTTTCTCCTGGCTCAGCCTCTATAGGTGTCACTGTCACAGTGGTCTGTTCTGCAAGTACAAGACACATGAAATATCAGACTATGCCCAATATACAAGAGGGACATGGTGCTCAGTGATGTTAAGGCTGCTGTTAGGTGAGATCCCACAGCACAGCAAAATCAGAAGTATGCAATTTACATGATAAGGCATGTCTCATAGCAGGCACTCCACATATCAAAAGAAAGGAGTACAAACAACTGGGAGGGTCACCTTCTACTATACTGCCTTCTACACTCCTTTAAGGTGCTGTGTCATTCTTGGCATCCTTATATGGAGATGATAAGGGAATGGGCATCATACTGCAATGCATGGACTTGGGCTTGAGGAGTGGTTAGACTCCATGCACCTCACATGTAGACCACCTAATTTAGTAGCCATGCCACATATGTTATACAGTAGCTATGGCCAGGCTGACATCAGAATCCACAAACTGCATACTGCATATATGTTAAAACTGGTACATTAGCAGTTCAAACTTAGAGGACCAGCAGCACTGACAATTACCAGCATGCATCCAATTTGCATTTGTCTGAACTCTTCATGACTCACAGAGGTACATGGATGGCACACAATACAGAAATATCATGTCAAGGATATGGTATCTGGGTCCCTTCAGCAGATGTCAGCAGGTGTACAATATGAAATCTGTCAGAAAGATGAGGGGGGCCTTATGCCACTTGCAGCTGTCCTGCAAATTTCTTACTAATAATGCAACCATACATATGGTAGTGTTCTCATTGCCTGATTCTAAACAGGAGATCAGTCCAGTTGTTGTGGGCTAGCATGCTTTAGACACAGCTGCAGGTAAACAGGTGCATACCTTAGTCAATCTAAGTAGACTGGATGGGGAGGTTGTGGCAGTCCTATTACAGTGGGCTACTATCGGTGTGATACAGTCCTAGGTCTTCAGTTGCATAACCTGCATACTCTGTAGCAGGAGATATATGCTGTAAGTAAGTATAGTGCTAAACACTAACATTAACATACTAACATTAACATTATTGTTACAAAAGGTGATTCACAGCTAATATTTACATTGAAATGGCACTGTTGCATTGACCCTTACTAGAGTACTGTAGGCCACTATGTAAATCCTCTGAACTCTACAATGGAATAGCTGCATCTGTGCTGTCTGATAGTATTTCAAACTGCTACAATTAGCCTTCTGCTACTTCTACACTGTGTGGTTTAACATCTAATTTGGCAGATTGGCTGCAAACAATGCTAACATACAGTAGTTTGCACAATATATATGCAAATGAGGTTTAAATCTAACAGTGTCTATGAAGTGCTATGTTTCATAGAAGCACAGCAATGTCATGAAGCATACACATGCTCTGTTACTCATCGCTGACATGAGGTTAACACCTGTTTGTGCAGGAAGGCCTTGCCTGTACTCATGTCATGCTAGGACACACCACTAGAATATGCTAAAAGTAATAGTCTTGTGTGGGCCATGATTCTCAGGTTGCAATTTTCTGTTGGTATAGATTCATGGTGCTGGTTGCCAGTGATGATGCCTGACAGACAGACCGTCTAGTGCTGCTACTTTTCCTATATTGCCATTTCATTGTATAGCTATAGATACCATATATCAGACCATTTAATAAGATGCATTCCTTGTACAATGTAGCAGACCAGCTGTCTATGACAAACAGCATCCCCTGTACCAATGAACAGTATAGAGGATGTTGTTTGCCATAGGCAGCTGGTCTATGGCAAGCACCATCTCCTATACCAATAAACAGTATAGCCTCCAGTACAGTAGCTCACATCACTACTTCCCTGAAGATCTCCAGATCTGGCAAGCAGAGGTGAGATAGTACACCCAGAATGTGTACTAAATGTGAGTCATACTGCTGTTAATGAACATGAACTTTGCTTTCTTTCTTTCATAACTCTCCATTCCTAATAGCTTTTTTGCTATAACAGATTCCAGGACACTCCAGGTTGGCTGTTGTGGTGACTCTATGTTTGTCGTGTGTGTGTGTGTGTGTGTGTGTGTGTGTGTGTGTGTGTGTGTGTGTGTGTGTGTGTGTGTGTGTGTGTGTATGTGTGTGTGTGTTGCTAGATGTATATTGTTATGATGCTGTGCTGTTTTGTGGGATAAGATACATGCCATTGCCACTGGGGGACTGTGGATATCATTTTATGCTTCTGCTTCAATGGACATACCTGTGGTAGTATATTTGTCTCTTTTTCTATTGTACATACATGTGGTGCTTCAGTTTGTTAACCTAGTTAAGGGAACCTTCCTTACCTAGCTTCTGCTCCATGGACCATTCACATTCTATTGTAGGCATCATCTCAGGCTTATGCCTGCTTGATCAGGTATACAATCATAGGAACATAGGATCATAGGAGATTACTAGGCTAATGTCCATGGGGCCCTTACAAGCCTAGCCAAGATCTTTTCCCTAAAAAAGAAACTTCAGTCAGCACGTGTCACCCCTGTCAGTGAAGGATACAGGTGGAACCCCTGAGACAAATTTGTGGTTTCCCATCCACTCATCAAGGTTGCACTTGAAGAGGGTCAGCAAGGTACTCTGTTTGACATGTATGGGAAGTCTATTCCAGAGACAGGACAGCCTCTGGGAGACAAACCTGTCTCTCCAGCAGGTTTTGTTGATGTTGCTTATTACATGTTGATGTTGCTTATTACATGTAGGCCTTTCAAGTGAGTAATGCAGGAGGAGTTAAACTTATGGATATGGAGCATCTCTAGTAGGGTAGGGTCTGATATTGCCTTGTAGGTGAGATACAGATCACCTCTGAGCAATCTGTATGATACCAAGTAGAGTGATAGTGATTTGAGCCTGTCCACATAGGATTGGTATTGGAGGCCATGGATTCTCTTTGTGAGCTATTTCTGTGGCCTTTCCAGTTGGGTCAGTTGTTTGGAGAGGTACATACTAAACGGGGCATTATACTCAATTACTGGTCTAAGGAGGGAGAAGTACAGAGTGGTAATAACCTCCTTTTTTCTGGATGCAATCCCTTTATTTATGAGATGAACCAAGTAAAAGGCTTTTCTGACCACTGCCGCTACATGATGGTCAAATGTGAGATTGTTGTCAACCTGTATACCCAGGTGTGTCATCACAGGTTGGGTGCTGAGGGGATTGCCTTTGATGTGGTAATCAGTTGGGACCATGTTTTTGCTGAATGGTATGGTAATACATTTTTTTTTTGCATTTAACTTAAGGCCATAACTTTGGCACCAGTCATTTGTTGCTGTGAGCCCCTCTTGCAGTATATTAACATCATTTGTGGAGTCAATGATAGCACCCAACTTACAGTCATCCCCAAACTTGGTCAGCCACAGGCCCTTTGTCTTTGCCTGGACCTCTGAGAAGTAGATGCCAAACAGGGGTTCCAGGACAGATACCTGAGGAACACCGCTAGTGACAGGTCTGCTGACGAAGGTAGAGTCACGTATTTTAACCTTGTGGGTTCGGTGAGCCAGTTGGCCACCCACCTGATGAGTTAGGGATTTACACCAAGTTATATTAGCTTTTCAATGATGCCAGAGTGGGGGGTTGTGTCAAAGGCCTTGGCTAAGTCAAGGTAAGCTGTATTACTAACTTTTGCTCATCCAGAGCCTTGGTGACAGTCTCAAAGTCAACCAGGTTCAACAGCCAAGATCTGCCCTTGACAAATCTGAATTGGGTGGGGTCAAGTGTTTGGAGGTTGCCTATGTCCTTGTTTATGAGATCCATAATGATACGCTCCATGGCTTTACAGATCAGAGTTGTCATGCTAATGGGGCAATAGTTTCCAGGGTCAGTAGTGGCACCACCTTTGTGCAAGGGAATGACAATGGTGGTTCTCCACTCTGCTGGAATGAAGCCTGTACTTAGGCTGTGGTTGAAGAGGGTGCTCAATGGAGAAGCTAGTTATTGATGGAGATGGTGCAGAATACAGCCTGGGATACTATCAGGTCCCATGGAAGCTGTGTTCTTTGCTTTGGATAGGGGCTTTAACACTTGATCTATGAAGATGTGAGGTGTGGGACAAGTATTGGGGATGTCAAATGGGCCTTGGGGGAGATAGGGGGTAAAGTCTGCACTGAACCTATCTACTAGCAAGTTGGTTAAGTCTACAGGATTAGTGTAAGTGGTACAGTTAAGTACTAAGTTGGAACAAACCTGGGCTTTGCTATAGGGGTTCCTGACATAACTGAAGAAGGTTTTGTGGTTTCCCTTTGTTTCGGTGGCTAGTTTCAGTAGATAATTGGCTTTGGAGGATTTCAGTAGTGATATAATTTTCTTGTTGAGGATGAGGAGGGAGTTTTTCCAATTTGGAATTTGTTCCTTTTTATCCTTAGACAACAGTTTCTTCCTTTAGTTGTAAAGCCTGTTGATAGAGGATACCTACTAGAAAGGTTTGTGTTTCCTTGAGGAGCAGGTTATAGTTCTGCTGAGTATGGCTGAGTCCATGCATAGGTTCATAGGTTCAGGTTCAGGGCTCCCGAGAGCACCCCAGCACTACCAGGTTATACCTCATACCATGCTTTTCAGCCCCAAAACTTGAACCGAACCACAAAAGGAGGGGGAGTACCCATCAAAGATACCCACACCTCCAGGTTGGTGGCAAAGCACGAAGCATCAGAGGCTATCCATGTGCAACTAACAGTGGGTAAAGCTGCCTTCCAGTTTATAGCCTGCTACAGACCACCCTCCCAAACCCAGGAACCCCACTCGGCCTTCCTGAGAACACTGGAAAATATGAAGTTCTCTCCAAACACCATTATATTGGGCAACTTCAACTACCCAAACATAGACTGGGAGCATTACTCTAGCTCCAACACCCGAGCCCAAAGGTTCCTAGAATTTATAAACTCAAATGCTATGGAACAACTTGTTACCACTCTCACAAAAGGGGAAAACATACTGGACCTGATCATCACCAACATGGGGACTCTATGCTCCAGACCAGAAGTGTATCCCTCACTGGTAAGATCAGACCATAAACTAATGTCACTGGATATTCACATCCCGACCTCACCCCCTGCCCAAAAAACCACAGTGAAAAACTTCTCTAAAGCAAATTTCACACTCCTCAAAACCGAGGTGGAATCCTTCAAAGCCCCCGGGCCTGTGGAAAATACAGCCCAGACCACAGAATCCTTTATAAACGCATTCTATAAACACCTTCAGGAATGCATGGATCATGAGATCCCAAATAAAACCAAGACCCAATCCTCCAAAGGCAGACGTCCTGTCTGGTGGACCCCAGCCATAAACAAACTATACAATAGAAGGAGGAAGCTACTAAATGATAGAGCAAAATCCCTAAAAGGGAAGGCATCACTGATCAGTATTAGCAAAAAACTACGGGCACTCATAAAATTGTCTAAGGCCAGCTTCGAGAGAAACATTGCACAGGACACTAAGGATAATTACAAGGCTTTCTTTAGTTATGTTAGGAACCTGGGTGGTAATTCCCAGATATGCTCATAATTAGTCCAAAATGACAAAAAATACACCGAACCCACAGACATTGTCAACATCCTAGCTGACAGGTTCAGTGCAAACTCCCCCCCACCAAAAGGGCAAATATCTATCCCAGCAGAGTGCTGCCCCCTGACATCTCAGATGCTCAGGTAAGAGCCGCCCTCTCCAAAGCAAAAAACACAGTTTCAATGGGACCAGACGGTGTCCCGGGCTGCGTCCTACATGAACTCCAAGAAGAGCTAAACCCAAACATAAAACTACTGTTCAATCTCAGCCTTACTACAGGATATGTGCCCAAAGAGTGGCGTACGGCAACAGTGGTCCCTCTCCATAAAGGTGGCGCCTCAACGGATCCTGGAAACTATCGCCCTATAAGCCTGACTAGCTTGGTCTGCAAAGCTATGGAAAGGATCATCATGGACCTCATAAATAAAGATATTGGGGACCTACAGACACTGGATCCTACCCAGTTCGGCTTTGTTAAGGGCAGATCCTGCCTCTTAAACCTGGTTGATTTCTTTGAAACAGTCATCAAGGCCATTGACGAGGGGAAGGTGGTCCACACAGCCTACCTGGACTTCGCAAAAGCCTTCGATACAATACCCCACTTGGGCATTATAGATAAGCTCACCAGCTTAAATATAAACCCCTATGTCACTAGATGGATTGCAAACTGGCTCAAGGACAGAACCCACATGGTTAGAATTGCTGGAGCCATGTCAGACTCCAAACCAGTTACAAGTGGTATCCCACAAAGCTCAGTCCTGGGACCTCTCTTGTTCGGTATATATTTCTCGGAGGTACAGGCCAACACGGAAGGACTGTGGCTGACCAAGTTCGCAGATGACTGCAAACTGGGCGCCATAATCGACTCTCCAGCCGACACAAGCATCCTCCAAAAGGGCCTCATAGAAGCAGACAACTGGTGCCACAGCAATGGCCTCAAGCTAAATGCCAAAAAGTGTATAGTCATCCCCTTTGGCAAAAACAAAGTGCCCACAAATTACCACATAGGTGGTAATCCATTAAGTACAGAAGAAGTAATTAGGGACCTGGGGACCCAAGTTGATAGCAATCTCTCATTTGACAACCACGTGGCCAAAGTGGTTATATAGCCCACCTAATCATGAAGGGATTCACATCTAGATCAGGGGAGGTCATCGTGCCTCTTTACTCATCCCTCATCAGGCCCATAATTGAGTACAATGCCCCTTTTGGGATGTACCTTACCAGACACCTGCAGCAACTGGAAAGACCCAAAAAGCACCTCACCAAGTGGATCAAAGGGCTCAAACAGGTGCCATATGCTGCCCGGTTAAAGAAACTCCAGCTCTACTCAGTGGCATACCACCTGTTCAGAGGCGATCTGTGCCTGATGTATAAAGCCATGTCCAACCCAGAATTAATGGACATGCTGCACCTCAGAAAATCCAAATCCCATTGAGCTACGCGCTCGAGAGACTTGAACCTCAGCACTGAAATAAATAGGACATGCTGGAGGGACAGATTCATAACCCAGAGGCTCCCTTCACTCTGGAATAAAATCCCAGTCCAGGTTAGGCAGAGTCCCTCATTGACTCTCTTCAAGAGGAATCTTGATGAGTGGATGGGAGATCGTAGGTTTACCCCAGGTATCACTTCTGTGTCACTGTTAGACAGAGGCACAGTATACTAACCTCGAAAAAGGGCATAGCAAAATACATTTAAAATGGGTGGCGAAAGAGAAACACATTCTGGCTAGGCTTATAAATGCCCTAGGGCAGATAGCCTAATATGAACCTATGAACCTATGAGCCTATGTTGGTGAGAACCAAGTCCAGAATGTTATTTCCCTTCTGGGGGATGAGATGAGCTGGTTTAGTGCATTAGAACTGATGAATTCAAGGAATCATTGGGTGAGTGCATTAATGCAGGAATAGTTCACCCAGCTTAGGGTGGAATAGATGAAGCCACCAAGGATCAGGGTATTAGTGGGTACCTTGATGGAATCAAATAGGTCCAGGTAGGAGCAGTGGGTGTTCTGAGTCTATAGTTGGCTATAACTTGGATGGGTGTCTTGCTAACTGCCAGTTGCACCTGGAGTAATTTCAGTGTGTCATGCTAGCAAACCAGTCTGGAGGTGTGCCTGTTCTTAATGAAAATAGAAACTCCACCACTCTTAGCCTTTCTGAACTTATTTTGGGGTCAGAAAGTGTGGAATGAGTTATAGCCTGGTAAGGCAGGGGTACTCCCTGCAGCCCTGAACCAAGTTTTTGTGACCTCACAAATGTTGTCATCTTCCAGTGTGAGGAGAGCCTCCAGTGAGTGCATTTTCACGTTAAGGCTCCTAGTGTTAAGCAGCATGATCTTCAATTTGTTTTTTGACAGATTTTTTTATGTTGGAAAAATTGTCTCTTTGCAGCATAGCCTAAAAAAGGCACAATGGGGGTGGCAAGAGCCTTAGCCATAATCCAGAATTGAAGGGGTGACAGGTGGAGGCCATCTCTGGCAGAGCATCGAGGCCTGTCAACCATGTCATCCCAGGCAGACAGATACTGGATCCCCTTGGAAAGACACCAGAAACTAAGCCAATTGTTGAAGTCAATTATTTTTTGTTGGTATTGTAGTCTCATTCTTGGTGAAGGTAGGATGCTGCTTAGGGCTAGGGTCATACCTGCCTGGGACACATACTCTGAGTGCTCAATCATGTCTCTCTTCATATAGTCCAGGGAGGTACGTCTCAAGTCATTCACACCAACATGGACAATGGCAGAGTCATACTTGTACCTGTTGTACAGAGACTTAAGTGCTTGTGTGATGTGGATGATTCTGGCACCTGACAGAGAACTGACCGTGACCTTCTCCTTGTTGAGCCTGGTGAGGGGGACATCAGTGTGTCTCATAACTGAGTTGCCAATGACTAGTATGTTTGGTTTATTGTTATGCCTTATGGGCTGCATTGGTTTATTGTTATGCCTTATGGAATGTGTTTGTGAGACACTAGTGTGTTGTCTGCTATGTGAAATGTGTTTGGTGTTGTGTGTGGAATGCTTGTGACTGTGTTTTGGAGGTCTGTGTTGCTTAGGTAAGTTTTTAATTGAGGACCTCTGCATGGGTGGATGTGTGCTGTGCTTGGCTATGTGACCTGGGTGGTGTGGTGTTTGTGCTGGCAATCTCCTCTTTGTTAGGAGTACTGACTGTGGCATGAGAGAGCATGGATTCCAGGTTACTGTTGTAGATGCGTTTCTTGCAAGTAGAAGAATTATATGCTAGGAGAAGAGGACTGTCAGTGAACATGAGGCAGTTGTTACACTGTCTCAGTATGCCCATGTCGACCAGGCTGGTAGGAGAAACTGATGGGAATTGTCCAGACATAGTGTTCTGAATACTTGTTGGACATATGGAGAGAGAGTTTTGATAAGGGTTTGTCTACAAGAGTGTAGACCACAAAAACCTTCTTAAATGTAAAATAACAAGCCGAAAGCACAAGTGCTAAAACCAAAACTAAGATGCTTAGAATAGCAGATAAATTTAATCAGGCTACTAACAAGCAATAATAAATGCAGAAAGCGCACTTGAACACTTAAGAGCCCACAGCAAAGCAAAATAAGGTAATAAAATAGAATAGAGTTACAGTAAGAGCAGCTGAAAAAAGTGTAAAAATTTTATTTTGTTAGGTGAAATGGGAGGAAACAGAAGATAATTCGAGGTCAAGATACTAACGGAAGTAGCCTTCCCAAACGCTCTCTCTGTACACAGTAGACAGAGCTGATGAGATGGGACTGGTAGGAGTTTCTGAAATCAAAGAATCAAGGGGGTAGTCCTTTCCAAATTATTTCACTGTACTCAGCTGAGTGAGCAAATGAGATGTAGTACAGTTTTGTTAATTATCACTGAAACAGAACAAGTCCAAAAAGTATACTTATATCACTTATATGATGTTGCAGCTTTGCAGTGTAAATGTCTTCTCTTCTCAGCCACACCTATGTGGTATGTAATGGGCCAGGGTTGCCACCTTTTAACAAGGGCAAAGTGGGGCATGGGGGTGTGGTCAACAGAATAGAGGTGTGGCCAACAGGACACTGGCCACACCCCCACCACGACATCACCAGAGTTGTTAAAGGAGATGCAGTATTAGTTATGGATGCAACATTGTGACATTACAGCATACTGAAAACTCAAACCATTTAAATGAAGTGAACTATTACTGCAAACACCCACTAATCAGTTGTAACAATAAATACACTTTAAAGGAATAAAAAACACACTACTCATTAAACAGACACTTGTTTATTTAAAAAGTTAAAAATTCATAAACCAACCATTGCTATTCAGAAAGAATACTTAAAAAAATTCTACATACCACATACAAGCCAAGAATAAAATTAAGACTTATTGTCAATTAAAGCTAAAGCAAAGAAAAAACACAAAACTACATACCCTAGTACTACATATGCACCCTAGCAAATTAATGCTAAACAAAGAAAAACACAAAATTACGAACTGCACCCTAGTACTTTATACTGCACACTAGTACAATAAATCACTTTTTTTTAAAAGTGTATTTTGAATTTGATTTTATGGCTTGAAGAAGGGCCCGATTTGAAACAATATTTGAGTAAAAATCACAACATTTCATCCGGTAATTTACACTCATCATTAGTTCAGCTTTTAACAAGTCCACACTACATCGGTTTCGCACATCTGTCCATTTACATTTCACCAATGAAAAAACTCTTTCTGCAAATGCATTTGAGGGTGGTATAGATAAAACCCTAGCAATTACCGGATAGAGTGTAGTCAGTTCAGGCCCTTCTTTGAAAAGCTTCAGCCACTTCTCTCCTGGGGTCAAGCTTGTGTTACATAACTGTTCGAGAGAGGGCCTAATTGCCAAGTAGTCCCTAAAAAGACAATCTTCATCTACATCCTGCAGACTCAGGGCAGTGGTCACATTAAGCAAGTCACTGAAGGCAAATGGCTCATTTAGAGATAATTTAGATAGCGTAAACAAGTAGTTGCTTTCAGTATAATCAAACCACTGCTCCAGGTATTTCACTGCTGTCTCCAAGAACAGAATGAAGTCTCTTTTCAGTTTGTTAGCAGAAGTGCTGTCTAATGTGCTCATAAGTGCCCTAAGTTTCCCTCCAAAGAAAGCACCTTCAGCTCTTGCCTGCAGTTTTTGCTTCAGACAGACCATTACACAAAACATTTCCATGGCAGTAAGTGCTGATTTTTCTAATGTACTTATATGTTCATTAAAATCAACAAGAACAGCACAGAGAAAGTGCAAATAGTACTGGTGCAGCGTAGCCAATTCATTCTCACCATGTTCATTAGCTGAAAAGTACTGCCATATCTGCAGGGGGGGTCTCCTCTTCTCCCTGAGAGAGAAAATAGGACTGGAGCACTGGGAGATTTTTCACTACTCTTTCAATGGCTGGGAGTAGTGACAGCCACCTTGCTGGCACATGTCTTAACAGACTCTCAAATTCCATGCCACAAAACTCAAAGAAGTCTTTCAAGTCTCTGGTCCTTGTGGCCAAACTTGAGAAGTGGCTGAAAAGTCTCATTACAAATGCTTCCATGTCATATGGTAGTTGTGCTGCAGATTTTTTGGCTGCATTGTGAATGATATGGGCAACACAGTTAGCCTTCTGGAGTGATGGGCACTTTTCTTTTAATCTGGTATATACACCAGATTTCTTCCCATAGTTCACACTGGCATTATCAGCCCCATAAGCTGAAATATGGTTCCAGGGCAAGAAATGCCTTTCCATAATGTTGGAAATTTGCTGTGAAATAGCCTGTGCCGATTCATCAGGGTCTTCATAGAAGTCCAAAAGGCCATTCACCACCCCTTCTTCTTTAGAAAAATACCTCACAACAAGGGGAAATAATTTTATGTTCCCCTTGTTGGAAGCATCGGATGAAATTGCAAATGAAGTACCTGGTTTTTGAAGGTCATGCAGGAGGCATTCCAATGAGTGTGGTCCCAAAACATTTTCAACTATGGCTTCAGCCTTGGTTCTGCCACAAGATAGTTTATTTGCAGTGTCTGAGTCACTGTACAACTGGCTGGCCAACTTTACTGCACAGTCCAAGCTGTTATACAAAATATTGTGCTTAACAGCATGGAAAGCCTCAGAGGCTTCTGCTGCAATGATCCTAAGTTATGGTCCCTCAAGGTTTGCGTTCCTTGCCCACTTTGTCATCAGGTGAGTGGATTTAGCTTGAAAAATGGCAGTCTTATGTTGTTCAGTTGCCTCATGTCGTGCAACATCATTTCTTCCACTGTGGGTCACTAGAAATTCTCTCTTGCAGTATCTGCAGAATGCTTTGACATCAGTGCATCTCTCGATCCAGTAAAATTCTGTTTTCCAAACGTCCTGCCACTTGCACATTCTCTTGCTGCTGGTTGACTGTGATGAAACTGCTGCTCTCTTCATGCTTGAATCTGTACTTACCTGATATGGAACATATTTACCAACACTGTGTTAGTAGGGTGCAGTAACATACTGCTGCACAGCACAAATGAACTGGCTTAAAAAATATTGGCACACAAAAAACTGGCTCAAAAAACATTGGCACACGAAAGAACTGGCTCGAAAAACATTGGCACATGAAAGAACTGGCTCGAAAAACATTGGCATGCAAAAGAACTGGCTTGAAAAACATTGGCATGCAAAAGAACTGCCTCGAAAAACATTGGCATGCGAAAAAACTGACTCGAAAAACATTGGCATGCGAAAGAACTGGCTTGAAAACCATTGGCATGCGAAAGAACTGGCTTGAAAAACATTGGCATGTGAAAGATCTGGCTTGAAAAACATTGGCATGTGAAAGAACTGGCTTGAAAAACATTGACACGTGAAAGAGCTGGCTCAAAAAACATTGGCATGTGAAAGAACTGGCTTGAAAAACATTGGCACGTGAAAGAGCTGGCTCGAAAAACATTGGCATGTGAAAGAACTGGCTTGAAAAACATTGGCACACAAAAGAGCTGGCTCGAAAAACATTGGCATGTGAAAGAACTGGCTTGAAAAACATTGGCACACAAAAGAACTGGCTCGAAAAGCATTGGCATGTGAAAGAACTGGCTTGAAAAACATTGGCATGCGAAAGAACTGGCTCGAAAAACATTGGCATGTGAAAGAACTGGCTTGAAATACATTGGCATGTGAAAGAACTGGCTTGAAAAACATTGGCACACGAAGAACTGTCGCGAAAAACATTGGCATGTGAAAGAACTGGCTTGAAAAACATTGGCACACAAAAGAGCTGGCTCGAAAAACATTGGCATGTGAAAGAACTGGCTTGAAAAACATTGGCACACAAAAGAACTGGCTCGAAAAGCATTGGCACGCGAAAGAACTGGCTTGAAAAACATTGGCATGCGAAAGAACTGGCTCAAAAAGCATTGGCACGCGAAAGAACTGGCTTGAAAAACATTGGCATGCGAAAGAACTGGCTCGAAAAACATTGGCATGTGAAAGAACTGGCTTGAAATACATTGGCATGCGAAAGAACTGGCTTGAAAAACATTGGCATGTGAAAGAACTGGCTCGAAAAACATTGGCACACAAAAGAACTGGCTTGAGAAACATTGGCATGCGATAGAACTGGCTCGAAAAACATTGTCATGTGAAAGAACTGGCCTGAAAAACATTGGCATGCGAAAGAACCGAGGAATGGAGCAAAAGAGTTTACAAACAGTTTGAAAAAGGTCAAATAGTAAAGGAGGTAATGTAGGGGGCATTTTGGCCATTGAAAACTAACATTAATACAGCTTGTAGAAAATGAAATGCATTATTTTTACCACTGAACATGCCCACCTCACCCCACCCCTCAAGACAAAAAAAGGTAACCACATGTGGATGCCATAGACCTGATTTAGCTTTTGACCACAGCAGTTAAAAGAAATGTATGGCACTAATTTACACAGCGCAATGATCTATTAAAGAACATGCCCAACAGCAGCACTGGTTGTAATCGGATTATAATGAAAACAGTACATAAGTATGTTGAAGACATCACTAAAACACCAAATACAAACTTTGCTACTTATAAACCCAAACTACCCTGTAACAACGACATGGTTTAGCACAATCTCAAATACATTGCATTAACTTCTGAGCATCCATCCACAAAAAAAAAATTAAACGGGAAAGTCCATAAACATTTTAACTTTTAAAAATACTTCTTGCAAGAGAAGTAATATAAACTACAATGTACAGCAGACTCCATGGGCTCCTTTTACCTCAAAACATAGCAATTAAGAGTAATTTATCCAGCACAGCAAATCAATAAACAGGCCCAAGTAAAAGCAACACACCCATATTCACATTACAAGCAAAGCAGTACATTTTAACCTTATTAAAAATGCATAATAAGTTAAATGCACACATTTATAAGTATAAATGAAAACAATCTTGAAACAGCTTCGGCAAATTGGCAACATGTATCTACTAGAATAATAAATGAATTACATTAACTGTTAACATTCCCCCTCAAAAGGTAGACTTATACCATATACACATGGACTTGTAGGAACAAACAGTAAAAATTACCTAAACAGTATATAGTAACTTCCTGAAAACAGCATTAAATTGCGCACATTTCCATACAAAAAGGTGCAAACTATGCTCGAACATTTTCTATCTGCAAACAGACAATACCCAGAAAAAGCTACAATAGAACTGCATCACACTAAATTTATATTTCACTGCCCCCCAACAGAAACAAACAACTTCTATAAACAGTTCAGCCTTTTAAAAGTAATGCTTCCAAATCATACCCCCAAGAATAATAACAATTACATATACATTCAGGTTTTATATCTTTAAAAACTACTACTCAAAAATATCAAAATAACCACTGCACAGATTTAAATACTGCGTACTGCACCCACCATCTACCTCTAAACATTAAAAAAATTAAACCACAATATATTCCCATTTTAAACTAGTACTCAAAAGTCTCAAAATAACCACTGCACAGATTTAAATACTGCATACTACATCCCTATCTACCTCTAAACATTAAAAACTTAAATAAAGCACACTATTCCTATTTTAAATAAATAAAGCCACAAAATGCAAGTATCTACTTACCACTATCACAGTTATTGCTGGGCTAGCTTGCTTCCTTCCTGCTGGAATGGCTAATTGGTTGTTCAAGTAGTGGCTGGGCTGGCTGGCAGGCTCCCTTGCTGGCTTCTTTCCTGGCTGGCTGGTTTCTTGGCTGGCTTCTTTCCTGGCTGGCTTCTTTCCTGGCTGGCTGGCTTCTTGGCTGGCTTCTTGGCTGGCTGGCTGGCTGGCTGGCTGGCTTCTTGGCTGGCTGGCTGGCTGGCTTCTTGGCTGTCTTCTTTCCTGGCTGGTCTGGCTGGAGAAATAGAATCAGATCTTCGCAGCTGCTGTAGAGCTTAGTGCTCTACAGCTGCAACCTTTATGGAGCTCTTCTGAGCAAGTTCCCACCCCCTCCAATCCCTGCAGCCAATTACTGTGCTGCATTACCACCCGGTAATCCCTCTAACTGCAGGTCCGGATGGTGACGTAGCCACATTGCCGTGGAAAAACAGGAAGTATTTTCAGTTTTCCCTTGGCAATTGAATTTGCGATCGCGAAAAGGGGAAAACGGGACTTTTAAAGTCCCACACTCGGTGACTGCGGGAAGCGGGATGAGAGGCCTCAGCCCGTGAGTGTCCCGCTGACAATGGGACGGGTGGCAACCTTATAATGGGCTGCATATCCCATTTGTCTTTCAGCACAACCAAGGAGAGACAGACAGACAGACAGACAGAGTAAGGAAAGTGGCACCAGTAACTTGTGGCAGCAGAGGTTAGTTGCACTTGAGATTAGAGCATCTGGTTTCTTCTCCTATACTATGTTAGGTGTACAATTTATAAACAAACAAATGCAGAAACAGAAAAAACAGATACTGGAGTAAGGCACAGCAGAGCAGGAGAGTCACAATGTATGAAACAGCTGTTTTATCCCAAAAAACAATCTCGTTTAAAACACCAAAAAAACCCACAATTTAAAACACAATTTGTTAAGCGCTTTCATCTCTGTCAAATCAGAGACTTTTTCAGAACATCCTTTTACTGCTCAGTCTTTGTTTTAAATACATGAACACTGATAAACATGCCCCCCCCCCCCAACTACACAAATTGACCAACCGGCTTCCTATAATACAAAATATATATGCAAGTACTAAACATGTATTAAAAATTAAAATATTTAAAATGACTATCCACACTAATTAAAATATAAATCTATATAATTATATGTATAAAAGTGTTTTAACCATTCAAATACCAATTAACCATGGACAACCCATGCAAAATTATGCAAATATATAAAATTACAAGCATTTAAACATTTATAACATACAATTCACCATCATTTTATCTTTCCATAGCTTTTAGTTTTAAGAAGCATGAATGGTAGAATGAATCATCTAAGCGAGGCCACTGTGTGGTGTTAGTTTTAAGTTGCCACATTGCTTCTTGTTTTTCTAAATATAATGCCCACGGATCACCTTTTATATCAGGCTCAATAACTTCTAAGACAACAAATATAAAGGAGTGGTCATTTAATGCCATACAATGTTTAGACAATGCATTTCTGTCCTTCTTATTCCTTATGTCCCGTAGATGTTCATATATATGATTTCTCAGTTTCCCCTTGGTTTTCCCAATATAGAAACAGGGACACTTCATACAGAAGGCACAATATACAACTATCCTGGAAGTTAATATATGTAGTTAGGGGGTGTGGGGGCACAGCCCTCCACACTGGGTGGTGTGGGGGGCATAGCCCCCACCTATTCTGGTTTTATATTGTCCACTTTACAATTCAGTATGTTGAAATTTAGCATTGAAAGATTTCAGTATTATGGGTTTCAGTCAAGTGATTTTTCAGTATTTCGAAATTTCAGTCTTATGGTCTCAATCAAATGGGATTCAGTCAAATGAAGTTTCTATCATCTGATAGGGATCCGTATATATGTATATATATATATATATATATATATATATATATATATATTTACACACTGAAAAATATAGTAGAATCAAATCACAGCCAGTATCCAGAAAAAAGAAACATTTAATGGTGAGCGCTTTCACGACAAGTTTTGCCGCTTCATCATACAACACAACATCTTTTTACTTTGGTATGTAAAATATATTGCAACCAATAAAAACGCTTGTGTAATTAACAATCAATTAAAAGCATTAAGAAGACACTTAAAATTTAAAACCATAGATACAAATTGTCATCTTACTAAGTTCCTTGCCTGCAAAAGTGGCTTTATGAAAGCCTTATCATTGAGCCCCTTCCCCATTGTAGCTCTTATCCTAATTATCCATTTCCACCAATGATAATGCTTCCATTGTCTTATTAATGCTTTTATTGATTTTTAATTACATATGAGTTTTTATTGGTTGCAATATATTTTAAATACCAAAGTACAGAGATTTTGTATTGTCTGATGAAGCGGCAAAACTTGTTGTGAAAGGGCTCACCATTAAAAGTTTCGTTTTTTGGTTGCTGGCTATGGTTTGGTTCTACTATATTTTTCAGTGCATTAGCTTTTATCATTTGATGGAACCATTTGTCTGCACCGCATTCTGTTTTATTTTTGTATATATGTATACACACACACACACACACACACATATATATATATATGTATATATATATATATATATATATATATATATATATATATATATATAAACAGAGCCACGGTGGTGCAGCGGTAGCATTGTCGCCTCACAGCAAGAGGTTCTCCCATTCGATTCTCGGCTGTAGCGCCTTCTGTGTGGAGTCTGCATGTCCTCCCCACAGTCGAGTGGTGTTCGAAAGACATGCGTGAATGGGCATGCCTTCATTGAAGGTTGGGTGTCGAGCTGGCACCTTGGCACCGTAAAAATCTACTGCCAATCATTAGCGGACCGGAGTTCTGCTGTGGCAACCCCTAACTGTGAAAAGTCGAAAGAAGAAGACATATATATATATATATATATATATATATATATATACACACACACACACACACACACACACACACACACACACATATATATATATATATATATATATATATATATATATATATATATATATATTTATACACACATTCATATACATACACATACTGTATATATGCATAAGGAGTACTGCAGTTTGTCAGAATGCTGTACACCAATGTGTTTCACATAAAAAAACTTACACTGACAGCACATTATGTTGGAGGGCAGTAGTATAAATTAAGAGGGATGCAGAGTTCATATCTTTCACTTACATTGCTACTAAACAGCACTGATTGTGGCTTACCAAATCAGGTGGCACTGGCAAAGGGCCAGGGTATGCAAACTTCCCTCTGCCAAATGCTTGTTTTGTGTTTGTTTATGGCTTTTTTTAAACAAAATTCTGATGCTTTGGGTCTGATATATTGAATCTTCATGGTAATTTGCATTGATGATTCAATAAAATAGTACAAGAGTGTCAAGGCTCCAAACTGCTGAGCTGCTTCTTGTAGTCAGAGGTACAGGGTTTGATTCCTTCCAGTTTCACTTGTCTACTGGGTGACTCCAAGCAAGTCACTTAATCAGGTAGTATTCCTCAGCCACCCCAGAAAAGGGATGCTTGTGTAAAGTGGGGTTAATCAGTTAACAAATGTATAAAATAAAAATAAATTAAAAAAAAAATGCCCATATGCATTTTAGATTGCAGTTTTGGGCTATTTATCCACACATCCATTACTCTTCTTCTTCTGGCTTTTTCCCGGTTAGGGGTCGCCACAGTGGATCAACTGGCTGCTCATGATTGGCAGTGGAGTTTTACAGTGTCAGTTACCAGCCCAGCACCCAACTTTTCACAGAAGGCACACTTGCACACACTCATTCCTAGGGCCAATTTAGAGTATCCAATCCACCTACAGCATGTCTTTTGGGATGTGGGAGGAAAATGGAGCACCCAGAGGGAACCCACACAACCAAAGCGAGGACATGCAGACTCCGCACAGAAGGCACCCCAGCCAAGGATTGAACTGGAGAACCTCTTGCTGTGAGGTGACAATGCTAACCTGCACCACCGTGGCCGCTCATCCGCACATCCATTACTCTGAGTATCTGAAAAGAAATTAAGTACTGACTGTTGTAACTGCAGAAAACTTTGATGGCCATTAGAAATGCAGTGAACATTGTATACATGGGATTACTTTTTCCTGATGCTGGGGTTATTCCCTCCACATATCTACTATTTATACGCACTAAGTCTGAGATTACTGTGTTTTGGAGTCTAGGATATACTGCTGTCTCAAACATGTCTATTTATGCACTTTCAGTGTTGATATTTCAAAGATCTCAGATATGATTTTTGAAACTTCAGATGAAACCAGTGTTTGGTATATTTATTTCTGTTATTTTATTTTATTTTTTTTTTTACATTTTAAGTTCATTCTTATTTTTTTTTCTTTTGCATTTCATCATGTTTGCGTTCCTGTTTTACCATTTCATTTCTTTTATATTTTCATCATTGTATTTAGTCATGTAGTTTAGATGGGTGGATTCATTAATGCCTACACTAAGTGTAAACCATTCTGAAGCCAACACAATCATAACTCCCACCTTCTTCATAATTTTAGTTTTCCTACTGATTTTCTTGCAATCCAGCCCATTTTCTTTCTTGAGTTTTTACCTAGTAGTGCTTTTGTGTGTGATTGTGGGGATGTTCTGTTTAACTGTGTGATTTAGTTGCAGTGCTGTTGCATAGATGTTGGCACTGGTTGTGTTGTTAGTTGATTTTATGTCTGTGTTTTGAAAAAGATGTTCTTGTCATTTGTATTTATTGATATTATTTTCATGACTTTTATGCTTTGTGTAGGTGAACAATTTTTAGAATGAGACACTGTTGTATATTTTAGGTTTTGTAGTTCTCATAATACTTTTCCCCTAATTTAAGTGAATGGAATATAGTCTGCTACTGTTCTATTTTTCATTCTTTAGCTGTATATATTTTGCTGTTGTATATAGAGTGGTGTCATCTTACATCTTGGAATAGATATAATATTTTTTGTTTGTTTTTTTATTATAATGATCTAATCAACATAAATTTATTTTTTAATGGCACCCTATCTGAAGTTCAAGACTCAATAATACGCAACGTGAAACTATGACAACGTAAATCTAATCTGATCCAAGTAACAACAAACTTTAAAAATCATCATTTAAAGTGTTTCTTGTAGGTGACAGGTCCTCCTGTAATTCTTAGTTTGCAGACTTCACCCCCTCCCACATCTCTGATACTTATATTTATTAGCTCCAAGATGGGTATTATCTCAAAAATAAAGGGCATATTCAAATTTGGTAACCATCTGTAATGTCAGGACCTGCTAGGCTGAGTGCTGAAATACAGAGAGTAAATGTACAAAAGAACAGACTTACATATTCTAAGCCTGAGATGTCATTTCTTCGAATATTCCCTTTTCTCCAAGGTATGGCAATGTCTGAGTTGGTATATCCCTTTTCTCCAAGGTATGGCAATGTCTGAGTTGGTATATCCCTTTTCTCCAAGGTATAGCAATCTCTGACTTGGTATATCCCTTTTCTCCAAGATATGGCAATCTCTGAGTTGATATATATGAGTTTGGGGGGGTGAGGGATGGAAGGGGGCTTTCTTACCTACAAAAAGAAGTATGGAATTATTAAGTAAAGATCTTTTTAATTATTTCACTGTTGAAAATCCACTCATACCTCAAATACATGACCTCCCCAAGATACACAAAGACCCATATAACACGAAATTTAGACCTGTAGTAGCAGGGGCAGGATGGCTAACAGAACCCATCTCTATATACCTGGAAAAGGAATTGAAGACAGCACTCAATGAATATGCATATGTCTTGAAAGACACAGAACAGTTTTTAGTGGACCTTTATGGGGCAGTGATGCATATGTCTTGAAAGACACAGAACAGTTTTTAGTGGACCTTTATGGGGCAGTGTGCAAATGGGAACAGCAGATATGGGGATGCTAGCCACACTAGATGTAGTGTCTTTATTTACAAGTATACCCAATGACCAGGGGATAAGCATGGTTTAATCAGTGTTGACAAGGCAAAGAAAGTTCTTTAATACTAAGATAGACTTTCTCTGTATGTTACTAGAATTGGTACTAGAGCACAACATATTTATGTTCAATGGCATATGGTATAAGCAGTTGTCAGGGGTTGCCAGGGGCACAAGTTGTGCCAACACATATGCAAACCTGGTTATGGTTAACTGGGAATTTGAACACCTGTTAGGTAATCCCCAAAAAGCCTTTTATAGGCGTTTCATAGATTATCTTTTTATTTTTTGGAAAGGTGATGGTGAACAACTTAAATCCCTGTATGCATACCTAAATACTACTAGTGACTTTTTAAAGTTTACGATGAACTGTTCTGAGATGAATTTAGACTTCCTGGACGTTACCATATACAGAGAAAATGACCAATGGTCTATGAAAGTACATAGGAAACAATGTTACAGACCATCTTTTCTACACAGAAACAGTATGCATAACCCTAAGATTTTCCTAACATAATCAAAGGTCAGGCAATGAGAGCATCTCACCTATGTTGTCAAGTGGAAGTGTATAGAAATGAAGTAACTAAGCTAAGAACAGGTTTCATTAATAGGGGGTATAGTGAACATGAAATTGATAAGGTGTACCATAATGTACACAAAGAAAGGAAAGGTAAAGCTAAGCCCTACTACTCTGATAGAGCAGGTAGTGACAGGGTAGGTATCAGGAATAGTGTATTACCATACATTCCGATGGTTTTACCATATACAAGAGATGTGAAAAGGTTTGAAATCATCATACGACAAAATTGCCATATAGTGTTAGTAGATGAGGATACTACCAACATAGTGGGTGGACAACCACATTTTGCATTTAAAAATAAGAAAAATCTGAAACAGCAGCTTTGCTATCCAAGGACACCTGCTCTTATGGATAGCACAGTGAATGGTACCCATAAATGTGGAAAATGTACACAGTGCATTTATATAGAAGAATCAAGGTTTTTTAAGCACCCTGAAACAGGGCGTCTATGGGAGCTAAGGAATTCTGCTGATTGCAATACTAAGAATGTAGTGTATGTAGCTCACTGCACAACATGTTTCCATTTCTATGTTGGCAAAACTAACAGTCACCTTAGGGAACGGATAAGGGATCACCTTTACTGCACTAGAAAAGGGCAACTGTATAGTGCTTTGGGGGATGACCATATATTTTTGTTTCGGGTTTTGCACATTCAGAATGTCAGCAATAGGATGGGGGACATAGTCAATACTACTGAAAATATGGAAGTAAAACGGATTTTGCATTTAGGAGCACATAGAGGTTTTGGTTTGAATGATAGTGTTCCATTGAAGCCAGTGCTAAAATCTAGAAGGTTAAAATAAAATAAAAAATAATAATACTATTTTAACAAGAGAAAACTACATAAACACATGTAGGGCATTGGGTCAATATGACAGTATTTCGTGAGCTTCTTCTAGCATAGATATCATTAAAGGCAAGCATTTGTTGAGATGTATGTATTAAAGCATATGTATTTACTAGATGGACAACATGTGAATTTATTAGGCAGAATATATGTATTACGTTGTTGAGTGTGTACTGCTTATATTTTTATATATATATATTTTTTTTTTATATATATTTTTATGCTTATATCTATGCACATAAGTAGTTACTAAATAGGCATAAGTATATGTATTTATTCATTGACTTTTTATGTATTTTATTTATATTTATCCACATGTTCTTGTCTTTACATTTTGTGCATGTGGTTTTTAAAAAGAGTTTTTCTGACTTCTGCAATTAACTAAGGGCAAAACGTAACCATAGTAAGTAATTGTTTGCTGAGAGCTGAGTTAACTTTGAGTGGTAGGGCTGGTTGTTTTAGTAATGAATTAAAGTATTTAAGTGCTGTTGCTGTTTGAATGAACACAATATCGTATTTGCATATGTGTTGGCACAACTTGCTTATACCATATGCCATTGAACATAAATATGTTGTGCTCTAGTACCAATTCTAGTAACATACAGAGAGTCTATCATGCTTATCCCCTGTCATTTGGGTATACTTGTAAAATAAAGACACTATCTCTGGTGGCCAGCATCCCCATATCTGCTGTTCCCATTTGCACACTGCCCCATAAAGGTCCACTAAAAACTGTTCTGTGTCTTTCAAGACATATGCATCACTGCCAAAGCGCTCACCATTTTGTATTAAAAAAGATTTTACTTTGTCGTGGTTCAGCTTCTTTATTCCAGCTACCTTCCTACTGAGCACCTGTGTTTCAGCACCTACAAAAAGAAGTTTAAATGGAAAAGAGCGATATTGTGTTTTCAGTCTTTTTTTGTTAGCTTTTTGGCACTCAGCATTTTGAGTACCGATGTTTCAACAGGGATCCTTCAAGTTTACAGCAATTTTGGACTTCATATATGTTTTCCTCCAATTGTTCTTAATTCCTATAGTTCTCAGGTTTTTGCAGTTGCAATCCTCAAATTCAACAGAACCCATTTTTGAATTAAATAACCAAGCTGTGAGTATGTTTTACAGGTATACTTTCTGCTAGCTGTATGTTTTTATTCCACCCACCTTTAGGATGACCAAGGCTGGGATAAAATATTTAATTATATGCCATCTTTGTATGCTGATTGCTCAAGGTAGACAATTTTCAAACATAACTCTAGAGTACATTACAAAATTATATAAATACAGAAAGTAAAAGCACAATTCAAAAAAATGAGCCCCAAATAAAAGAAAATAAATACAGGAATTATTAGAAAGAATGTACTTTAAGTTACAGGAAAATATGTACAACAAGGTAGCTGTGGCCCCAGCTGCTAATGAACATTGTAAAATGGGGGAGGGGGTCAGCAATTAAGATGGGTTTTAAGGAAGAAAAATGCAAATAGTAAAGATGGCTAAGTGTGTGTGTGAAGGAAGCCTGCTGGAATAGGCTAAATCATCAATCCAGTCTGAGAACTTCTTTTGCCAGGAAAGAGATGCTGAGGAGAGAAGGAAAGTGAGGTGTGAGAGGAAGATTCCTTAAGATGGTTCAGTAGGTGATGCTTGGGGTGATGATTTGGAGGAAAAATATGAAAAGTGTTTTGGTGAATACAGGGAAATATGTGACTAGAAGAATTCTGATGGAAAACAATGAAGAAGAAAGACAAAGGGGAATGCCAGGCACAGTCTTACTTTTGGGAAAAAGGTAGTAAGGATTACAGTGTAAAAGAGATGAGGTGATACTGGTTATTAAGAAGGCTGTTAAGATGGAATATAGTATTTAAGTGAGTGGTGCATGGAGAACTTTTGAGTGCAAAAGACAAGTGTAGGAAGCATCTGCATGTTGAATTGCTTTTGGCACCTAACAGACCGGCTGTCTGATGTAGAGGGATAAAGCCCTATGCCTCAGACAACTCTAGTTCAGTTATCAGCTTGGGTGGTGTAAAAGCCAGACATGGGAGTGTAAGACTGGGTGGTATATTCCAGCTCACCCATCCTGGGGAGAGGGAGAGGAAGATAGACCCAGTTGGCTGGGTGTTCTCACAGAAATGGAGGCTTGCACATAATCTGGCTGTAGACTGTGGTACATGGGTTTCATGATTAAAATTATGTTTTTTTGTTTCCCTCAGTAGAAACTAATTAATTTAGTCTATACAGTGGCAATGTAAAATGATCATTTATATTGTACTACATGAAAAAATCCAGCAAAGTAAAAACAATCCATTATTTGCTCAGCCTTTAATAGGTAAAGGCATTTACCCTATTTTCTCTGTATCATGGAGATGACAGAGATCACATTTCCTATGTTCAGTTTATAAGTAAATTTCCACAGACACAAACAGTAAATATAATAGGAGTCTTTGATATACACTCTGTCTTAAACAAACACACACACACACACACACACACACACACACACACACACACACACACACACACACACACACATATATATACACACACACACATATATACACACACACACACACACACACACACACACACACACACATATATACACACACACACACACATACACACACACACACACACACACACACACACACACACACACACACACACACACACACACACACACACATGCACACAGAGAAACTGGAGTATTCTTTTTGACAGATGTGTCTTTTTAAAGGCAAGTCACAAAAAATAAAATAATGTGACAGATTCAACAGGACCTTATCTCTTGACCTATTAATGCAAGAAATCTGGACAGAACCAGAAGTAATGGGGGAACAAAAGCCCAAAAATAGGGACAGACTTTAAATATTGCTTTTATAGAATTAGAAAGTTCTTAGAATAACAGGTTTTGCATTTACTGGCATTTCCTGAAAAATATGAACCTTGAAACTCAAATGTCTATCATTATATGTGACTTCAATCCTCAGTGATTTACCAGAAAAATCACATTTTTTTGAGAAAGAACAAAAAAATATGAGGCAAAAATCTGGACAACTGAGATCTATGAACAGGACAAGGTCTATGTCTATGAAAAAAAGCTTTCCAGCACATACAAATATGTCTGTTTACAACATCATCCCAAAATTAACTCTCAACAGATCTTTTAGGATTTCTTCCCCTCACACAGGAGCTAAGATTCCCACATGGGGCAACCGAAGTTATGAGCCAGTGGGTTGTAGCTATATAATTTGAGTTTTACATAATTCATTAACATTTACTTTCTGGATTTGCTTTTTGACATGTCCTTGCACTACTGACATTTATTTATGATTTATTTATTATTTGCAGGTGGTAGGTGGGTGCTAATTTTAATAAGTCTGATTGGATTGACCTTGATCTCTACAAAATGCTCACAAATGTGACATCTCTTATATGCAAACCATGGAAACCTTGATTTTGATTATATGTAAGTTGTACTACTAATATGTGGCTACACCATTTATGTTTTCACTGTTCTTTCTTTTAAAGAAGTTATTTACTTCATTATTGTACTTTATGATCATACTTTGTTAATTTCTGGAGTGTTTCTCCCTGGACCTCTGATGAAAATGGGTTTCTGGCCCAGTCGGACTTCCCCAGTCACCAAATGTCAATAAATAAATAATAATTAATAGTGAATTACAAAACACTGAGTACTTCTGTCACAGTACAAAAGCCCTGCATCAGTAAACCACAGCTTCAAAACTGAAAACAAGTGTAATCACAGTAGTGGTACAGTTAGGAAAAGGTTTTCTTAGTAATGTAATAGGGTTAGGGTTAGAGTTAGAGTTATAGTTAAGGTGAGCATACATGAGTAAGGTGGGCAGGGATCTTCATCCCTGGCACCATCTTACTCATGTATGCTAACCCTAACTGCAACCCTAACAGTACCTCTGCCTATCACAAATGTGACCTTTATTAGCATCATTTTCTAAAATGATTGTCCTAATGAGGGTCATAAAGGTAGCAAGAAAAACAAGATAGACCAGACTTTCACATCCCCAACAATGATTTCCATTTCATGTTTTCAAATCATCAGACATTCACTGACAAGTTGAGAAACATTAACCCTCTAAACGGTTTTGTGCCTGCCCTGTGACCGCATCTCTGGGAGCTATGGCTGGTACATTTCCCATGGAGGCACTGCCCTGTGACCCCATCTCTGGGAGTTCCATCTCTGGGAGTTAAGCCTGGCACACTTCCCATGGAGGCACTGCCCTGTGACCCCATCTCTGGGAACTATGCCTGGCACACTTCCCATGGGGGGCACTGTGGCAGGCATCCTCATAAGATGCCTTATCCCCCTCAACTGACTCTGCTGACTCTTTGTGGAGATAATAATTTGCTTAATTGGGCATCTATAAAGATATCTTAAGAAGACATGTGGTAGAAGAATCTCCTTTTTTATTCAAATAGTTAATCCCAAACTATATAATGAAACTATGTACACAATGCTGCCTTATTATCTTGCTGTTAGACACTTATTTGCATTGTTCTGTTCAGATACAGGTTTGGCAAATTTGGGACATTGCTCATGACAGAATAGTCTATCCATTGAGATGAATCAAGTCGTACATGGCATTCCCTGGCTACTTAAATTGGGAATGCAGCATCTAAGAGAACAGTCAGCAAAATACCATATCTTTTTGGTCCATTTTAAAAATTGAAAGCTAGAAAAATAAAATCTGATGATAATCTTCTGTTATGCCCCTATCAAAATATTGATTCCTTCAGTAACCAGATTGTTTAAAATACATACTTCATCTTTAGTTAAGAACCTGCAACAGTTTATAAGCTGTACTAAAACTCAAAAACGTTCTCAACATTAAAAGTAAAATCACTGTGAATGAAAAAAATCAATTTTAAATGTAAAAAAGATAAATATATACTGTAATCTATAGTCAGAAAAGTATAATTATAAAACTGGGAACCTTCAAAGGAGCTCATAAATAAATAGCATTCTGTTTTTTGGCCTGCCAAAGACAAGGGCAGCCAGTTTTCTACCACCTTCATGCAGATTTTTTACTCCCAGTCTGCTGGCCCTTTACAGCATGCCTCTATAAATATCAGGACTCAGTGATCCCTTCTGCAATGACCTACTTTGGTGACTCCACCTCGCCTTTCATTGAGAAATTTCTTAACTTTAGGAACTGCAAACATTTTTTTAAATAAAAGCAGACATCAGCTAATTAGCTGAGGGTCCTTCATGACTTGCTTAGCAGCTGAAAGAAGAGGTGAATATGAAAACCTACTTGGAGCAAATTCATGCCAGTTCCAAATAAATTCAAAATTAAATATGCAAAGGCTTTACAAACTCACTACCAAGACAATGGCATATTTTCTCTGTGAAGAGATGGCATTACACTTTTCAATTGACAGCATGCTTTCTCATTGTTTTTCAATGTCTTTCATTTAGTATACATCATTAGCAGTGCAAATGCAACATCATTTATTTAATTAAGACTACATTATACACATGAAAAAAATACCCTTCATATTTTCAATATGCCATAAATACACTCACTTCTGTGAAAAATAATTCTAGGCTGTTTTTTACACAGATTTTTTTTTTATTCACTCTGCACCAAGTCTAATCTAACTGAACTTTATATTAATTATAAGCAACAGATACCCCTTGCATTTTATTATTTTTAATTCCATTGCCTATTAAGATCATGAAATGCTATTAAGTAGTATTTGATTATAACCCAACTTACTGAATCATGCTTGTTAATTTTGTGTTTCATCATTTGCTTGTTTAATCACATTGCACCAAGTGCTATAATAAAAAAGTGTGTGTTAGACACGATTGCTGCAATGAATATTTATGTGCAAGTTTGTGCTTTTGTTGTGCATTTATATTTTATATTTAAATAAGTTTGAATTAGTTTGGTATGGAAGGGTAATGCTCACATTTGAGGTACAGAATGGTGAATTCCCCCTGCTGCGTTACTGAAGTTTTATTTCGAGTTAAATGGTAAGTATGCATTTGTGTAGTCCTAGTGATTATTTTGTATAAGTTTTCATATTGTTTTTAAGTGGGAGATTCATTTCATGTAATTTTTATTTTATCAGTTAACAGAGTAAACACACTTGAAAAAAATACCCTTTACAAGGGTGACCCACTAGCACAACATGGTTGAGTAACATGCTTAGAGATGCACTGTAAGCAAAAATAATCCGAGGGAATTAAACACTGGACTAAAGGAAGCAGCTTGTTAAAAGCTTATTAGCAAACCATAGCTCTAATCCTCTGCACCATCTATCAGATGGACCAAATTTGAGATTTGGTGCCAAGACTGCATGTGATTTGCATCTGAGTATATTTAAACAAGTTGTCACTGGTCTGAGCTTCATTAATCAATTAATTATTTTGATTGTTTTCAGGATGCCCTAGATTAGATTGGTCTGAGCTTCATTAATCAATTAATTATTTTGATTGTTTTCAGGATGCACTAGATAAGCAAATTCTACTTACAAGTATGGTTATTTGATGTTCAATTTTCTGTCATGAATGTTTCCTGATTATCAACTCCCACATACTGTGACCGTTACTAAAAATAATGCATCTTAATTATTTGTAAAATAAACTGCACAGGCAGTGATGAATTATGCTGGACATGTTGTGGTCTAAAGTGTAGCAATGTCAAAAGTGAGTCATAGCTGAGTACAAAAATGAATTTACTCTTTTTTTTCCTTTACATTGTAGATTTAATACTGGCAAGTTCCCATACAGCATGGTATGTAGAATGTGAAGCACACTGGTTATGCTTCAAAATCAGCAAAAGGATAAATATGTCATGCACTTTTCTAATGCCAGAAAAGTGCATAATGTTTTTGTTATGCAACTTTGTGAGCTAATACATTACAGTTACAACACGGATAGCCACAGGTGCTCTTTGGTCTTGGCCATTCTCTCTGCATCAGTACTAAGTGTCTTACAGCTTTAAAAGCTGTAAAGCTATTCTCACTCCTAGACTTTTGTTTCTGTATGTAACAAGTAGTACAGCTAAAGTTCTACTACAACAAAGTCTAATAATCACAAATCTCTGATCATAATCAACTAGCATTGTTCTTTCAATACAAACATTATAATTCACTTCCTGAGCTTTGCTTCATTCTGCTGTTGAGGTAAATTCCTTGATGTAATGGGTCAAATTCAGTAATTTGCCTTCTTTTTCTTGATGTTTCCTGTAGTATTAAATATAGCAATAACCCACGCCTGGGTGTGGGTAATGCACTTACCAGGGGTGGAAGGGGGGTTTGGTCGAGGGGGCGGCCGCAAACAAACCCAACCGCCGGTAACATTACCCATGAGCGTATATTATTATTTAAGACATTGTTATAGAAAAAAAGAACTGTAACTGTACTAATAATTAAATATAATATAATGTGATTTGCCAATCCGTCTCAGCAGATGTCGGGCCGCCGGCAGTTCTGATGTACCGCCTGGTATAATATCCAATAATCACTGTTCTCACAGCTCTGCACTTTCAAAACTTGCTAAATTGGTTTTGAATTATACTTACTATACTAATATATTGCCTGTAATGCTCTTATATTTTTTTCAAACCATTTATATATTAGGCTTATAATCTTTGGGCAATTACATGTATTATTCAAGTTAGGCAATATTGCTTGTACATATTAAAGCACAGAAGCCAATATACCTTAAAACAGCAGCAACAAATCTTTGCTACAGAGGCCAGTATACCTCACTTTTAGTATACATTTTCTTAATTTAAAATTGCCAAAAAGGGGTGTTAAATGATAAAAAAACTAAAAAAACATTCTTGGCACATTTTAGAGATGATTATTTGACTACTACAGTAACTTTTCTAGCCAAATCATTTCCCTGCAATTTCAGATTAAAATCAATGGAGAATTCAGACCAGAAGTGTCTTGTTATTTATTAGTATGTTGTCTCACCTCTACTCTGCTGTGTCAGAGTAGCACTCATTCATGTCAAAATAAAGATCAGTGAAATCTTATCTAAGACTGCTGCATTGTTTGTGGAATGCAGCTGTCTTTTGATATCAGTGCAGTAAGTGCAGTATAACCTCAGGAACATCCTCTGAGATTATTTTATTCACTGACATTGCTTGTTTAGAAACAGATTAACATATCACCTGGAGCAACTAAAGAAGGTATAAGAACACCTCACAAAGAGAACTGAAGGGCTTCATGGCTTGTCTTAAAGGCACAGACTGAAGCAACTCTATCTTTGTCATCTCTGAACCTTGATAATTTCTTGGAAGAAACATCTGCCTAACACACAAAGCATTAAATAACCCTTTATTGTTTAAAACCCTGTGGACTGAATGATCCCTTGGTGTCCTGAATGTGACAGCACTCTGCCTCAATAGAAAATAGTATCAACCGTACTACGAAATGTAGCTACTTCATCTAAAAGACCCCTGTGCCTATGGAATAAACTCCCCATCCCATTTAATCTCAGCTCATCAGTCCATCCTATCAAGCGGGAATTGGAAGAAAGCATGGGCAGCAATAAGCTCCAACATGGAAGCCTGGGCATTAAGCTCCTCAGTGGCCTATAGGCTTAGAATCATTCAATAAACCTACAAACCTATCAGTCTGATGACTATATCCACTTTCATCCATAGAGTCATTTGAGTTTCTCACCATCTTCTTCAACAGTGGCAGATAACTTCGAGTTCATCAGTGTGACCACTTGTTCCCTGGTTGTGATTATTTCACACCATCCAAGATGTGTCCCAACTGAGGTCTTATCAGATAAGTATGGGGTATTTAGGAATATCAAAAAGGTTTTTTTTATCAGTCCTTGAATATGTGGTTTCTTCTTTTTAATTTTATTTCACTCCTTGCTGTTTTCTCATCTTTAAAGTATGTTTTTCCATTGACAATCTTCTAAACAGTTTATTTGAGTTTCTGGGTAACTATTTTCTGCTTGATGTTGCCCTAGAGGAGACTTAATTGCATTATGGAGTCATTGCCTGAAGGATGACTTCAGGATGACTTATTAAGTTTTAATCCACTGATACAAATGGCCTGAATGACAAAAATAAATGGTCCTGTTTTAGACATGCCCTTGAAATGTACAAATGAATGCCTGCTTTGTGCAGGACATTTATATCATACAGTAGAAGATAAACTATTAAGATAGAAAGAATCAACATTTTTTCTGAAGGAAACATATTTCATTCTATAAAAACATACCCTGGGATTCATGAACAATTGTGCAGGATTCACATGAAGCCTACACAATGTTTATGAGTTAGCGTGAAGAGCAGCAGTGTTAAACACATATGCATGCTGCTCATAATGGTCACACAAATAAGCATGACTACGTGGCCAGCAGTAGTGTCAGTGGCCAGGAAATTGTGTTGAGCAGCATGAGCACACAGTAAATGAACAGGAATGTCTATGGGCAAACCTGTTATGTGTGCTTGCGCAGACAGCACTAAGAATTACATAAGGCAAGTAATGTAAGCTGTACACAGGAAGAAAAGTGTACTGTGTACTGTGCACATAAATGAAGCATATAAATACAATAAAAAGTAAGGGGGATGTGAAATGGCAAGGGGAACTAAAATGCATGGGTTACCAGACAGGAAAAGTGTACTGAGGACAATGTGCACAGAAATCATAGTGATGTATGCAGATGTAAGAAGGGGAGGTAAATGTTTAAATTCTGGTATGATAATTGATGTGAAGCTACTTATGTCACAAAGACAACTTTGTAATAATAAAACTTTTCAATACGCATGTCAGAATAATTACTGGTGCTGAGAAATCCCGAGAAAATATAGGTAAATAAAGCAGAAATTATATTATAGGATGCAAAAGTTACACAAAATCACATTGTAACAGAGGGAGTTACATGACATATGAATGTCTTTGACATACTGACTTGAGATAACAGTTCACAAGGAAAGTACATATATAATGGGATATCTGCACAGTGTCCACGTAACATGTTGGAAAATAGGAATGGCTTAGAAGCCATAATCCCCTTTTGCAGGAATCATGAACATATGACCTGGGTATTAACTGTAACCACAGAACTAGCCATAACACATGTACAAGGAGGATTACCCTTGAAGGGAATTATGCTCTTCAGTATTCTAATGGTTATACATCTCATATGTGAGAGTGTGTGTGTGTGTGTGTGTGTGTGTGTGTGTGTGTGTGTGTGTGTGTGTGTGTGTGTGTGGTGTTACAAATGTGGGAGCAGAGTGTGATATATGTAATACCCTTGTGTAATGCACTCCTGCCTGACACAGTTATAATGCTGACAGATAACAGTAGATGCACACGCCGCACCATGATGCAATGTATTCCCCAAAGTTGTGTATTCTCGACACCAGCCACAGGCGATAGAAATTGGTATTGTAACAAACAAATTAAATTAATGTGTGAATTAAGAAAGGATTCCTGAGAATGAATGACATATCAACATGTCAGACTTATGGGAATTAAATGAGTATACTCATGTGTACCCAAATGTGATCAGTCTTATATCAATGTTCCATGGTCAAGGGCAGCTGAATTGTATGTCTGTACACACCACCAAGGAAATGGAGCATACACGTGTATACCACAGTACTCAATGCATGAGCAAGGTAGCACTCTCACCATTACATTGGGAGAACGGATATGTACTTTCAGGAAGTCCAAAGCTATGTTCACATGTGTTGTTGTAACATATCAAGAGGTAAGAATGATATGATGTAATAGTTGTTGTGTGTTACCAGTAAATTCACACAAAATGAAACACTATACTACAATTGAACATTCCTCCAAATAACAATATAGATATTAATCACATTTGGCACAGTGGAACTGTTATCACAGCTGTTGAACTCCACCTATGTGAAGTCATTCAATCAGCTTTACTTTATTTGTCCATAATTTGTATCTGCTAAAATTGATGGGGAAGGCCTCTGCTACTCTATACACACAAAGCTGTATAATGCTTTGTGGTTCTCTTTAGAATCAATGGCGATTTTATTTTCATAACTAGCTTTGGAGGATTTTATGAGGGATCTCAGCTTCTTACTGAGGCTGACCAGGGAGTTCCTGCAATCAAGGGATTTCACTCTTTTTTGCAACAGCTTCTTCCTTCCATTGTAGAGTTTGTTTATGGCAGGAAACCACCAGATTGGCTTCCTTTTTTTGGGGGATAGCTTCTTGGTTCTGTTGGGGATGCACGATCTATGCACTCATGTATGTGCTTATACAGTGCATTTGTATAAGATTTAGCAGTCATACCTCTATTTTACGTCTGTATGGGTGTCGTGAAGTTTGCCACTTCTGTCTTAAGAAGCATGAAGTTGACTTGGAGAAGTTTTTTATGGTGGTTTCCTTAATGGCGGTGGGGTGGGATATTGATGTCTAGGGTGATTAGCTTGTGGTCAGATCTGACCAGCAAGGAGTTGACCTCTGGTGTGGAACATCGGTTGCCCATATTGGTAAAGACCAGGTCCAGGATATTGCTGCCCCTGGTGGGGGGGGGGTATGGACAAGCTGATCCAGGGCATTGGAATTTATGAATTCCAGAAAGCACTGAGCAAATAAGTTAGTACATGAGTAATTTTCCCAGTTGATGATATGAAACTATAATTGTACAATGCCATGAAACGGAAGCCAAGTCATATTATCTGTTCATTATTGACTGCTTTCGTTATATCTGTTCTGATACTTCCAACAGTAATTAGTACTGTGGTAACACTTGTACCATCATTTCAGGAACTCACCCTTGCACAGAAGCAAGCCCCTTATTGATGCAGTATGCACAACTGATGGCAAACATACTGAAGCCTACAGCACACTTTCTTTACTCAGTTTTACTCATGTCTAAACTGCACAAAATTCAGTTTTAACGCTAGTTATTTAACTCTTACTGTTTGTCCTGCAAAGCGACAGCTATAGCTAGTCATCACAAGAAATCTGATCGATGATATGATGGATCAAAGTGCAATTGCTTTCAGTGTTTGCATTTGGATATGGGACATGAGATCCCACTAACTGTAAAACAGTCAGACTATTAAGAAAAAACCTTCAGCAATTCCAGATGGATTATATGCACTTGCAATGCATCTGAGGAGGTATGTACATGAAATATATAGGACAAGCCCACTGCCTATGACAGCATCCAATGTTTATTGTTGTAGTGTGCACAGGTGTATAGAAACAAAATGGGAGAGAGAGAGGCTCAAATTATTTTGAGGTGGTGGAGTGGCACTGTTCAGCAACTGCATGTGTACATGGAAATTCATGAAGACAGACTGTCGCGTTGAAGGGTGTGCTTTCAGGCATATGTCATCTCTACTTATGTGCAGAAATTGCAGCATTGAAGGTTTGTCTGGGCCCCACATGAATGTCAAAACTAGATTGGAAATTTGCAGATCATGGTAATGACAGTATTCTGTATTGTTATTTTCATATGAATGCAGTTGTTACAGCTGGGATTTTGTCTGAGAGGCCCTTCTAAAGAGGAACAAGAAGAAAGCAAATGTGAAGACAAAATCAAGCACGAGTATACACAAACATCAATGGTCATCCACCCCAAGACGATGGACAGTATCAAAAGAACAGGGTGAAGCCCCCTACATGCCTGAATAAAGAACAACGTTTTCATTTTTACACAAACTAGGTGGCAGTGACAAGGAACAAATCAGCCATCCAGTATGTAAACCTTGCCCATGGCAGCAGCAATGCCTACAAACAATGATTAAAAGAGATAGCTCAGTTATGGAAATAAGGCACCATTCAGATGTCTAAACAGGCAGAAGTGCATCAGTTGTAAAGCCTGGTGAATAACAATGAGCCAAACTTTCTGCTCAGGAAGGTAAAGTTGAGTTAATAGGTGGAAAATATCTTGTATCATATCCCTCCATAAAGGTGGTAGCTCTACTGAATTATCTAATTATAGACCCATAGCCAACTTGTCACTTCTATGAAGGCGAGGTAAATCCCAAGGATGCACCAAAAAGCTGTGAACAATAATCCAACAGATATATAATGAACAGGTTCTTTATTGGAACAAACATTCAACGATGGTAAGCGCTTTCACATCCTTAGACGCTTCTTCAGACCTCAATAATGTTGCATGACAATCTCTTCTTAAATATAAAAGCAATTAACACATTCACATCATTAATTCTACTGATATTTATAATTTAAAGTGCTAGTGCATATATACTCAGGATTATAAATATTCCAATGAATATAACAGATAAAAACAACCCTAAATACCATGTCCAAATTCATATTATCACAAGGTCTTATAAAAACATAATAACCTTGCCTACAAAAATGTATTGGAACATTAATATTTAAAAATTAAAACTTAAAAATTAAAGTGCTAGTGCATGTGTGCTCAAGATTGTGAACGCTCAATCCATGCAACAAATAAAAACAACTCTAAGGACTATATTCAGATTTGTAATAACACTAAATCTTATATAAAAAAATGAATCACTAATAAAATATGATGCAATATTAAAACACAACATACAAAAGATAAAAATTATGAAACCATGTAGGAATCTATATGTTTAAAACTAAATTGAGTTGCAAGATGTGAAACATTGAGGCATGAGTCAACCATGTGTATAGTGAGTATCAGTATCAATGTTTCAATGACCTAGACGCTAAAAAGGGCTTCAACGTGATTTTCTCATTCAGCCCATATTTATGTGACTGTAACCTAAGAATCCATTTACTTTCTATTTCCTCTATGTGATTCTTCACATTGCCCAGTCTATTGGTTCTTCTCACTAGTTCAAGTACTCTAAATTTAAAACTGTGGCTGGATCCATACTCCATAATGTGGCATGCTAGGGCATTTTTAGCATTTTCCTTGTTCACTGCATATATGTGTTCTCTTATTCGTTCACGGAGAGTTCTATTTGTCTTTCCTACATAAAACTTATCACATGATTGACACTGTGCTAGATAAACTAAATCATTTGTTCTACAATCTGCGTATCCTCTGAATGTGTAAACATAACCTGTATGTGGATGTGTGAAGGCTTCATTTTCTGTTTTGTATTTGCACTGATTACATGTGCGGCAGGAAAAGGTCCCTTTCCTTTGTGATTGTACAAACTTCTTTCCTGTTTGTTCATAGCACAATAGCCTTTTTAAAGACTTCATATTTTTGTAAGTTATATTAGGCTTATCATCTACTAACATTTTAATCCTATCATCCATCAATAATAGTTTCCAATTATTTTCTATTATTCGCTTAATTTGTCCATTCCTGTTCGTATATGGAATGATCAATCTATTTTTCCCTTTTTGTACACATTCTATGTGTGTGTTGTCACTAGCTTTTCTATGAAAAAACGGCTTACCTTTGTGTGCTCTTAATTCACTACATGATGTTATAATTCCTTTCACATCATCTTCCTTGTAACCTCTAGATGTAAATTTGTTAACTAATCCAACCTGCTGTTCTCTAAAAACTGTATCCTGAGTGGTGAGTTTTGATGCTCTAAGTGTTTGATTCTTCACAATATTGGAATATATATGTTTAGGATGCATGCTGTTGCGATGCAAGAAATTATTTCTCCAGCTCGGCTTCCTATAAACTTCAGTATCTATCCCATTTTGTCCTTTAGTTAGCTTAACATCAAGAAACTCAATCGCAGTTAAGGAATAGGTATTTTCAAAAGCGAGAAAATCTGTGGTACCATTGAGATATGTCACAAACTCACATAGATCTCTCTCATTGCCTCCCCATACAAAAAACACATCGTCCACAAACCGACCATAATATTTGATGAACTCAGCAAATATCACATTGTTGAAAACATACATATCCTCCCAATAAGCCAACACCAAATTGGCGTAGGAATTTGCACAGGGAGTGCCCATGGCTACTCCCTTTTTCTGTAGGAAATAACTGTTCTCATGTAGCAAAACATTATTTTCCAATACCATTTCCAACAATAACATCCATTGTATTACCTTGTTATTAGTAACCCCCTTTTCCAGTAAATAAAGTCTCACATATTCAATGCCTGTGGTGTTAGGTATGGAGGTAAATAGAGTAGCGTGGACGCCTCAGAATGCCTAGTTAACAAAAGGCGACAGATAACAACAGAAGCGCTTGTACATGCGAATGGGGAAGGAAGCATTCCAACAAGAAATGGCTGGTCTAACACAGAACATCAAAATGAGCGTGTCGTACGCAGGAAAATGCCTGCTAATGGTTCGGCGGTTGTCAATCTTGTAAATGAATGTGAAGTCTTTACGGAAGCGGAGGATTTTCCCTCTTTTCCACTTCCTATTCAACAGCAAGAGAGGAAGAGATGGTCCCCACAAAACAAAGTAAGAAAGAGAAAATACATGGAGGAGGTGTACGAGAAACAGAAGAAAGTGCTGAAGTCAATAAGCAAGACTTAGTGGTAAATATTTCCAGTTATGAATTGGATGAATGGGAAATGTCTATACTCAACAGAGGTTTGAACTTCATACCCTCTGGAATTGTTGATGTTACGGACTTTATCATTGACATTAAAATGTTCACTAGGAACATTGCTTTAAAGATGATGTTTGCTAATGAAGGTTTAAATACTGAGAATATGGAAAATATTAATATTTTTAAAAAGCCTTCTGTTTATATGCCGCAATTGCATCCGCTGCTCGAGGTATTTGAGCGAGCCTGCGAGACTGATTTGATTGACCTGTATGGTAGTGAAAATGTTAAGACAGAGTTTTTCAATATGTCGAATGAAGAAAGGAAAGCTCTTTTTAACTTGCAAACAAATGAAAGCATCGTTATTAGACAGGCAGACAAAGGGGGAGCTGTAGTAATTATGGATAGAGCCATGTACCTAACAAAAATAGTGAATATGTTAGCAGATGATGTCACATACAATCCATTGGGCAGATACTCATTGAATAATTTAATAAAAAGCTTTCATAGTCATCTTTATGACTTACTGTTGAGCAATGTCATAGATGAAAGTCTATATAAATATTTTTTGATAGAAGACCCATTGGTTCCTACTTTCAGGGGCCTTCCAAAGATACACAAAGAGTTGTTTGATCCCCCCCTCAGACCCATTGTGTCTAGTAAAGGTTGGACAAACAATTTAAACCTGTTGTTAATAATGTAGACCATATATTAAAAGATACACAACAATTTTTGGAGAACTTAGCATTATCCAATAGTCACACACCTATTGGAGCAGATGACATCTTTGTAACTCTTGATGTTAAATCTTTATTCACCTCCATACCTAACACCACAGGCATTGAATATGTGAGACTTTATTTATTGGAAAAGGGGGTTACTAATAACAAGGTAATACAATGGATGTTATTGTTGGAAATGGTATTGGAAAATAATGTTTTGCTACATGAGAACAGTTATTTCCTACAGAAAAAGGGAGTAGCCATGGGCACTCCCTGTGCAAATTCCTACGCCAATTTGGTGTTGGCTTATTGGGAGGATATGTATGTTTTCAACAATGTGATATTTGCTGAGTTCATCAAATACTATGGTCGGTTTGTGGACGATGTGTTTTTTGTATGGGGAGGCAATGAGAGAGATCTATGTGAGTTTGTGACATATCTTAATGGCACTACAGATTTTCTAGCTTTTGAAAATACCTATTCCCTAACTGCGATTGAGTTTCTTGATGTCAAGCTAACTAAAGGACAAAATGGGATAGATACTGAAGTTTATAGGAAGCCGAGCTGGAGAAATAATCTCTTGTATCGCAACAGCATGCATCCTAAACATATATATTCTCCAATATTGTGAAGAATCAAACACTTAGAGCATCAAAACTCACCACTCAGGATACAGTTTTTAGAGAACAGCAGGTTGGATTAGTTAACAAATTTACATCTAGAGGTTACAAGGAAGATGATGTGAAAGGAATTATAACATCATGTAGTGAATTAAGAGCACACAAAGGTAAGCCGTTTTTTCATAGAAAAGCTAGTGACAACACACACATAGAATGTGTACAAAAAGGGAAAAATAGATTGATCATTCCATATACGAACAGGAATGGACAAATTAAGCGAATAATAGAAAATAATTGGAAACTATTATTGATGGATGATAGGATTAAAATGTTAGTAGATGATAAGCCTAATATAACTTACAAAAATATGAAGTCTCTAAAAAGGCTATTGTGCTATGAACAAACAGGAAAGAAGTTTGTACAATCACAAAGGAAAGGGACCTTTTCCTGCCGCACATGTAATCAGTGCAAATACATAGCAGAAAATGAAGCCTTCACACATCCACATACAGGTTATGTTTACACATTCAGAGGATACGCAGATTGTAGAACAAAGGATTTAGTTTATCTAGCACAGTGTCAATCATGTGATAAGTTTTATGTAGGAAAGACAAATAGAACTCTCCGTGAACGAATAAGAGAACACATATATGCAGTGAACAAGGAAAATGCTACAAATGCCCTAGCACGCCACATTATGGAGTATGGATCCAGCCACAGTTTTAAATTTAGAGTACTTGAACTAGTGAAAAGAACCAATAGACTGGGCAATGTGAAGAATCACACAGAGGAAATAGAAAGTAAATGGATTCTTAGGTTACAGTCACATAAATATGGGCTGAATGAGAAAATCACGTTGAAGCCCTTTTTAGCGTCTAGGTCATTGAAACATTGATACTGATACTCACTATACACATGGTTGACTCATGCCTCAATGTTTCACATCTTGCAACTCAATTTAGTTTTAAACATATAGATTCCTACATGGTTTCATAATTTTTATCTTTTGTATGTTGTGTTTTAATATTGCATCATATTTTATTAGTGATTCATTTTTTTATATAAGATTTAGTGTTATTACAAATCTGAATATAGTCCTTAGAGTTGTTTTTATTTGTTGCATGGATTGAGCGTTCACAATCTTGAGCACACATGCACTAGCACTTTAATTTTTAAGTTTTAATTTTTAAATATTAATGCTCCAATACATTTTTGTAGGCAAGGTTATTATGTTTTTATAAGACCTTGTGATAATATGAATTTGGACATGGTATTTAGGGTTATTTTTATCTGTTATATTCATTGGAATATTTATAGTCCTGAGTATATATGCACTAGCACTTTAAATTATAAATATCAGTAGAATTAATGATGTGAATGTGTTAATTGCTTTTATATTTAAGAAGAGATTGTCATGCAACATTATTGAGGTCTGAAGAAGCGTCTAAGGACGTGAAAGCGCTTACCATCGTTGAATGTTTGTTCCAATAAAGAACCTGTTCATTATATATCTGTTGGATTATTGTTCACAGCTTTTTGGTGCATCCTTGGGATTTACCTCGCCTTCATAGAAGTTTTTTTTGTCCACAAGGTGCTTCACTCGAGAGGATTATTTTCTACGTAACTTGTCACTTCTGGCAAAAATTATGGAAAGCAAAAACTGAGGGTAATGCTACTCAATGCTAGAAGTCTAAATATCAAAATGCACTCACTCGAGGCACTCCTTAAAATGGAGAACATTGATATCTGTGCAGTGACTGAGACCTGGTTCAAGGCTCCAGAGAGCACCCCTGTGCTACCAGGCTATAACTCATACCACACTTTTCGGCCATGTAACCTGGACCGAAACACCAAAGGCGGAGGTGTGTCCATATTAACTAAGGATATCCACAACTCCAGGCTAGTTGCTCAGCATAATGCATCCAAGGTTATCCAAGTGCAACTAACTCTGGGAAAAACTGCAATCCAAATTGCAGCTTGCTACAGATCCCCCACCATGCCCCAGGATTCCCACTCCTCTTTTCTTGATGTACTAGAAAATATTAGGGTTCAACAAAACACCCTAATAATGGGCGACTTCAACTACCCCACCATTAACTGGGAAAACTACTAGTGTACCAACTCCTTAGCTCAATGCTTTCTGGAATTCATAAACTCCAATCCCCTGGATCAACTTATCCACACCCCCACCAGGGGCAACAATATCCTAGACCTAGTCATTACCAACATGAGTGACCGGTGTTCCACACCTGAAGTTAACTCCTTGTTGGACCGATCCAACCATAAGCTAATCAGCCTTGATATCCACATCCCCCCCCACCCCACCCCATTAAGGAAACCACTGTAAAAAATTTCTCCAAAGCCAACTTTATGGTTCTTAAGACAGAAGTGGTGAACTTCATGACACCCATGCAGATAGACAATACAGTTACAACTGCGGAATCCTACACAAATGTACTGTATAAGCACTTAAACGAGTGCATGGATCATGCTATCCCAAACAGAACCAAGATGCTATACTCCAAAAAGAGGAAGCCAATCTGGAGGTCCCCTGCCATAAATAAACTGTACAACAGAAGGAAGAAACTGTTGCAAAAGAGAGTAAAATCCTGTGAGTGGAGGTGCTCCCTGGTCAGCCTCAGTAAAAAGCTGAGATCCCTTATAACATCCCGCAAAGCTAGCTATGAAAATAAAATTGCCACTAATTCTAAAAACAACCACAAAGCATTCTATAGCTATGTCAAGAATCTCCATGGCAACACCCAGATCTGCTCTGACTTACAGCACAATGGCATGAAAATTACAGAACCAACTGATATTGCCAACATCCTGGCAGATTGTTTCAGTGCTAACTTTACCCCTCTCCTCACCCCCTAAAGGGCCCATATCTATACAGGAAGAATGCAGAATCCCTGTAATCCCAACTACGCAGGTAAAATCTGTACTCCCTAAAGCCAAAAACACAGCATCCATGGGATCGGATAACATCCCAGGCAGCATTTTACATGAACTTCAGAACGAACTGGCTCCCCACCTAAGCACAATGTTCAATAATAGCCTCACATCAGGCTTTCAGCCCACTGAATGATGCACAGCAACAGTTATCCCACTCCACAAAAGGGGAGCCACCATTGATCCCGGGAACTATCGCCCTATTAGCCTGATGAGCCTGGTCTGCAAGGCCATGGAACGTATCAACATGGAACTCATAAACAAAGACATTGGTAACCTCCAAACTCTGGATCCCACCCAGTTTGGGTTTGTGAAAGGCAGATCGTGCCTCCTGAACCTGATCGACTTCTTTGAGGCGGTCACCAAAGCCATAGATGAGGGTAAGGTGGTTCACACAGCCTATCTTGACCTCGCAAAGGCTTTTGACACCATCCCCCATTCTGAAATTATAGCTAAACTCACTAAACTAGGTATAAATCCCTACATCACAAGATGGGCTGCCAACTGGCTCACTGACAGAACCCACACTGTAAAAGTTGCAGACTCCAAATCTGACCTCAAACCAGTGACAAGTGGAGTACCACAGGGTTCAGTCCTGAGACCTCTCTTGTTTGGTATTTACTTCTCTGAAGTACAGGCTAACACAGAAGGCCTCTGGATAATGAAGTTCACACATGACTGCAAATTAGGAGCCATAGTCAAGTCCCCAAATGATGTGGACATCCTACAAAAGGGCCTCACTGAGACAGATGCCTGGTGTCAGAGCCGTGGCCTTAAGCTCAATGCCAAAAAGTGTAGTGCCATCCCCTTTGGTAAAAGCTCTGTACCCATGAACTACCACATAGGCAGCAATCTACTTAACACTTAATGTGTGATGAGACCTTGGGTCCCAGGTGGACAGTAGCCTCTCCTTTGATAGTCACATTGCCACAGTAGTCAGGAAGTCCTTCTACGTGACACACCTCATCATAAAAGGGTTCTCATCCAGGAAAAAAGAGGTCATTGTTCCCGTCTACTCGACACTCATTAGACCCATTATAGAGTACAATGCCCCTTTTGGAATGTACCTCACAAGACATCTGCAGCAGCTGGAAAGGTCACAGAAGTACCTCACAAAGAGGATTACTGGCCTCAAACAAATACCCTACACTGACCGTCTCAAAAAACTCCAGCTTTACTACGTAGCATATCACCTACTCTGAGGTGATATCTGCCTAACATATAAAGCTATGTCAAACCCAGAACTGTTGGACATGCTACACCTAAAGAAATCCTAATCCCGCCGAGCTACACACTCTAGGGACCTAAACCTTGTCATCACAATAAACAGGACATAGAGGGACATGGAGGGATAGATTCCTGTGCCAGAGACTTCCCATACTCTGTATGTAGCTTGACAGGCTACCCATCTATGTCAAGCAAAGTTCTTCATTAGCACTCTTCAAGAAAAATTTTGATGAGTGGATGGGAAATAGGAAATACACCCCGGGGATCACTTCTGTGTTTCTGCTTGACAGTGGCACAGGAAAATAACTTTCTTGCATGGTGTAAGCCAAGGAACCTTGTTGGCTAGGCTTATGTAGGCCCTTGGGCCAATAGCCTACTACCTACCTATGAACCTATGAACCTATGAAAGGTGCATCCATAAACAACTTCTCTACTTTCTAATCCAAAACAACCTGCTGGCTAATTCTCAGCATGGCTTCAGGCCACATCATAGTACTACCACAGCCCTCTTCATCTTCTCTAATGCTATAAACTATAACAGGAACAACAACAAATTATCCTCAACCCTTTTCTGGATCTCTCTATGGCTTTTGATATGGTTAACCACCATCTACTCATCCACACCCTGGCACAATGTCTCTAGGAAATCATCCTCTCCAATGGTTTGAATCCTATCTGCACAATAGACAACTAGCCATCTTATGGCAGAACAAACTATCAAACCTCCTACCCAACACCCTAGGTGTCCCCCAGAGGTCTATTCTGGGACCACTTCTGTTTTCCATTTTTATTAATGATCTCCACACTGTCATCCCAAAAGCTAACTGCATTCAATATGTGGATGACTCCACGTTGATCTGCACTGGCACCTCATAAACAGAGCTGCAGACAATTACTCAGAGTACTTTTAACTTAGTTGAAAATTGGCTTGCTGATCACTGTCTGATTCTAAATCCCAACAAAACAAAGCTCCTACTTTTCTCCCCCATCCAAAGATCCCCGGCATTATCTCTCTCCATTAAGTCTAATAATGGTACCATAATCTCCCCCGATGCCTTCACAAAACTCCTAAGAGTTATTGTAGACAACAATCTTAAATGTGATGTGCACATCAACAAAACTATCAAAACCATTAATAAAAAACTGTGCTCACTATATAGGATAAAGCCATTCCTAGCCCCACCTGCTAGGACTGCCATTGCCCGCTCCCATCTACTCTCTACCCTCTTCTATGCTTCTCCTTTACTTGCCAACCTAAATAAAACTGAACTTAAGAAACTCTCAAGCTGCTATAATAACATAGCTAGATTTGCCACTTTCCTGCCCTATAGAACGCATCACTGTATAAACCTAAATAATTTCAGATGGCTAGAGCTACCCAGGCAGATTCAGTTTAACCAACTTATTGTGGCTCACAAAGTACTTAAGCAACCTGAAACTACATCTGCACTGAAAAACATCATTTATCCCCACTCCAACCTCAGACCATGTCACTCATCTAATAGACTGGTAGTACAAACTATCAAATCCAACAACTCAGCCGGAGATTTCTGTTTGCCAACTCTGTTGGCAAAACTTGGAACTCACTACCTGCTAACATTACCCTAGACACCACCCTATCTTAATTCAAGAAAACTCTCAAGCAGTATTTCAAGTCTCAATGGTTATGTCCTTGCTCCAAGCTTGACTAAATATTTAGTCTTACTAGTGTACCAATACAATTTTTGTAAATGGAACTCAACTGTGTTTTAATTGTTAAGCCAGTTTAGAAGTTTGTGAGATTGTATAACTTTTACTCCTCAACTGAGTCTGTAAATTGTGTTTTATTTGTATTATGTTAAGATTACTTTTGATTAATTTGTACCTTGTTAAGATTGCTTATACAACTACCTTTGGAGCTTTCCTCCCCGGGCCTCCATTGAAAATGGACATGTATCCAGTCGGACTATCCCGGTCAACAAATGTAAAATAAATAAATAAATAAATAAAATAGTATAATGCGGGTGGGGTGTCTTTCCTGCACAACAGTTAAGAAAACAAATGCTTACAGTCACTCAATGCTGGTTTGGAGCGCTTGTCTAACTGTTGAAAAAATCATCACCATAGTGGAAGTTATGAATGTGCCATGGCAAACATTCATCACTAGTTGTCATATCTGTGGTTATGCAAAAGGATTACATCATGTGTATGAAGCAAGGAATGTGTTTCCCTTTAACTACTTAGAAATAATCTTGCTGAATGTCAAACAACATTGCCTGATGCTAACTATAGCCAAACATACCTGTAGCCCCCTGCTATTGCATTGTGATAGTCAAAAAACAATTATGTCCAATGTGGATATAATCCTGTATTGAAATATATGCCTTACGTAGGCAACAACATACGTAACATTGTCTCATGTCCTCAATCTTGAGGAGTTGTGTCACTACAATTGTGATAGAATGGCAATCTATTCAAATGACAGCATAAGTCTTCAATACAGCCTTTCCAAAGGAAATGTAGAATAAGTTATTGTAGCAGGAAACAACATTTATACCTGAATATAGCGCATGTTGGTGAAAACACTGTTAACAACATGTACACTGACTATAAGCAGTGACATCAGGATTTTAACTATAAAGTTAACATCACAGGCTAATGAAGGTTTGCTGAAACACAAGGGCAACTATGGATTTATTTGCCAACTATGACATTGCACATTTCAGTGGATGACAACATTGTGTATCACCTTCATGTTTCCACTAAAAAGTGGTTGCAAAACACAAGCCTACTCTACAGATATACATCATATATGTATTAGCAGCCTGTTCTGTACAGTAAGAGGAAGAAACACAGAACCACATATGACTGTCAGTCCTGTATTCAAACTCCCTACCTATGGACTGAAACAACATACACACAAGTGCATTATAAGCACATACCACAGGAGAAATCTGACTGCAAGTGAACCTTTCAGAGGATAACATTAGCTGTGTCATCCAAAGGAAATGCGTGTGCAAAAATTACTTCTACAGCTATGTAGAATTCTAAATGTTACCAATACTAAGAGGTGTAACACAGTCCAGCATCCATTTACATTAAACACAACCAGGAGAGTCTCACTGCTCTACTTAAACTCTCTACCTATTGACTGACACAATCTACACACAAGTGCATTATACACATGTGCCACAGTAGAGCTGACTTTAGTGGTGTGAGAGTGCATTACTGAAATGATGGCCTAATCATTGTATTGTAGGCAGTATGCATTTATGGACAGAGTAAAAAGGGATTTGGGATTGATCCGACCATGGAAATGGTTCTCATGAGTGGGAGTCAAATGAGCACACCTACTGTATTAGTCCTCCAGTGATGCAATGCACCAACAATCACACATACAAGTTGATTGTCATGTGATTAGAACCCCCTACCTATCTAGTTATACAATCTAGAGGACACAGTACTTAATGTAAGTGCCACTGCAGGAATCTGACTTTGATAGTTTGAGAATGCACTTTACACTGGATGATGTCAGTGTTGTGCTATTAAGAGGATGATGTTGGCAGAAAGGTCCGACATTGGTGAGGACATGCCCTGCAGTGTAAAATTTACACCAGGCTGTTTTATTAAGGCCAGCAGTAGTTAATGTCATATTTACATAACTTCATATACATACAAGATGACTGCCATGAGATTATAACCACCTTCCTATCCAGCTGTACAATCTAGAGGACACAGTATTAAGTCTGACTTTTATAGTGTGAGAACATACTTCATACTGGATGACATCAGTGTGTTTTTGCAGAGAAGATGATGAGAGAAAGGCCTGACGCTGATGTGGACTTATTTATAAAAACAGACAGTATGAGTTTCACCTAATGCTGGATATGAACTATTGCGAAGAAGAAAAATTAAGTCTACAGACTTGAACATTATCTCTAGACCACACAGAGGAAATCCAACTTCCCCATGACAAACTCACACCTTTGAAGGGACACTAATGCCCTATATAGCCAATGCAGGATGTAGCTTTTATTCTTCAGCAAAGTAATGGTAGACAGAAAATGCCATAACCTTACATTTACATCCATCAGCCTAATGAATAGTCAACATTACAAAAGGGTGAGAGAAAAGGGGTGAAGACACACACGGATGTAGAGACACATGTGAAAGAGTGGTGTTATGGTTTGTTAATGTACATCTTTATGGTGTGTTATCAGTATTAAACAGTCAGGCTCTATGTCGCTCATCTAGTCAGGATAAAATAGACGAGTCGTTGTGGGTTCTGTTCAAGCAGCTTTATTATGTACAAACACATCAGGATTGAGGCTTAATAACTTTAGCTTAGATAAACTTATAAAGAAAGTAGCTATTACACTCATACATGCTCACTCTCTGGCTGCACTCACAAAATGGCACTGAAGCTAGCAAGTGCTGGCTATTTATATAGACATGTCGACCTTGAAATGCTTATGAAAGGTACAACATACACACACTATTCTACGCTCTGTATCAGTAAGTGATGGCTGTGGTGGTGAAGAAGCTATAGGACAGTCAGAAATTGATGCTGACATGGGTATAGTAAGAGCAGTTTGATAATTTGTCCTTATGGGCATGAGTTTGCAAATACATTTTTTGCAACAGTATTATTAAGAAATAATGTGACATACATCTGGACTTGAACCCTTTTAGTTATACCCCCCCCAAAAAAAAAAAAACTTCAGACAAGTGATTTATGTCAAAACTCCACAGAAGAAGTTGAACTTAACTTTCCTATATCCTGTAGTCAAATAACTGTTTGAGTAACTGTTGCAAAGTATTGCCTTTGTTCTTCCTTTACTCTGTATTCCAATAGCACAGCATGTTTAAGCACCTTCATATGAGGATGACAAAACTACTGCTGGGGATGACAACAACTGACCAGGTTTTACCATAGGACATGAACAGACATTCACCACCACTCGGCTCTGGTGCATGATGCCAAAGTTTGTGCAAATGTTGAAAGTGAAAGCGTTCTTATCAACCATTTCTGGGCATGTGTGTTGTAGATGATTATATTTTTTGACCAGATTAAACTGGTGAAATGGGAGTGGGGCAAGCAAAGGGGAGGACACAGGGGAGAAACTAGAGGAATTTGCAGGAAGGTACTGGGAGAGAACCATAACTATCCATAGCTATCTACTTCTTCAAAACATAAATGTAGTCGAGTAGAAAGAATTTTCTGAATTTGGACTGTCACCACATAAGGGTAGGTGACAACAACAGAATAATGTTGTACAGCCAATTGTACCAAATCAAGTGTGTCAAGAAAACACATCGGTGAAGTGGAAAACTATGCATGGGTTGTTATTTTTTGTGGCAAACAAGACAGACAAGGATGGTGATGGACATAAAAGGCTAGGGGACACCATAGCTAAAGTAGGGGTGATTGGAGGTGCACCCATGGCAAGCCGGAAAACAGTGAAAATCTAGCCCTCACCCTCAGAATTGTTATTACTGTCTCCTGTTTCAGTTTCCTGTGTCAGTACTCAAAGTGGCATCTTCTTGACAATGTGATGAAGCACCTTTTTGACATGGCCAATTCAGGTACCAAGGCCCCTTTCCATAATACCCTCCACCAGCCCTGTCAGTTCTTAGTGGGTGACAAAATCACCACCTCCACTAATATTACTCCTTGATGGTACCAGTGCACCAGCTGCTAGGGCAGAGCTACCTGATGTAGATGGGCCAGTTAGAGCAGGAAGCTTGGGACCCTGAAGAGCTTGGTGTCAGTGCTGCAATATGTGGAGGGATGGAAAGCCAGTCTGCAGTGGTTGATCTGCCTCTCTCTGTTGCATGCCAGGTTTTGTAAGCAGAAATGTATGACAACATAACATTTTTTAGACATATAAGATATCTCCCCACCACCACAAAAAAAAAAAAAAACATTGAGAGAGAAGGGGTTGGGTGAGATAAAAAGAGAGAGAGAGTTAGATCCATGGCATATCATATGACATAATTTCAAACAATGAACACATGATTATCCACTCTATACACCTTTGCCACAATCAGGTATAATGGGAAGGCCTTACTCTGCTGTACCTTTAATCAATTGCACTGCTCTGATATCATAAATACCACTTTACGTCTCTGAGCTGAGTTAAACTCTCTTGGTGCACCTCACAGTTCGCTGGAATGTCTTCAGCAGCTGTACAAAGCAGAAGAGGATAAGAAGAGACATAAAAGCATATTCAATAACAGTCTTGTTTGGGTACTGTATTCTATATCATTTAATACACATAGGTCAGTATACTGACACAACTGTAGGATGTCAGCAGTCCTAAATTTATCATTTCAAGTCACTGTAGTGGTGATGCCAATTCAATTCTATACAGTGCACGGGATTCCAGTTGCACTAGAGACAGCCTTGGCTAGTCTGATCTAAGCCTCTGTCTTATACTGAGATCCACTGTAGTCCCCTACAGTAGCCTATGGTTGTAGCACTTTATGGACTCCTCCATACCCCACCTCTGTGATCTAAATTTAGCACCATCATCTCCTGCACCAGCCATGCCTGCAGAAGTCAAGCAGCAAGTCTAAGGATGAATTGCACCAAATTCCAGTCTCACTTTTAATGGCTAGTGGGCACAACCATGCCAACTGCATTTGTGTGATGGTAGGCACAAAGTGGCACTTATAAACAAGGCAGAAGGCATTTTATCAAACAGCAATGAAGTTGTGAGACATGGCAGTGGGATTTGTCATGTGTGATACTCAATATATTCCCACTTTTTCAGATAGTCAAGACAGCCTCAATGGCTTGGCTTGTTATCCTTTGTGTTTTGGAGGTTAAATAGCATGACTTGGCACCTAACTTTCTGGAATTACGCACTGTAAGAAGGTAGTTGACCAATGTGGGAATCAAACCTAAGAAATAAATAACACATATATTTCAAAAAAGGTGATTATTTTCTAGTGCTACAGGAGAAGACCTGCATGGGTGTGACTTTAAGAAGTCCTGGGAATTGCATTCCCATAAAAGAGGCATTATTACTGTTTGTAAATGTATGTCAAATGGATAGACTTTCATGAGCTGACTAACTCAGGTTGGGGAATGATAAATACATACTTTGCTATGGATATTATCCTAAATAAAGAGCTGGGCTATGTGGGGCGATCAGTTGATTTTAACTTCAGTTTTCTTTCATTCATATATGTATATGTAAGTGCACTTTTTACTCATTAGCATAATTATCTTGCTTAAACAATTACACATACAGTCAACTGTGCTTCTTAAGTAAATCATTTATGAGATATGCTACTCAGAAAAAAATGTATCTACTGAACCATTACTGAGACATTTCTTGCAATAAATATAAATATGACAGCCATTTGTATATAGTGTTAACTTCCTAATCAAAGTATTGTTAGAAGTTATTTTCTGGCACCCTTTGTGAAAAAAAAGTGTTACCTGGATTTAAACCCTGAATCACCTACATGATGTTTCTAAAGATCGTGCACTTATTCTCTGTGAACAGAGAACACTAGATTAGTAGGTAGGTTTTTTCCACAATGTATTGTCCAGAGTGCTGATGGCCCCACACTACCACTAACCCTGTTTGCGCTACAATAGGCAGCCCAAATAACATTTTTCTTATTTTTTCCTTAAGCAGGTAAGCTTGCTTGAATGATGCTCAAGGCAAGACACAGTAATAAAAAGCATATAAAGTTATGATGACAGTGATGCCTACATCTGAGGTAATAATTCCCACAGTCCCTTCGCACTGTAGAGATTTGCACTTCAGAAAAACTGTGTTAAGAGCCCAAAGTCACTGCATTTACAGCTTCTGCCACTGAAACAGGTGTACAGTAAGTGCACATCACTCACTTATTAGTAGTGCTGTGTAGCAGTGACAGAACGGTTTGCTCTAATGAGGATTAAAGTACGCACTAATAAATATTAAACTAATGAAATTGCTTAGTTTCCTTCAACTGTGTGGCTTGCTTGTGTTCTGCTAAGCAGTGCAGACATTACACATGCAAAAGAACACGTGTAACAATTTAGATTCCACGCAACAATTTTGTCTTACTGCTGTTCAGAGTAATGTTGCAAAGTGCACCTATGTGAATGTAAAATGCAATACTATTGGCAAGCCCAGTTACATTTCTCAATTAGTACCTTGGGCAGTGGACTCTCTTTCACTGCCTCGATATTCTGCCAATCAACAGTCCTCTCTGTCAAAGTGCATGCAAATGAGGAATGCAGAAAAAAAAAGTAATAGACAATTTCCAGTAGTAACACATACCGGGTAATAAATATGAAAAGGCAGGTTTGTGAAGTTTCCTAGATGTGTGTGTGGTGCAACCTATCCATATGCATTAATTCTGTCTGACACAGCACTATCTGGAACTGAACCCTAAACTCAGTGCAGTAATAACACACAGTTGCTTTTCTTATCCCTCTTTGCCACCAACATAGAACAAGAAAATGTTACTTTCTCATTTGCTTCAACACGTCTAGATCAATAGCATATTGACCAATACTTTACAGTAATAATGGTCCACACCATTTTACTGTCAGGTTGCCAGCACTGCCAGTGACTTCTTCTCTTTATTTTCTGAGCATCTTCCCCTCCTTTCAGCTTAACTACAGAAATAAAAAGTTATGTCCATTTATTTAGATAATTTTTTCAATGTGTAATATAGCTGATCAGCATTTCAGATAGACATTAAGCAGAGGATGGATAATGTTATGTTACTACAAGGATGTCAACATTGTTAAGTTTGTTCTCATAGCTCTCAAGGTCTTTACACCTTTTTATTGTAAGTCTACTCTGCACGATGCAAACACTTCAGAGAGAATAGTCACTTCAGTATTGCTTGTCGTTGTAGTCAGAGCAATCAGAAACAGTTGCAAGCTATTGGCAGCTAACAATTGTCATTGATCCTCCTTGCAGTCCTAGGGCATGTAAATGCAAATGTGTAGCTACTTACACCATGTTTGCATCCTCTACACCAAGTGATTTTTTTTTGGTATTCAGGAATGCTAATAATTTTACACCTCATTTGCATCTTCACAGTATTCAGTGGGCTGAATTTACACTATTGCAAGGTAATGGTGTAGCTATGGAAGAGGAAGGAGGGAAGTATGGATTCCGATAGAGCATTGTTGTTAGTTACATGAAGGAAATTGTTCTGCACATCACTGCGCTGTTTCATAAGTTTTGTTTGTCCACTGCACACACTGCTTACATCTTCGCATTTTGAATGCATTTCAATATGCTGTGAAAAAAATGCGATGTGTGCAATGTGCAAAATTAAAAATTCCAATATTGCTGCAATATTGCATGGCAGTCCTTCCTGCAACTCCCCCCCAAAAGAGAGAAGTGTTGTGTTGGTGTTTTGTTTATTTCTACAGAGTGGATAGGTACAAAACTGACTATGCAGGAAGTTTATCTTTTTGCACATTTGTTTGTCTACTACAGGTTCCACATTACTGCAGTTAGGAGTCATATGCCTTGGGGCTATCTCTGTCTGATGCTATTTATACACAGACATTAGATGGATAAGTAATGTTTATGCATATTGGATAGCACCACTTTCAATGTGTATGTATAGCTAACTATGTGTTCCCTAGTACTGCCTGTGGTAAATAAATGTGTGGTCCTGGCCCTTGTTGTCCCTGTTGCAGCTGTTTCCTCAAAATAATAATGTACAACATGGGCCAGATTGTGAGAATTTCTGCACAGGTTCCTGAGTCATACTGCAGGGCATCCCTTGATGTGTCTGGATAATAGAATGGTGACTTCAACACATCAAACACCACACTGTCTGTGATATTTCTAGTTTGAGCATGAGAATTTTTGCATCCTTCTTCTGTGGGGGTGTGTGCATTTCTGATGGGTGTCCTGAGCCATGGTTCCAGTGTATAACCTGCATCACTCATTAGATGGCCTTGTGGAACATCACCCTAGCAAACCTTGTATAAAGCAGTGGGGCATGGCATATGTGTGTCGTAATAACTGCCTGGGTTGCCTGTACAGATATTGAAAATGATCCCTCAGACATTACACACAACCTGGCAGATGTTTGAGTGGAACCCCTTCCTGTCCTTCCCTGTTCACCAGATGGGGTCTTTTATTTCTATGTCAGTGCAATCTATGGCCTCCAACACCTCAGAGAAGTGTGGTACATCATAGATTTCCTGCATTGCTCTTGCTCTGTCCTCTAGTACTTTTGGAAAATAGGTGTAGCCCCTTGAATGTTGTAGTATAGCATTTATATATTGGTGAAATATTCTTGACACTGAGACCTGTGACACCCCTGGCATATCCCCTGTGGGAATCTGGAATGTGCCAGTAGCTAATATCCTTAATCTCACACATACTTTGGTTTCCACTGGTATAGGTTCTCCTCTATTTCCCCTGGGTCTGAGGTGGGCATGGAGAGGTTGCAGATTTCCTATAGTGCTTCCTTATCAACCCTGTGCTGTTCTACTGTTTCAATGTCATGCAATCCATGATACAGTAAACAGGATCTGAGCACACTTCGCCTCGGACGAGGTCTATCAGCAGCATAGATTTGAGTCTGTTGCACATACACATGCAAGAGAGCAGCAGCCCCTAACATTGCATTTTTTTCTAAGTATGATGGTGGTTGTATTCTAATAGAGTTTGGTGTTTATGGCAAAGGGCTACACCATCTCCACAGGGTTACTTGATAGCTTCCCGAATGGCTCTGCCATGTTGTATTGTCTCATTTGCATGTAATTCAACTGCTTATGCTTTAATTAGCATATTCTGCCATTTACCCTTGTTTGGTGACTCTACACAATGTGTAGAGACACTTAATGAATACAAAACAGCTTGCACACATGATAGCAGCTTAGAAATTAGCCATTCATGAATCCAGCCCATATTCTATTCAATGATTGTTATACTTGGGTCTTTACTTTTCTTTCATAATGCAATCACAGCAGCCTCCTGATGATGCTATAATACTACATTAAGCTAGATAATACCTCTGCTATTTATAGGTTCCAAAATTCTGTTAGGAAACTATAATTTCCTGGTGTCTTAACTTTTGCCTAAGCCTTTGTGATTTCCTTTAACTCCTTTAAATGTAAATTTACCTTCCTATGAAGATGATTTAACAGATATGTGGCCAAGTGATGTATGGAAATAAGATACATAAGAGAAGCTGGTGGTGTACTGCAGAAGTCCAGGCAATTATCAAAATAAGAAAGGAATGCAGGAAGAAATGTGAACTAGAAAAGATGTATCAGCATAGGAACAAATACTGGATGACTAACAAAGAGGCTAAGAGAGCAATTGCCATAGCAAATAGCAAGACATCAGAGCAGTTCTACCAGTTTCTGGAAAGCAGCTCTATAGATGTCACAAAGAAGTACTATCAGAATGCAAGGTAATGTCAGAAGGATAAAGAAGATAGTCGTAAAATTCCATTTACAAAGGATGCTAACAACAATCTGTGCATTAATCAAGAGAACATCAAGGGTAGAAAAAATTAACACTGAATGAAGAAAACCATCCAGAAGCTGTACTTCTGCATGCGCTGCCTACAATAAAACAAAGGAGAACCCAGCTAGAAGAAGTATGAATATAATAAGGAAGATGATGTCAGATAAAACAGAAGGATCAGATGAAACCACTCCTGATATGATCAAAATGTTAGGCACATTAGGGGAAAATGACTCCTGATCAAGTCAGTCGCCCTGCTAGACAGGGGTCCAGGGAAGTAAATAGTGTGGGAAGAAATAGCCAGGGAATTGTTATGGCTAGGCTTGTATAGGCCCTAGGGCCGATAGCCTAGTACCAAGCTATGAACCTATGAACCTATGAGGGTATTCATTATAGTATAGAGGGATATGTGTACCCAAGAAGACTAGAGAATGAGAATTTTAATACCAGTGCATTAGGACAGAGGGGATGTTCATAGTTGTGGGCAGTATAGAGGTATTAAACTCCTGTTACAGTGCATGAAAACACTGCAGGGGGTGACTGATAAGTAAATAGGCAAAGTTCTATAAAGTAAGAGGGGAGATGACTGGTACAACTAACTCAATGTTCGCAGTGAGACATATAGCAGAAAACAAAGTGGAGATGAGACAAGAGTCCAACAGGGCATTCCTAACATGGAGAAAACATTCAGGGAAGATGATTTGAGTAGTACAGTGATGGTTCAAGTCACAGAAACATTTGTAGAATTAATGTAGGCTGTGTACAAGAACACAATGACAAAAGTGCAAACAGAGAGTTCCCATTGAAGTGGATGTGCTTCAGGACAGAAAGGATGGAAGAATAAAACTGCTGCATGCACATGATATGGAATTATAAGTAGATTCTGAAAAGGAAGTTCAGCAAATAATAGTAGACTGGAATTCAAAACTGAAAGCATGTGGAATAAAACTCAATGCAGACAAAACAGTGGTTACAACAGCAAATTGGAGACTCAGAAGAAGCTTAAAACTGAGATGGAAGGAAAAGTAGTGGGACAGGTTAACAGCATCAAATATCAGGGAATTGTGGATGAAAAGAAGGGAAGTCTGAATGACAGGCACTGCAGCCAACCCTGCACAAAGTGATAGGAGTAGTTTGTGACAGAAGAATACCAAACAAGTTGAAAAGTAAGGATTATAATGCAATAGTGCATTGGATAATGCTTCTTCATGGCACAGAAACCTGGTCAGTGAGGGCAAAATAGCTAATGGAACCTGAGGTGATGAAGGTGAGGGTCCTAAGATGGACAGCAGGATATGCACTGTGGGACTGGCACAAAAATGAGGTTGTCAGAGCAGAAGCTAAATGAAGTCATCCCAACTAAAGAGAAAGTCAAAAGGAACAGATTACAATGATTAAGTCACATGCGCATGCAAACTGGTGATGATTGGGTAAAAAAGTTTTGGGAGTGTCAGGAAGAAAGCAGGAAGAGATAAAAACTTCTAGCCAAAAGACAGATAGATTGTGTGAGAAAAGATCTGAGACAGGTAGGCATGACTGTTGAGGAAGTTTAGAATGTGGCTTTTAGTCAGGAAATATGGTGACAGTTGGCATAATACCCTGGCAAAAGGTGGTTTCTTCAGATAGTGATGATGATTAACAACTGTAAATGATAATTATGTTATTATTCTAATTTCCCTAGATCAATTTTTGGTAACCTCAGGTTTTGTAAAAATTGTATTATTTCATGTCCCTTTTCATCCCATTTTGCTTTTGCTTTGTATAACTGCATACAATCTTGCCTAAATATTTCCACTATCATTACAGAATACTTATTAAGTACCATAACATCTTCACTTTTAACTTGTGCAATATATCCCTGCACCATCTGTTGATTCAGCCTCACTGCTATTACGTTTTGGTAGTCTGGTGAATTATAAAAAATACTGGACTTTCAATGATTGATGCAAAAACTCATATTTTCTGTCCATCAAACCTTGTAATTCAGGGGTTCTCAAAGTGTGTGCCATGGCCTGGGGAGCCGTGGCTTCCTCACAGATGGACCGTGAACTAATACCCTTCATGTACTATTTTTTTCTTTTGTTTTTTCATTTTCGTGCTGTTTGAGCTGACATCATTTTGAAGAAAGCAATAGTGGGTAGTCATGTATAGTTTTTCAATGTAACCTGGCCAGTTTATGTCTACATGCAGGGGAGGAAAGGGGCTTGGTGACAGCAGGTCTGTTCACTGACTCAACAGAATAAATTATCCTTGCCTTAGCAAAGTTGTGAAAGAACATAAGGTAAAGTCTGTCTCATGCTGGATTATAATCATTGAGGAGAATGCTCTCTCCAAATGTTGTAGTGGGTTGTGGGCTAAGTGACACCTTTATTTTCACCTGGTTTCTGGAAACAACAAAAGTAATATAATAACAAGTCTCTGAACTGTTACGTGTAAAACTAATTTGTTATAGTTTTGAATTATTTTTATGTGTGGATTGTTGGCGGGTGTTTTAAATTTATCTGATATGTGGCTGCTAGTAAGAGTGGATGCATTTTCAATGAAGCATGTGTTGAATTGGATGGCAATGGAGTCTACATGGCTTGCACTGGTAGGAGGCAGCTCAGCTGGGTTGCCAGGGTTAAATACATTATTTATGGAGGACCAGAACAGTTTTGGATTCTTTTAGTGGGTATTTTGAAGAGAAGTATAATAGGTTTCTTACCAGCTCTAATGTGTAGTTTGGTTTGATTCTGTAGTAGTTCTTGAAAATGTTGTAGATTGGATTGTATTTTCCTTAGAAGCTAGACCTTCCAGGCTTTATCTCTTAGCCACAAGAGTTATTTTATGACTTTTGATAGTTATGGAGCAGAGTTAAATTTTACTGTTTTGCATCTGATAGATGCTTGTTTTGTTTAGCACACTGAGAAAGGTTTCATTGAAATGAGTGACAGTTTCATCCTGGAGCAGAGATTTTAGTATTTGTCAATTATAATGTTTTAGGCTGGATATGAAGGTGTCATTGTTAACCTTACTTAAATTGTGTAAAAGTTGTAGTGATGTTTTTTGTGTTATGAGTTTCTTCTTACATGTTTTGGAAGGTGATCCCTAAGAGAGTTTGAAAGGGTGCAAATACATGCAATTTTATTTGGGTTGGATGTAAGAGTTTAGTCAAAGGTACATTTTTTTATGGTTTGACAAAGCCCTATAATATGCAGTTTATGAGTGCTGTGTTGGGGGGCACCTTGGGAAAACCTGGATTCAGCAAGGGAGCCGAGAATCGGAAAAGTTTGGGAACCACTGTTTGTTCTAATTCTTGGTTTACCATTTTAATTTCTTCCCCACTTCTTGATTTCCTTCATAAAATCTCATTTGCAATTCACAGCTGCTTTGTAGTCTCTTACGGGTTGAGTTGTATATCAGCAAACCACTGTTTTAACCATTATCAGGGGTTGTTCCTGTTCTATCATCAGCTTCTGTTTATCTGCCTTTGTTCCACTCCCAATAGCATAGGTTACTCTTGAAGACATTCTTACACCAATCAATAATTGTTTCATATTTCAAATGCAAGTAAAAAACCTCCAATGTTTCTCCCAATATGAATATACTATAACTACAGTCAGAGGTGTAGCTAGCTGTTCCTGCAACATGTGAAGTCCCTTGATCTATTGTCCTCCTCATCTTTAAGTTAAGGATCAAAAAACAAAAAAAAATATCCATTCCCTCTTTAAGCTTCTGTAGAAAACTGCTTACTACATTTGTAACAAGCATTGGCTACAATTTATGCTACTCATGGAATGCTACAATGCTTCATTTCTGACCATAGATGCAATACCAGAATGAATGCTGGTATGCATTGAAGAATGATTGGGATTTGCCAGTTGTGCCCCTAACATTTTGCAGCCAGGGCAGTTGCACCATTCACCCCACCGTAGCTATGCCTCTGACTGCAATGTTGCTTTCTAATAAAGCATGATCTGAAACCATGTCTGAGTGCACTTTTATTTCCTTAGTTAAGTACTCATGTTCATCCTTTACATATATTTTATGTATGCATGATCTTACTTAATACCTCTTAGAATAATATGTACATTGTTCAGAAGGTAACTTAACATCAGAAACTGATGTAATCCTCTTACCCTTTGTATATGTTTCCCTATCCATACAAAAAAGACATTCCATGCCCTCCTCTCACCTCTGCCACACTTATCAAAGCATTCTAGTTTCCAACTCACAACAATTTCCTCCTGGAATGCTATCATATTCTTTACCATTCCTTGAAACTTCTCACTCTGTGTTTCTAGGCATGATACAAACATTATCGATTATTGCCATATTTGCTCCAACATATCCCATTTCACCAAATAACACCCATTTGCATCTATTAACAAATCCCTGGCCAGAAATAGAGTAGTGCATTGAAACTAGTGTCATCACTCTGTCTTCTTAACCTCTTGAAGAAAAAAAGCCAATCTCACACTCTGAGTTGCCTTAAGTAAATCATCCTCTTCATCTTCCAAGTGTATCTGTTAGAAACCAACAATCCAAAAATGGAATCTTTCTTAAGTAGGTGAATATTTTATTCCTTTAACTGAATTATAAAAAGCAGTACATTCTATGTTACAAACCCATCCGCTATATATATTATAAATTGCATCTTTGCTAGCTCTCTTATGCTTACCTATTAAGATACACTGATAAAAACTATAGGCCTTTTGTGCCCTTTAAAACATACTACTTATTTCTCCAGCAGAAAAATTGGAAAATTGAATGCAGAATTTGTAATACAGCTGAACTAATTGATTTTCCAAACATATATACAAACCTACATACAATGCAATTTGAGACATTTCTAATAATAAACTGACCTACTGCACACAAAAAAAAACAGCCATCCCAGTTTTGCAGATGCACTTTTCTCTATACAGTTAGTCAATGAGCAGGTGAAGACATTTGTAAGATGTCTTAACATAACCCCCTTAGTTAACCACGTATACTCTCATCATAGCTTAATTATTCCACCCTCATCAACATGTGTAATATTATCTAAATTTGGTCTTCTGCACTCTCTCATAGCATCAATGAACTGCACACTTTCTTGTCTTGTGTATGACCAATAGTCATTATTGAAAGGCATAAGCCTATCACCTTCTTTGCAGATTTTCCACTGTTTCCACAACAAAGACAAAATCTGGTCTTAAAGTTATGTTTCATACCTTACCAAGATATGCCATGCTTGCTTATTATTTTCATTTGTACCTGGAGCAAATGGTCAGTGAGCCTTTTCTATCTTTATCTGTGTGACATAAACTAGTCCAGACTCCAAATTCTCTTGAGTATACAGCTATAATCTTAGCCTTCCTCTTTTCCATGAATCCCAATTAATTACATGTTATTTCTATGAGACCTATCTTCCAAGTCCACTTGTCACTATTTTTAATAATTCCAACTCAGTCAGAACAAAGTCACATTTCTCCTTTATGTCCCTGTTTTTCACCAAAGTTCCTCAATGGTTTCTGTTTTAATTTATGGCTTCCGCCATCTCCATATTGTGCTCCCTAACCTCTGCTATATAATACATCCTTCAGATCATCACAAAGTGTTTACATTATCATTATTACTTGTAAATCACTTATTTTAGTGTTGGATGACTGATACACACTTCATTTCCCATGGTGAATTCCACTGCACATTACTTCATGCTGTTTATTGGCCTTTTTTTTTAATTTTCAACCAAATCACATCATAAATATAGTTCCCCAAACTCACCTCCAGTTATGACACAAACCTTTTAGCAACAGTGCACTTTAATGCCGCATGCTATGAAAGAGGATCAGATTGACTGAAATCCACAAATTATATTTTGAAGATACCTTACCTCATCCTTTGATTTGCTATAATGCTATTTAATAATAACGCTATAGAAATAGTGTGCATACAACTATAAAATAATATCTTCAGATAGGCAAACATAGGGACATCACACATCAATGTTACATTAGTCAGCACAGGATAACAACATTTTGTACTTTTGGTTTCTAAAAGCATAATTAAAAATGTAAGTGTGAAAAGGATGTATGAGGTTGAATAAGCTGAGCTAAAAAGCAAATATGAAAAATATTTGTATAATAGTGAGCTTCCTGATGACAAGTTATAACGCACATAGTTCTACATTCTCAGCTTAAGACATGGTTGCATAAACAGTGTCTATTTTATGCTTTATGAGTTCTGCAGAATATATTTTTCACAATATCAGCCCTGGTATAATTGGAATAATCCGCATTGCCCTGCTAGTTTCTCTTAAATTTTGAATGATAAACAGAGGTGCTCTATTTCAGTTAGTTAGTTAGTTGTACATCTATCTCTTACTTTATTACTTATCTACCTTTATTTTACTTAATTTTGGTCATGTTTTCTCTTCATCATTGAGCCTTACTGTAAATATTTATCTATGTGTGTTTTCATGTGTACCTGCAACATATTTATTTATTGTTAGCCAAATATGCCCATTATATCTGGCCTATTTCAAGTGAGGCCCAGTTTCTTATTCATATTGTCCAGTGGAAATTTATCCAGGGCAACAGGCCACTCCTACTCTTTATGAAAGCAGACTCCAGAGGGCTTCTAGTAGACAGGCTGAGGAAATCCATGGTGATGGATGATATTAGAGCAAGAAGTGAAGGACAAAATGTTGATAGCAGTGAAGTTACTGAGAATGATGTGGATTTTTTTGTTGTGTCAAGAATACAGCCTAAATGAAGACAATGTGGTAAAACAATTACAGGACAAGAAGCCCAATGATGAATCAGTGATATGCTACAGTGAGGTCATCAAGTGCTGCTTTGTGCAGGAGGAAGCAAAGGCTGTATGGACTAGCTCTGCTATGTCTTTACAAGGACCATATGCAGCTAGTGAAAGTTCCAAGCCAGGAGTGATTCAAGATGAGCACATGTAGCAAGAAGATCAGAGAGAGATTGTAACATTTCAGAAGGTACATTGAGAGGCATGGACATATATTTCAGTGGCTTCAATTCAACAGCAAAGTGTACAAGGGAACAAACGTGTGCACAACAAGAAAAAGAAAAGACCAGTTGTGTGGATTACAAGTAAAACTGGATTTCCCATAGACAGGTATATTATTTGGATAGCAATTATAACTGTCTTAGTTATACTGCTAATGATGTTAGAGAACTAATATGTTCAGGAACTATTTTCTATACAATTTTATTTTTCTTCTCCTTGCCATAAAGTTTTGGGCCCTTATATGGACATTAGTGCTAGACTAATTCTAGCAAATGTATATGCTGTGACATTGTTAATCTAGCAAATGTATACACTGTAACAATTTTAATCTAGCAAATGTATATGCTGTAACAATTTTAATCTAGCAAATGCTGTAACAATTTTAATTTACATTAAGACTTATGCTTGCTCCTTCTTCAGGATATGAAATAATTTTGGAAGATCTTCACATTGTCTATTGTTTTTAAGGATGATCTTATTTTATCTGGTGACTTTAATATCGATTTGTACAGATAAGTAAGGAAAAGAAAAAGGAATGTTTTAATAATTTGCATAGAGTAATTGAACTTAACAAATATTTGGAAATATAAATACCCCTTATCCAAAGGCTATATGCATCTAGATCTTAAGTATAAAAAGCCAGATAGAACATATTATTTTTTGTTTCTTGCAAATGTGTATGACAATTTTATCATGTGGCTTTTCTGACCATGTACATTTTTTTGATAGAACTTCATCTCACATAATGGAGAAATAAAGGTTCTTTTTATATCAGTTATAAGAATTTAATGATTTGTGAAAAAGAGGTTAAGGTAGCTATTAATGGTTCCTGGGCTATTAATATTCAGGACAAAATTCGTCTGCATTTCAGTGGTCTTCTTTTAAGGCATATATAGCTAGCTAGCATTTTGTATCAGTTGACATTAAAAGAAAGTAATACAAGAGACAAAAGATGGATAATCTATAACAACCGTTAGTAGTGTCAGATCAGTTGATTTGGGTTAGTTATGATTAATGCAGACCATTGGAAAAATCTACCTCTTTGGCATGCAACCTTAAAGGAGATTGGCTGGCTGATTTTCATGATGTCAGTAAAAGGTGTGATCTTAAAGTAAAAGTACATGGTTCTTTTCCCATAATTGTTTTATATAAATGCAGCCAATGATTACATTACAAAATAAATTATAACTTTAACATGGATGAAAACCAAGTCAAATGAGCCACTTTTTGCTAGATATAAAATTGTATATTAAAATTATTGAATAACATGTTTTAACCTTGGATTATTCTACTGATTTTTAACTTTTGCTAACCTATTTGAAGAAATAATATTTTCATTTCCAGACAATGAAGCTCTAGGCTCCAATTCATTTCCCATGAAATTTTCCCAAGTAATCATATATCTTATTCCAGAACCTCCACTTTTTCATTCAACAGGGGATTTAATTAATACCACTGATAATGATCAGCTAGCTCCACCTAATTATCACCCTACATCATCACTGAATACACATCACATGATTACATCTAAATTAGCCGGTAGAAATGGCTTGCCAATTATAATGAAGAATTTACATCAAAGTTAGGTGTATTTTATCCAAGGCTGAGAAATAACAATGACTAACCATATTTCACCTGTTATTGTGCTATATTATAAAAATAGCAAAAATAGCTCATTGCAGCAAACACCGTTTTGTTCATTGGATGCAAAAAAAGTGTTTAGCTCTATAAACTGCGAATACAGAATGCATACTACTTAACCATTTGATACTTCCTTCTTATTTATTAAACATTAGCCATGCATTATTCTTTTGAATAAAATAGTATATTCATATAAATCAAATGCATTCCAAATTTTCAGTATAACAAACAGCAGGGTATCATATAAGATGACCCTGTTCCACCTATTGTTTTTGTCTTAGCTCTAGATCCTACATTGAAAGATATAAATGTCAACCTGGAAATTACTCATGTAAATATAAATTACTTTTTAGTTAAAGTCATAGCTTGTATTGATGATTTATTATTGGAAATATTCTCAGTAGTTTTTCCACTAATCAAAACTTAAACTTCTTGGGTATATTATAGAATATATTACTTTTAAAATAAATTAAAATAAATCAAAGTTAATGCTTATTACCAAAGCTGTGAAACACTGTTATCCAATCATAGTTGTTCAAAAGCTAAAATTCCTGGGAATTACATATTCAGCTAAAGACTACATATTATCTCAAAACATTTTTTGATTACTTGCATGAGTACATCTAAAAGGTACAAGGATAAATGATTATTTGTTGGTAAGGTCAAGATGCTTAATCATATACCCACTCATTGTTAATGTGTTCAGCAAATGAGATAGTATAGTACAGTTGGAAAAACTCGGTCAAAGTTTTTATTTTCTTGGCCAATAATTCTTAAACAATTAAATCACAGAGTTTTTAACTTATGACTAAGTATGGTACTTGAAATATTGCTTCTCCAGACTGCTTTTGACAAGTTTATATGTATACACTAGTAGATTCCCTCAAAAATACAACTTCATCAGATTATCATGTCAAAAAATATTCAGCGTTTCTCCAAGAAATAGATCACTTATGCACAAAAAGCTTTATTTAATGATGAATCATGAGACTCTGGTATATGTCTGCTAGATACTAAAATTACAAAATTAATGTAGAATAATTTTCTGATTTAGCTCTGCAACATATTAGTTAGCCCAATGTTTATGAAACCGTTTGTATATTTTTAGTGATGCTGTTAGTTGCAGGTATTTAGTTGCATCTATTTTCTTTGAACTATTTCTGCAAGACCATGGCTGTCTATTTTAGAAGCTACATGATGTTTTTTTTTCTTTTTTATTGCAGGGAAACTATCATAGATTAGGAATACTAGCATTGTGTATGTTTTATTCTATTATTCAGCTCAAATAATTAAGTTGCAACATACTGAATTAATTTAGACGTAGCATTTACTTTTTTGTTTACAAATTTGACTTTATAGAATGTTTGCTAGTTAAAGCTTCTCACAGATCTGTGCACCATTCTGGTGCAGTTAGCATGTCATAACTAGTTAGGTATTGTGGTCATGTGCAGCTTTTTCTCTCACATATTATGCCTTTCATATATATTCCAAAGCTTTTGACACAGTTCCTTACTTTTGGACTCAAGAGACTGATCCACTATTTGTATAATAAGTTATTTTTAATTCAGATCCAAAAATGTTATGTTTATTTAATCTGTGACACACAATATCATTATGAGTACTATAAGATCAATAGAACTACTTGGGAGAGTATCTTTATTTCTTATTTTTTATTTTGAATTATTTGTTGAGATATTTTTGTTACTTAATGCATTTTGATTTATTCCTTTAAATCATGTCAAAACACACTTGTAATTTCAGTTGACAACCAGAATTGTACTTAAATAACTGACAAGGCTTCCATTCTTCAGGCAAAATCAGTCTTGTCTTTTCTGAGTCTCTGAAATAAATTCAGTATTTTAATAGTTTGTTCTATTGCTGTTTTTGATGGATTTGATTGTTGATAAGAGCATGATACAGAACATCTATTATAGATGGGAGCAGACTGAGAATCATGACAGGTTGTCATAGGTTCCATATTAAATAAATGAACGTTTGAAATTTCGAACGCCACATTATCGACAGCTTATTGTTGAAAAGGCCAAATCCCAAAGACATGGAACAGCAATTTTTTTTTCCTAGGGAAAAAAATCACTGGGATGTTTTCAGGACTTTGCTGTTTCCTCCACTGTGGTGGAATCTCGGAATTGGTGTATTTAAGTAGGGGGGTGTGAGGAGCACAGCACCCCCACATCGAGGAGTGGGGGGGCGAATCCCCCTACTTTATTTTGTGTTTGGGTTTTCTTTTTTTTTTTGTTTGTGGACCAGCATTGCTGTTCCACCTGTTTGGGATTTGAATGTTTAGACATTTAGTTGTCGATAAAGCAGTGTTCAAAATTTTGAACAATCATTTATTTAATAGGGAAGCATTGTCATAAACCCAACTCTTTTAAATGGGACTCATCAACACTTTCTGTCTTTGAAAACAAAAAAGAAAAACATTTTCTAAATGTTCTTTATTGTTATTACTACTATTATTATTATTAGTCTGGCAACTGGTGCAAAGGTTAAGGTTATGAGCTGTTGGTCCTGTAGTATAGGAGCCCTCATTTGCTTCCTGTGTGACCTTCAGCAAGTCACTTAAGCAGGCATTGCTCTCAGCTCACTCCTGAAAAGGGACTATATGTCCAGTGCGCCTACCTCTTTAACAAATAAAATGAATAATAATAATAATAATAATAATAATAATAATAATACAAAACCCAACAAAATACATAAACCACAATAACTATATGTGCTCAATGTAAACTGGTTAATTACATGTAGACACAATCCTATGCAATCTTATTCACTTTGTCATGCAAGGTTCAGAATGTTATCATATAAACCAGCCTGTTCAACATTCTAAGTCTCGGAGAACAATATCCAATCAAGCCTAAATCTGAAGTTTTATCTATGGTGAATCCTGCCCCCCCCCTCCATTCATATAATGATTTCCACACATTTCTCCCTGACCTGATTAGTATAGTCAAACAAGAAAAAGTAGCACACCACATTGTCAAAAAAAATTTTAATAAAACGACAAAGCTTTCGGATATAAACTATCATTCTTCAGTGTTTTACATACAATGACTACAAAAGCAGCATTTATAAATATAACTTAATCACATCATATGACACAGCAAACCTATCAACAACATCAATTAAAAACAACAATTATTCTTTTAAAATCACAGTATCAATAGATACATATATCAAACTCACATAGTTAATATAAAACTACTTTTTCTTCACTTTTTGCTGTTTAAATTTCAAGACTGGTTTTAATGTGACCTGTTTATTAAGATCTGGGTATTTATCTGCTTCCAGTCAAATAATTCATTCATATTCCTTCATATCTACACTGGTAATAAAATCCCCATAGCTAGCATTCGGATATATCACATATATAACTTTAAAGTTGAACTGGTGTGTATCATCAGTTTTCCTAATATATTAAGCTAAAGAATTAGTAAGCACTTTCCACCGAATCTCACACCTGTGTTTTAGTATGCTGTCCTTTAACCTTCTGACCGACTTTCCAACATAAAAATCTAAACATTTATTGCATGTGGTGAGGTATATAATAGATGGTGTATTACATGTTGCAGTACAGTGAAAAATAAACTTCCTGCCATTCACAGGATGTACGAATTCAGGTGAATGATTTATACTTGAGCAACAGGAACAGTTGTGACAAGGGAAAGTTCCCTTTTTTCTTAAAAGTAGGGGGAGATCTATTATTTAAAGGGAAATCCTTATAACATAAGAACTTCTTTAGGTTACTACAGTTACAATAAGTGAACATAGGTCTATCTGGAAGCCATTTATTAATGGCCTGGTATGGCCTTTCAGATATCGCAATTATTCTTAATAAATTTTCTATTGTCTTACTAGCCTTACTATAAGTCATAAGATATCTTAAAGGTTGTGTTGAGGTTGAACCCACATCACTAGGACCAACATTTGCCTTGGTGGAAAAATAGGGCTTCGCTTTTGAATCCCTCAACTGTAGAGCATCCTTCCTAGCCAATTCTATCTCCGCTATATTATAGCCCCTTTCCAAGAAATGTTTAATCATTTCTTGCATCTGTACCTCACAAACCTCTGATTTAGTATTCAGCCTACTGGCTCATAAATACTGATGTTTAAGGGCACTTTTAAAAGTTCTTGCATGCATACTCATCTTATGCAGGTATTTATTTACCTGAACATCTTTTTTATATATACATGTCTCCAAACCAAACCCTGTCATTTGTAATTTAATGTCCAAGAAATTTAAAGAACCCTCAGAAAATGTCATTTCAAATTTAAGGAACTCAACAGTATTATTTAGATATTCATAAAACGTCTGCAACTCCATAGCACTACCATGCCAAACCAAAAAAATATCATCCACAAAATGTTTATAGAACAAAATATTCGATGCATATAAATTAGCCTCACCATGCACATTAGCCCTCTCCCAATTTCCTAGGGTTAAATTTGCATATGTATTGGCCACAGCAATGCCCATAGCCGTTCCAGATATTTGATGGTATACCTGCATGTTAAATGTAAAGATATTATTTTCCGAGACCAATTCTAAAAGCTCACAAATGGTTTCAATATGTCTAGGAGGGAGAGACCCATATTCTTGTAAAAAGTTTATTTTCAAGGAGTCTGAATTTAAAGAATATATTTAAGGACAGTGGCAACTCTATGGGTAGCCATCTTAAAAGGAGTAGCACTTTTATTCCTATTAGTGACCCTGTTATTAGTGTATTTAATAGCATATCTGAAAAGCAAATTTGTGATCTTTATGATAAAAAAAATTAAAAAAAAATATATAATCTGACTGCTGAAGAATCTGAGGCATTGAAATTATTACAAAATAATAATCAAATAATTATAAAAGAAGCTGACAAAGGAGGTGCCATTGTAATAATAGACATGGAACAGTATTTACAATCTATAACCGAATTGTTATTAGATAGGCAGACCTTTAAACCTGTTGGTAATAAGAAATAGATACTATGATAAGTAAAATAAATATGTGCATTTATGATTTGCAGGTGATGGGTGACATAGATATTGATACATTCCACTTCCTGAGTGTACCACACCCAACCATTCCTGCACTTTATGGACTCCCCAAAACACATAAATCCCTGCCCCCCCCCCCCCAATGAGACCAATAGTATCAGGCAGGGGATGGATGATAGAATCTATACCTGTATATTTGCAGGGTATCCTAAAGGGTTATTTAAAGCATATTCCTAGTTACACCAAGGATACTGGTGATCTCTTAACCCAGCTGTATAGCTGGTATGATGGCAGTGCCCATGACCGTTTCCTTTTGGTAACACTGGATCTAAAGTCTTTCTTTACCATGATTCCTAATGTGTATGGAATTGACTGTATAAGGGAGATTTTACAAGAATATGGGTTTCTCCCTGCTAGATGTATTGAAACCATGTGTGAGCTTTTAGAATTGGTCTGGGAAAATAATATCTTTATATTTAATAAGCAGGTATACCATCAAATATCTCGAATGGCTATGGGCACTGCTGTGGCCAATACATATACGAATTTAACCCTAGGAAAATGGGAGAGGACTAATGTGCATGGTGAGGCTAATTTATATGCATCAAATATTTCATTCTATAAACGTTTTTTGGATTATATTTTTTTGGTTTGGCATGGTAGTGCTATGGAGTTGCAGAATTTTTATGAATATCTAAATAATACTGTTGAGTTCCTTAAATTTGAAATGACATTTTCTGAGGGTTCTTTAAATTTCTTGGATGTTAAATTACAAATGACAGGGTCTGGTTTAGAGACATTGGAGACATATACACATATATATATATATATATATATATATATATATATATATATATATATATATATATATATATATATATATATATATATATATATATGTACAGGTAAATAAATACCTGCATAATAAGAGTATGCATGCAAAAGAACTTTTAAAAGTGTCCTTAAAAGTCAATATTTACGAGCCAGTAGGCTGTATACTAAATCAGAGGTTTGTGAGGTACAGATGCAAGAAATGACTAACAATTTCTTGGAAAGGGACTATAATATAGAGGAGATAGAATTGGCTATGAAGGATGCCCTACAGTTGAGGGATTCAAAAGTGAAGCCCTATTTTTCCACCCAGGCGAATGTTGGCCCTAGTGATGTGGGTTCAACCTCAACACAACCTTTAAGATATATTATGACTTATAGTAGGACTAGTAAGACAATAGAAAATGTTATTAGGAATAATTGGAATATCCTAAAGGCTATACCAGGCCATGATAAATGGCTTCCAGATAGACCTATGTTCACTTATCGTAATTGTAGTAACCTAAAGAAGTTGTTATAAGGATTTTCCTTTAAATAATAGATCTGCCCCTACTTTTAAGAAAAAGGGAACTTTCCCTTGTCACAACTGTTCCTGTTGCTCAAGTATAAATCAATCAGTTGAATTCGTACATCCTGCAAATGGCAGGAAGTTTATTTTTCACTGTACTGCAACATGTAATACACCATCTATTATATACCTTGCCACATGTAATAAATGTTTGGGTTTTTATGTTGGAAAGTAGGTCAGAAGGTTAAAGGACAGGATAATAGAGCACAGGTCTGAGATTCGTAGGAAAGTACTTACTAATTCTTTAGCCTACCACATTAGTAAAACTGATGATACACACCAGTTCAACTTTAGAGTTATACATGTGATATATCCAAATGCTAGACGTGGGGATTTAATTAACAGTGTAGATATGAAGGATTATGAATGGATTATTTGACTGGAAGCAGATAAATATCCAGGTCTTAACAAACAGGTCACATTGAAACCAATTTTGAAATTTAAACAACAAAAAGTGAAGAAAAAGTGGTTTTATATTAACTATGTGAGTTTGATATATGTATCTATTCAACTGGAAGCAGATAAATACCCAGGTCCTAATAAACAGGTTACACTAAAACCAGTCTTGAAATGTAAACAACAAAAGTGAAGAAAAAGTAGTTTTATATTAGCTATGTGAGTTTGATATATGTATCTATTGATACTGTGATTTTAAAAGAATAATTGTTGTTCTTAATTGATGTTGTTGATAGGTTTGCTGTGTCATATGATGTGATTAAGTTATATTTATAAATGCTGCTTTTGTAGTCATTGTATGTAAGACAGTGAAGAAGGTTAGTTTATATCCGAAAGCTTTGTTGTTTTTTTTAAAAAGATTTTGACGGTGTGGAGTACTACTTTTTCTTGCTTGAAGTTGTTTGGTTTGTACTTCTCTACTTCATTACTGGTTCACCTTTTTCTGGGGACTGATTAGTATAGTCCCCAAATAATGCTGTTTTACTCTCTCAGAACATACTACCACTGCCCACTAAAAACCCATTTTTTACAGGGGTCGACATCATATCATCAAACTGTCACTTCAATGAATGTCACTTCATTGGAAATGCCATTCATCGAACCCCCCCCCTTTACTGCTAATTATATATATCAACTACGAAATTACACTAGAGTGGGGAAAGGACAAATGTCCCAAACCCTACCATAATGAAATCTCAATAAAAACAGTTTAATGAGTGGCATCTTCAATAAAATGATGTTCAAAATGCTGTTTGATGAACTGTTCTTTCTATGATATAATAGGACCCCTTTTACAGATCCCTACCTCCAAACCAACATCTTCTTTTCCTGAAGCATTACCATGTCCATTCTCACTGTCCTTAGCTTAATCAAGACTTTTCTGTTGTTAATGGGGTTTATTAATACCACATGCATTTCAAGTAACAGACTGAAGTACCTCCTTAATTCGATCTTGGAATGCCCTTGCAGTACTCCTGGAGCTTGGCCATTTGGGCCCTTACTTAACTCTTCCTATTCCTTAACCCTGTATGAGTGACAATGTGCAATAATCTACTGGGGTCTATCCTCCCATCTTTCTCTTTCCAATACTATGTTCCAGGTCTATAATGCAATCATGTCCATGAGCTTTTCCAACAAGACATTTCAGCCACCTCTCCACAAAATGCACAATGTCCTCCCAGGCTACTCTTTCCCTTAGGCCGGTAATTCTGTAATTATGTCTATGAGTCCTATTCTCCAGATCATAATACCTATAAATAAGTGTCATGTCTATAGATGCTGCCATCAGTTTTAACTCCCTTTCCTGCTGTCTTACTTTACCTTCCAATGGGCTGCTCATATTTTCCACTAGGAATGTAGCCACTCTCAGAATCTCAATTTTTGGGCCACACCACTACTACCACCTACCAAATTACTTCCATATCAAGCATAAGGGAGTCGATTTTACTTAATATGTGTTTAATCTTACCATCTGTATTGTTTGCCCAGCAATTGACTGTTGCCAAACACTGTTAAATTCTAAACCACCTTTTTCCAAGATGTTTTGACTAAAGTTTAACACACATACACTTTGAATTGAAGATATGAGATGAAGCATATGTTTGCACTGCCATTTTCTGCAATAGTCAGGCCATGCCCATTAAAGAAAGTATTTTAGTCAGAACTGCACTTCATAAACCTACTGTCATCAATCTTTTCTATGACGGTTATGGCCACTGTCACATTTAAATTGGGAAAGGGACTTAATTTCATTGGCTGCATGCTTTGCATACATACTTGATGCACACAATGTTCCACAAAGGTTTTCTGATGAAATTCTTCTGGAAGTTTCCTATCACTTGTCACATTGTATGTTCAACTTCTGCTGTATCCCTGTCAATCAGCAGTCTGTGTATTACTTGCTATCTAGTGAATTGTCGCACTTACTGAGATAATAGATATTAAATGTTTTGTTTTGTTCATAGGATTAATCTTACAACCAGTTTATGCAGTGTCAGAAAAGACTGCAGTGTACTTCTGATCTGATTTTATAGTCCAGAATGTCTTTCAGCTTCTAAAGTTACTGTTCCCTTATTTAGACAAACACCTACTGACATTTCTGCAATACAGTGCCATAAATCGATCTGAATTATGGGGTCTATATCACATCATCAATCTTTTATTCTATTAAATGCCTAATGGTCAAGCCTTAATTGTCAAAGTCCCTATTCAGAGAATGACCTAAACATCGAACTGGAATTCACAGAAATATTTTAGTTGGCCAACACAGAGAAAGGTAAACTGTTTTTAAGTTTTTGCAGGAGGGCTGCACCCCCCCCCCCCCACACACACACACCTCCTGCAAATTAAATATACCAACTCTGAGATTGTACTACAGTGAGGTAATGGGTAAATCATGGCTAGTTGGCATGTCAGTCACTCAACAATTTTTTCAGGATGGCCATCTAAAACAGTTCAATGAATTCCACTTTGATGTTTAGATTGTTCACTGAATAGGGACTTCAACAATTAGGGTTTGATGATTATATATTAAATAGAATAATTTTCGACGATGTGATATAGACCCAAATTATGGGACTGTTTTCCAAACTACTTCTCTATTAACAGACATAGGCATTTCATTTTGTGCTACCTTTAAGCTATGACGAATAGTTAAGGTTGCTAATCTACAGGTTAATAGAGTCATAAACTAAATTTGAATTAGCCAGATAGATGGGCTTACACATAATGCTGTCTGATAAGCATTCTCCTCTTGTGAGCAGCTTATATTTGGTGTTTGGAACTGCAAATTGCTATGTACAAAAGCTGTAGCTTGTACTTCTGAAACTCATAAACTTTGTAATGAATTTCTGATCCAGATCAGGAACAAGATGGTGTGCAAGCATCCAAAAAATACCCTCTCTACATTATGATGTAGGAAGTACACTAGCATGAAAAAACAAAAAAAAGTAATTGCAGTCTTATCAAGTTTGCAAAGGGGAGATCCAGCATATCATTGTTTTGTTGAGATTACATAATAACATTAATGTGAAAATAATGTATACATTATATAGGTTACAAAGTTGACTTTGTTATGGGCTGCTAGCTTTCAGTATTGATACGTGTGAATTCTTGTTGTATACTTAATTGCAAAAATATTGGTCAGATTTCGACTTTTGCTGTTTTTCTAAGGAAGGCCAACATTGCTGCATATCTCACTAATATCCAAGATATGGCCTATATTAAGGAAAACCAAGTATTTTGCAACATGTCCTAGTAATCCAGGAAAATAGCCACTCAACTCTTCTCATCTGAGTGATTCAGCGATGACTGTTTCTGTTAAGTGAATTTTTTTTATCCGTTATTTGTTCATATTATATTCTTTTACAAATACTCTGGCAACCAAAGCAATGCCATAATCACACATCAGAAATAAGTAACCTTCAACATTTATCACTGCATCTCAAAATCAAATAAAGCAACAGATGGAGTTTTGTTTATACTGCTTCAGGATACATTACATCTATATCTCATTCAACTCTATACCAAATGTTGTTTCAAGGTCAGTGACTTAAACAGTGACTTAAACATTGTATCTTAACATACACTTCAGGGAGAAAGATTAAAGCAACTAAGTATGCCCAAACTAGCAAAATAGCTCTTTCATAAAGACCAGTACTGCAGTAAACATGTATAAATCATTTTATTGTCAACAAGTTATGTGTGGTGAATGCGTTCTACCTCTTAAAATCAGACCACATACGTGCTTGTGTATATAAGCAGTAAGTGGTGAAGGAACACCATGCTTCTCAACTGCTTTTAATATTTTCTCACATCTGTTAAAACCTTTGAGTTACAGTTTCTTAAATAAACACAGACTTATCATAGAGCCTTTATATGTCTCTTTAATATGCATGATAGTTTAAGAGGTTTCAAAAATGTACTCAAAGGAAAATATTAATTCAGTACTTCTTCAGTTTGCATTGCTGGAGTACTTCAAATGTTAACAATAAATGCATTCTCTTATGTATGGTGCATTACTCAAGTTATTGTATGCTTAAAGATAACAAAATGATGTTGACTGCTATGAGACAGCATTAGTAAATTTAGACCATTAAAAGTATTAACTTATTCAATGATGATTTTTTTAGGGGGGGGGGTTGCATTCTGTTTGACAATGTACATTGTAGCATACATTTAAGTGACAATGTCAGATCATTTCATTTAACAGAAGGCACTTTCAACAAACCACTGTCACTGAACAAATACATGAAAATCCACTTTCATTGTAAAAAGAAAATAAAGTATAACAAAAACTGTAATCCCATTCATTTGCTAGTTTAATGTATTTATTTATTTAGTTCTTAGTTTTGTACTTAGATGTGTACATTTCACTTCTTAGAGTACTGTAAAATTAGATGAGAGTGAAGCAGTCTGTTCCCGAGAGGAGGGCTACAAAACAGAGATGGATGTGTCTGAACAACGTGAAGGAGCAGCTACATCACAATACATATAGACTGGTTAGAGTGATGGATCTCACAATGTCACCTAGCAATGCTATTGGTGCATTTGTGCCACTGCTGTAGAGTGCCACTTAGTAAATGTAGGAGGTCATTATGCTTCTAGGCAGACCACACATGAGCTGCGTAACATATGTACTGCATGTTACACCCCAAAACAAGCACCCTAATGCTATGTTTGACTGAGTCTGCAGCCTAAATCATAGAATCTGTGCATGGCAATCAAGGCCCATAGCACTGGCAACAACACCAGCACTGCCTTTCTGCATCTCAAGATGGTGGAGTCATTATGGGCCTACCCATAGGTTGCTGTAATACACTGGCTTTGTCCATTCAAGCATCACTAGTGCCTGACACAGAACCATTGCCTCTGTGTCGATTCACCTGGCCTCATGGGATGGTTAATGGGATGATAGCCAAGTCTACCACAGATCCTGTTTCAGCTTGGATCATGTACTAACTAATGACACCATCATCAACACCAGCACTAGCAATTGGTCTAATGGTCCTGACCATAGGATGGGACAGCACTCCAGACCATACCTACATCAGTACAGTACTGGCAGATCTACCTTGATCCCTGCTGGTGTTTACCCCATCCTGGCCATGGTAACAGCAAAGACAGTCAGGGCAGTTTTATTAGCACCTTTAATTAAAGAAAAGTGTCAAAAACATACAGACCTCCACACAAAAAGTATATAAACATGTAAACATACATGTAATGCTGTGTAGCTGTACAAGCCACAAGATATCCATGGCCATTAACTGCATGGGAAGGGGTCATAATGTTCACTTCCACAAAGGAAAACAGGCAAGACTCATCATAAAACATGGCATACTATCATGCAGCACTATACCATATATGCATACTTGTACAAGGAAATACATCACACATCTTTGTAACACACCACTAACTGGGGGGGGGCAAATCTCCAGCCCACTCAGGATTCCAGTCAGGGAAACCTCTGGCAGTAATGCCAGTAACATTTCCTCACCCTCTGTGTGTAATATGCCCTGGAATGAGACTATTCTGTGACCAAGAGCAGCTTGCAATATCATGCTGTATTCACTGCTCAATCCCTTCTATACATGACTTCACTGTGACAATACCTGCAGGCCTAACAAAAGCTACCTAAACTACAGACATCTGAAATTCTTTTCAGCCAGTGAATTGATGTCTCTTCTTGGTTGCTAGCAGAATCCAACAAAAAAAACCTTCTCTTCTTGCAGGCCGGAAGAGTATCACAGTTATCAGTAGGGAAAATATGTTTTCCTTTTCATGTTTGATACTACAATGAAATAAAACGCAAACAACATAAAATCATGGAAACAGCAGCACAATATGCATTCATGTCATAGCCTGTAGCATGACACAGCACAGCAGTTACAGTATAGCATATTAGTATACATGCCATATATAATATATATGTAACTGCACCCAAGGGATACTGCAGCAGATGCAGCATTACCAACTATCATAGGACCATGGCACCTGTCAGCAGTACAATGTGTTACAGTGCACTGCATTATACAGGATATCAATGGCATAATACGTACAACACAAAAGTTTTAGTGCAGAATACTAATACATCAACAAGGTACACTAGTGCCAGAGTAAAACATAATCCACACACCATAACAGAAGTGTAATACAACACAGCTGGTTACTGTCTGCAGGATATTATTGTTAAGTCATGTTCAGGCATTATCATAAAATGAAGAGCACCACACAACCAATACATTATGAGTTGGCATTCAAGTCTGTAAGGTTCAAGACAGACACTACAATGATGCAAATGAGTTGAGCTTTAGTTGCAGTATGGTCAACCGACATACACACACTAAGCTTCAATGCACCAAAACTGTTGTGAATTGCAATATCTGTGCATGGCAGGTGGTGAGAAGAAATTAAACAGTAAAGGACCAACAGGGAAATTACATTCTAAGAGATTAACTGCTTGCCATGCATATTCATATGTGTAAATGAAAGAACTACCAGTCACTAGATGCATTCATGTCCACATGTACTCGCATGTAATCTTTCTGCATATATGGAGAACATAAGACCCAGTGTCTGAATGTGTGGTTAAGAAGGTGTGGCTCTCTACTGGGTATATCTTGCCTTTTACTAAAATCCTATCTGAATGCAAACCTCTGCATGATGGATACATAGAGTCAGATATCTGAGCCATTATAGGACACCAGTTATCAAAACATACTACTATTCCACAATCTGGTGGACAACATTGGTTGTACAGTTGATGTGACCTGGGAAGGAGTGACCCAGGCACTCTGCAGCACCTTATACAGCATGAGTGAAGCACAGCATTCCCTTATGAGTACACAGTACACACTCAGTTGTATGTTACTAGAACTGAAATTGGTAATCTTATACTAGCAGTCATATGAATACATTTCTGCTCTGCTGATGTAGCCCATTGCTGTAACAATGAGCATACCTATCAGGAATAGCAGTAGTACCTAACATGAAGGCATTATGAGTACCAGCTTGGGATGCCTGTAGCAGGGTATACAAATATGGAGCATCATCTTACATCATCTGCATGAGGGCGTCCATGGTGCTAATGGAACTCCACTTTGCATGACTGCTAGCATAAGTGATATGATTCTGGTGGTCATGACACCTTTTTTGCCTGCTGGCATCCAGGCAATGTGAGGTAAGCATGACTACACTGACAGCACCACAAAGTGTGAGTAATGGCTACTGCTGCTTATTGATGACCTGTGCCTTCAAGATGCATATAGCTAGAATGTGTATCTAAGGAGTCTGCCCAACAATGCATGTCACTTCCAGGTGTAAAGTACTAGACATTGCTACAAGGCAGGTAGTCATATCATTGTTTAGCTACTGGTAATATGGCTCACTATTGTAGGTTGTCATGGCTTCTAATGTGGCAATGGTGCTTTATTTATTTCTCAAAATAAGTTGTGACACAGAGAGATCCATAGCAGAATGAGGAGATGCAGGAAACCATCTGTGTGAATGTGCATTGATCTGCCTGGCCTGTTCTTCAAAACCTGGGTTAATTGGACAACCACCTGTTGACCACACATACCAGAATGTGAAACATTGGGCAACTCATTAGTGCAATGAAGTGGGATATCTGGCACCTGCCAGACATCAAGGAGGCAAAACAGTACAGGACAGTGGCATGATCATGGAAGACACAATGGAAAGACCATATTTTGTCCAATATTGTAGTGGTCTACTTGGCAAAAAGTATCCAAGAGGCTGTAGTCACTAGTAACCAAATGATGTTCTGGTTCAACATTGTCCATTCTCACACATCTGGAGGTTACTGTCATATCTGGCAGCATGTTCCCATGCATGAGACATACTGTGAGTTCCTCCTCCAGAGCAATTGGAGACAGGTGACATCCAGCCAAGCTATAGTGTCTAGTGATATACCTGTTATACTACATGACGGAGGTGCTAAAAGGATCCACAACTTCCAGAGTACATTATCAGGCCAGAATTTCATTTTTGTAATAGTTTTATCTAATGTATACATAGATGTATATTTGTTTGCACTGTTTTGCTAATTCAGTTATCATTTTATATGATGCTTGCACCCTGTCATGTGTTTGCATATGCATCACTTTATAGCTGCATTCTATCCTGTCTGCCTAGGTAAAACAACTCCCTGCAGCCCCACATTTATTTGTGCATGTTTGTTTTCCTATGTATAAATGCTGATATATCAGTTTGTATATGAATGTAAAAAATAAGAACTGTGCTCTGTGGGTAACTGCTTTATTCATTTAAGTAGACACCAGTTATGTTTATTCCTAATACAGTAACTCTAACCTGAATATGTTTTTGTAATTATTTGAATATTCCTAGAGTTTTCTGTATATGTGAATACATTTCAATGAAGACAATATTTCAGCTGTGTTTTATGAACTTTTCTGGGAGTAAATGAGAAATTTTTTTGCAGGCTCACAGTTGATTGGTTAAGGGATGGATACTGTATTTCAGTGTATGATGAGTTCATTTTTTTGATCAGAAAGGATATTTGCACTTAATGTATGTCACTAAATCACAAAGTGGTGTCCCAAAATGTCATTGTTTTGACTTAACTGTCTAACCACAATCCAAAACACCAAAAACAAACTTGGACCAAAACACCAAAAACTAACTTGTGATTAGACAGTTGTTTGGTGTCTCCGTTTGTTTTTGATTGGTTTGACTCAGCTCAAGCTTACTATGAACTTTTTAAAAGGAACCAGTTGATGATGTCACCAAGGATATCACTAACTGTTCTGTGATCGCTGTGGCTTTGTATATAACCATAGACCTTGCATGTATTGCTGAGTTTCCATTAGATAGGACAATTAGCAGGGTCCTTATATAGACAGAACAGAACAGAGCTGAAAATGTCATAAGACAGGTCCTTGGAGTACTCTGCATCTGACAGTAGGGCATAAGGAAAGAGTCTTTCCTTGAGTCAATTTGACCCTTATTACACTGGTTCTGTTAGGAAAATAAAGACAGGACCATGAGGTGATATAAATAGTAGATTCATTGTTATATATTTCCTTAATATAAGGGATATTCCACAAAACCAAATGCTTGTTTATTTACAACTCCATTTTGGAATTTATTAATATAACCAATACTGAGTATTAAATTAAAACTAATTACTGAAACCCAGAATTAATATTGTGGACTACAAACAACTGGACTAAATTTCCTCTATTATTACAGAAACAGCAAAGCGACAGTCTTTGATAAACTTTATACAAGCTAGGCAGTCCTTTGGTTTCCTTTAATACTAATAAGCCATTATAGACAAAACTTTTAAAATCGAAAGTAGCACGGATAGTTAAATTGTCAAGTTAGTTATGCATGACTTTGCATGATGCCAGTAACTCAAAGCTTTAGTTGATTTTATTTAATTTTTTTTTTACATTTATGTAGTGGTTTGTGAGTTTTGTATGTTTTTTTTTTGTAATGTAAGATTTGGAATTTTTACATTATAATGAATATTATGCTGTTTTTTTTTTATTTAAAATTTGAATACAAAGTTTTAGAAAACCAAAAGCCTGCTGAAGTCTTTGAAAGGTTCTCCCAGTAAGCTAGCCAGTTTCCATGCTTGCATGAAATATATATTAGTGGCTGAGAACAGAACAGTAGCGGTGATATAGCTTTGACCAATCATATGTTGCATTTGAACAGCAATGCCGTACTTGATGAAGTGTCATTTTAGCTTTTAGTACATAACTATGTCCTGTAGACAGGGTATGGGAGACAGCAGACATAGGCATGAATGATTATCACCCTTAGGGATGGCGAGGATACGGGCTGACCTTAGTACTAATGAGCACTTTCAGTCTTTCCCAATAAAGATGTCATTGCTAAAATGTCAACAATAATTTCATGAGATCACTGTGTATTTAGTGTTTTTACAGAGGACCATATCCTTATTTTTTTTTTCAGATTCAAATTTTCACTGTCCATACAACGTAAATCTCTAGCTTTTCCACTCTTTTTCTGGCAGGCATTTTCCCTTACAGAAACATTTCCATTCAACTGAGAGGAGAATCATTTTTTTTTTATTTTGGTGATACGTGAGGAAAAAGTCATCATCATTATCATCAAAATTTGTACTTATAGGGATTGTTTCTGCGTACCTTGTATAACTTCCACTGGAGCAACACTATCAAATAATAAATCATCCCTTCTTCCCAAGCTGATTTGTAACCTTTTTACTAATTGAGTTTGTCTCTACAAGTACTCATACAAAACTAGATGAGGAAATGTATGGTCTTCTTAAATCTTACAAGAAGTTATATTCTTTGGTATGCAAAAGTATGCACAAGCTACAGTTTGATGATGTTGAAACATACTCACTTCCTGGCTGTGTAGTTTAATTTGGCATCATTATGATTCTTCCAAAGTGTTTAGGTTAGATGGAAAAAAGGGTTCAGTTTGCTAGGCAGTAAGACATTTCCCTGTGGCATATTTGGTTGGGGGCACATGGCTAAAAGAAAATTCAGCAGCATAGCTGTATCAAACTCACTGTGGCCAGAGCGAAGCATGCAGCACCATACCCATAGCCTCAAAAAAGTGCATGGGGGCAGGAGAAGTAATATCTTTTATGCTTGCTGTAGAGTACATGCTTATGTAACTACATCATGATGAAGCATGCTACATGATGTAATTACATCATGTAAAAGCATGCTACAAGATAAAAGAAATCCTACATTCTGCAGTAGTCACACTCATGCTCTATATTTAAGCAATGTTCTTTCATACTGTTAAAGGATATAATAGTCCAAGCACATTATTAATTAATTAATTGCCCACTGTACACTGCCCTTACACTGCCACTGTCATACCCACTGATCATCCTGTTGCTGAAACCTGTCATTCTGCTTGCTATCTCTAGGTGCCTTGGGAGTCTTGTACTTATAAAAAAATATAAAAGAAAGAGTAATAGACAACTAGACTAGGGACAGTGGCACAGAAAATATTGGTCAGTGAATAATGATCAGAAGTAACACAAAAATCAGGCATAAAGAGAGAGTGATCCTAGATGTGCACATAAAATCAGAACAATTTCTCAAAAAAAATGCACAAATGTGTCCATGGTCCACCTGGCATGCAGCAGTTTTATTAACATTAAAAAATATGAACTGCAAGGTAAGAAAACATGCTGATATATCCACATGCAAGCATGGCATATGGAAAAGAGAGTCAAATATTCTTCTTGTCCGTATTTAGCTATTGCTTTTCACTATCAGATACTGACAATAGTGGTTGCCAAAAAATCAAGACCATAACACTGTATGTAGAGCCCTGAAGACAGTTTTTTTATAAATGCATTTGCACACTGAAATAAATACAGCCATCATATCTGAAGATGTTGCAAAGTATTGCAATATTCATCCATAAACCTGAAAAGCAACATTTCTATTAAATGTGGATATGTCATAATGTGGTTTTGTAATGACAAACTCATGAAACATAAACACTCTGTGTTTCTACAAAAGTGCAATCAATGTCAAGGATATGAGGTTTGCAATTGATATGATATGCCATGTTATTTGATTCAGTGTAACACCCCCAGACACACATTTTGCGTACATTAACTGTATTATACACTATTGGATTCATTACAAGATGGGTATGTGGCTGATTATGAAACTGTTTTTACTTGGTAAAAAATTTTAATTTAGTCTAGAATGCAATGTTAGTCAACAAAGCATTCCTAGAATCAGTCTTATATCCTTCCTTTTTATATATTTTTATGTCAGTCTTCCCACTGAGAAATCAGATCTAGTGAATTTGCTGATATAGCTGTACTTGGAACATACCTCTCAACCTCTTAGAGCAAGACATCTGGACAAAGCCATAAATAAAAATGGACAAAGACCCAAAAATAGGGACATTTTTTTAAATATTGTTCTTACAAACTTAGAAAGTTTATAGAATAACAGATTTTGCATTACCATGGATTTTCTGAAGGATATGAAGTCTGAAATGCAAATGTCTGACATTATTTTCTAACATCAATCTTTAATGATTTGCCAGTAATTTGCAAGGAAAAACACAATTTTATAAAAAACAGACCACAAATATGAGGCTAAAATCTGGACATGCTGTGAAAATCTATACAGTATGACTCGGAATGGTCATAATGGGCAAAAGGTGAACTGGAAAAATCACACTATAATTACTGAAAAAAACTTTGGACCAGATTCACGAAGGCTTGCACGGAGTCTTAGAGTAGAGTAAGACTCCATGCAACCAACATGTCCGCTGAGCGATCCAGGAACAGCCGGTAGGGGCGTGCAACTGAGCTCTCCAAACTAGTCCTACATGGACAGGGCTGGGATATGCAAATTACCTCAATTGCAGGTGAAAGCCATGCAAATGAGGTAAATTTGCAATCCAGGAAACCCTAACCTGTCCGAGTAGGAGTAGTGTTATTTGCAGAAATGTACTCAGTTGATAACTGAGTATGGTTCTGAAAATAGCAAAACGGAGCCGTGTCAGCTGGAAAAAAAGCATGCATTCACAGGAGGAAGCATGCCAATGGCCAAAAATATGGCTATTGGCAACGGGAAGTGATGCAAATTAAAAATAAAATAACTTTTTTTTTATCCCGATCTCCGGGGTTTAACCGTAGCGCAGCGCCACGCAAATGCGCTGCGCACTAAAAAGCAGAACATTAATAATTAAGATCCACAAATGTGGATTTTACAGCTAAAATGAATTTACAATGCAAGGGAATGGCAGGCTGAAGACAACATGGCCACCGAGTAGAGGTTGCTAAGCGGGGAAGCTTGGTCTAAGAGATGTAACTAAGCATTAGTAGGCAATCCTATGCAAATGAGAGTTATGATAGTGAATCGCAAGTTTACATAGCAAATGAGCACAGTCAGTGGAGTGTAGGAGTAGGATAAGGGGAGTAACAGAGTAGAAGGTAGGTGACATCATGAGGGGGGTATGTATGAAATGAGTGAAGCTCATTGGAGCAGAGTGACATGTGTCAGCTTACATTTACATAATAGTGAAAGAGGTGTGTCAACAGGTAGGCCAGGTAAAGTCAAGAAATCGAAGGTGTATGCCGTGGATAAGTTTCTTGCTGAGCGTGCATGTGCATGTGTGCGCACCAGTATACCTGAGTAAGACAGTGTGCACGCGTGTAAGCATGTGTACGCGTGTGTAGGCTTGAGTAAGCATATGTAAGGCTGTGTTAACAGTGGTAAGTGCGTTTGTGCCAGTGTGCATGTGTTTTAACAAGAATAAGCAAGTTTTAGTCCGTGTGAGCATGTGTGCACTCGTGTGAGCTGGTGTGCATGTGTTTGCGCTTGTGTGTGCGGCGCCCCCCCCGAGGGAACAGTAAGGAAAAAGGAAGCACACCAAATAGTGGAAGTTACCAGGGATTACTAGCAGAGCTAGCAGGTGAAAACAATCAGAATCAGGCAATTACCCAGGCAGAACACTAGCCCAGCCCAGCACTTAAAACTCTGCAAACAACAGTCCATTATGTTTCTCTCAAGAGATACTGCAACACTGCAGTAAGCTAATAGAAGTGAAAACTGAAAAGGCTTCACTGAGACAAAAAATGTTAGGGGCTGCCATTGCTGTTATAAGGTGACATATGCAACATGCTGAGGGTGGTGATAATGCAAATGCTGCTGGACAACCCACAGTGAGGAGATGGAGAAGAGTGTACAGGCCCAGGGTTACCTACCAGGGGCTACATGAGCTGGAGATAGTGGAGCGCTATAGAGTGGACAGAGATCTCTTGCAGAAAATTGTTGAGCTGTGCAGGCCACACCTCACACACAGAACCAACAGAGGGGAACCCATCCCAGTGGAAACTAAGGTATGTGTTGGTCTAAGAATATTAGCAACAGGTACCTTCCAGAGACCAACTGGTGATATGATGGGGATATCACAGGCATCAGCATCCAGGGTACTGCACCAGTTCCTGGATGCCATGTCAGCACATGTCGGTGATCATGTATATTTCCCCAATTCCCGTGAGGTATTGGCCAGCAATATGCGTCTCTTCCAGCAAATAGTGGAATACCCTGATGTAGTGGGTGCAATAGACTGCACACACGTATGCATCAAAGCACCAGCCGGTGAGCAGGGTAGGGTCAACTTCAACCGCAAGGGTTACCCCTCCATCAACAGCCAGGTCATGTGTGATGCCCAGGGCATAATAATGAATGTGTGTGCTGGCTGCCCTGGAAGCTACCATGACTCCCATATCTGGCATCTGACACAGCTGTACCAGACATTTGCCAATGGGGACATCCCTCATGGTCACCTAGTGGGGAATGCTGGATATGCACTCGAGCTGTGGCTGATGACACCCATCGGAAATGCACACACACCTGAACAGGAACGCCATAATGAGGCACAAGCACAAACACGAAATGTAATCGAGCATGTGTTTGGGCTGCTCAAGTCATTGTTCCGGTGCCTGGACACATCTGGTGGAGCCTTGCAGTACTCACCAACTACATGTACCCAAATAGTCATGGTATGTACTATGGTACACAATATGATCCTGTGAAAACAGCTGCAGAAGGAGCAGCATAGGGCCAGGCACAACAGCCCCCCACCATTGCCAAGGCCATCACAGGCAGATCGTGACTCGAGGAGGAGCAACCTGAGCCTGCCCCAGTAGGCAGAAGGAGGCGTGCCTAGTATGCTTTGGCCTTGGCAAAGAGGCAACACATAGCATATACACTGGCTCAGTAGGAACCCTGGAAATTATAGCTCTCTCTGACTCACACATATAGTAAAAGGGATGCCTAACTTGACACTACCTTTTAACAAACATGTATAGGGAGTGTAAAATGTGCATCCGACATAGGCAGCCCTGCAGCACCACCTGAGGCATGATTACTATGTTTTCAGCAGTATAAAGCACTGCTAAACAGCTCTCACCACTATTTAGTATATGTAAACAAAATTGCACACACGAAGTAGCACAACTACAGGCAATGTTCAGCAATACTGTGCACTGTCCAGCAATGTTGGGCAACATTGAGCAATGTTGTGCAAGTCTGGTCAAATGTGGGTATAGTTCAGCAAAAGCAGGTTAACATGTCTATATTTGCTTCACTTTTCTTGAAGCAGTCTGTTCTGGCATGTATTAAAATATGAAGCAGTGACAGTCCTCGAACCCAGGATACAGTGCATTATAGTCATAGTACAGAACCACTAAATCATGACAGTATGTCAATGGTCAGCTTGTATGAAAAAATGTTAATAAGTCAATGCTAAGTATCTCATGGAAACCTTGCAGGCATAGCATAATCCCTGTCGAGTTAAGACACAAAGGTGAGTAAAAGGGATGCCTAACTTGACACTACCTTTTAACAAACATGTATAGGGAGTGTAAAATGTGCATCCGACATAGGCAGCCCTGCAGCACCACCTGAGGCATGATTACTATGTTTTCAGCAGTATAAAGCACTGCTAAACAGCTCTCACCACTATTTAGTATATGTAAACAAAATTGCACACACGAAGTAGCACAACTACAGGCAATGTTCAGCAATATTGTGCACTGTCCAGCAATGTTGGGCAACATTGAGCAATGTTGTGCAAGTCTGGTCAAATGTGGGTATAGTTCAGCAAAAGCAGGTTAACATGTTCATATTTGCTTCACTTTTCTTGAAGCAGTCTGTTCTGGCATGTATTAAAATATGAAGCAGTGACAGTCCTCGAACCCAGGATACAGTGCATTATAGTCATAGTACAGAACCACTAAATCATGACAGTATGTCAATGGTCAGCTTGTATGAAAAAATGTTGATAAGTCAATGCTAAGTATCTCATGGAAACCTTGCAGGCATAGCATAATCCCTGTCGAGTTAAGACACAAAGGTGAGGCCTGCAGCAATAATAGAACCTGATATTCAACACACATATAGTATAAATGTTAATATTGGTAATGTTCACACACATCAACAAATGTAGTAGACCTCAGACAGCAACATACTGCAAGGTCACACTGGGCATGCTCACACACTTGAAAATATGAGACAAATGTCAAGCAACAAAACACTGAAAGTCTGAACTGGGCATGCTCACACACTTAGGGCAAGTTTGAGTACAGCAGTTGGCCACACATATCCCTCAGTTGCATGTGTCAACCCAGGAACCTTGCACTATTCACCAATCTGCCATGTGCACACAGTGATATGACAACAGACACAATATAATATAGTGAAATCATGCCACAATCAAATATGTTATGCAGAAACCTAGGTTGTTCATAGGAAGTGGTAAAGCAAAGAAGAAACAAAACCTGCAATCAGTACCATCACTGAACAATGTGCATCCTGAACGTTAGCATAGGTTCAGAGGTTGACACTAGGCTATCTGCCCTAGGGTATGTAGAAGCCTAGCCACAGTGTTTTTGAATTTTGCAACCCCGCTAGATCAGTAGACTGTGCCTGTTAATAGTAGGTCACACAAGATATCTCACATATGTTCATTTCATTCTGCCTCTGTCTAGCAAGGACCCATAACATATCCCAGGGCTAAACATACAATCACCCATCCACCTGTGAAGATGTCACCTGTAGGTGGTCAGCGTGGGTCTGTGCGTATGTGGGACTGTGATCACATTCCCGAGTGAGTGGAGCCTCTGTGATGGTAATATGCCCTCCAGCATGTCCTATTAACATCATTGCTCACGTACTTGTCCCTGGAGCGTGTAGCTGTAAGGGACTTTGATACCCTCATGTGGAGCCTGTCCATCAATGCTGTGATGGACATGGCTTCAAACAAAAGGCACAGACTGCATCCAAGTAGGCAGTAAGCCACTGAGGAGAGCTGGGGTCACCATAGCCAAACTGTGCATACCATCTGTGTGAGTCCCTAGATCCACTTAGTTATGTAAATCTGTGTACATTCAAGTTGCTGCAGGTGTTGGGTAAGGTACATCTGAAATGGGGCATTGTATCCAAGCATGTGCCTGATGACTATAGGGCCACAATGACCCCACCTGATCTGGATGTAAAACCGTATGGGATAAGGTTAGCTAAATAGAAGGTGTGTCCAACAACATTGGCAATGTGAATGTCAAAGGCAAGAGTACTAAGTATTCATGTCCCCAAATCACAAATCACGCACACTGTACGTGATGTATCATCACCTATGTGGTAATGTGTGTGCACTATGTTACTACCAAAGGTGATGACTATGCATCTAAAGGAAGGTAGCTGTAGGCCATGGCTCTGGCACCAGTCATCCATCTCTGTGAGACCCTTTCTGAGGATGCTTGTACCAGCTGTGGAGTCAATTATGGCACACAGTTTTCAGTCATCTGCAAACATGGTCATCCATATTCCTCCTATGTTAGCCAGTATGTATCAGAAATATATACAGAACAAGAGAGGTCCCAGGACTGAGCCCTGTGGGATGCCACGTGTAACTGGTGTATAGTCAGACATGGCACCTGCAATACTGACCACGTGTGTGCTATCCATGATCCAGTTAGCAATCCATCTTGTGACATATGTGTAGATATTGAATCCGGTGATCTAATGTATAAAGGCCAAGTGGGATATTGTGTAGAATTGGTGTGCGAGCTTCAGGTAGGCTGTGTGGACAACCCTGTGTACATCTATGGACCTGTTAACTGTTTAAAGACATCAAACAGCTGCAAGAGGCAAGATATGCCCACAACAAAACCAAATTGTGTAAGATCCAGTGTCTGTAGGTTCACAATGTGTATGTGTATGTGTTCCATAATGATACACTCCATAGCATAGCAGACTAGGATCGTTAGGCATATATTGGGATAATGTCCAGGGTCCCTTGTGGCACCAGCACTGTGGAGTGGGTACACCGTAGCTGTACGCCATTCCATGGGTACATATCCTGTAGTAACTGCGATATTGAACAGTGACAAAATGTGAGTGTGAAGTTTGTCATGAATCTTGTGTATGCCACAGTCCGGGACACCATCTGGTCCCACTGATGCTGCGTTGTCTGCTATGGAGAGGGCAGCACACACATGTTCATCTGTGATGTCAGGGAGGCTACACCCTGTTGTGATGGACATGTGCACTGCAGGGTGGATGGTGAGGAAACATTCCCACTGAACCTGTTGTCCAGGATGTTCGCAATGTCAGTGGGTTCACTGTATCATTTGTAATTATGCAGTAACTCACAGCATATCTGTGAGTTCCCACCCAGGTCCCTGACATAACTAAATCAGGCCTTGTAATTGTCCATAGTGTCTATTGCAAGTGTCTGTTAGAAGTGGGCCTTAGATGAATCAACAAGTGATCGTAGCTATACCACAGTACTGACCAGAGATGCCTTCCTGATTGTGATTGTGCTCTATAATGTAGTAGCCTACTCCTGTCCCTGTATAGCTCAGTAAGGGCTGTGGTCCAGTAGACAGGTCCCCTGCCTTTGGAGGAGTGAGTCTTGTAGTTATCTGGGATAGCATGATCCATGCATTCCAGTAGTTGTCCATAGAATGGGCTTGTAAAGTATGAAGTGGTCTGAGCCATAATTAACACTGTCCCAGGGTCATTGAGGGATACCACCTCAGTTTGTACAAGTGTGACATTTGCTCATGAGAAGTACATCACTGAGATCACATAGGATGTGTGTGTGTATGGGATATGTATGTCTAGTGAGATGAATGTATGTTCCGACCTTAACAATGACAGGTATACCTCTGTTGTGGAACATAGAGTCCCCATGTGGGTGATGATCAGGTCCCACATGTTTTAATCCCCTGTGGGTGTGGTGACCAGGTCTGCCATAGCATTTGAGTGTAACAATCCTAGCAACTGTTGTGCGAGGGTGTCAGTGCTTGAGTAGTATACCCTGTCAATGTTTGTGTATTTGAAGTCACACAATATAATGGTGTTTGGTGAGACCTTCACATTCCCCAGTGTTCCCAGGAATAACGAGTGTTGTGCCCAAGTTTGGGAGTGTGGTCTGTAACAGTCTTCAAACTGAAATGCAGTTTTGCCCACTCTCAGTTGCACATGTATGTTCCCCAATGCTTTGTGCACTGCTACCAACCTGGAGGTGTGTGTATGAATGATGTATATGGATACACCCCTATTGTTGTCCGGTCCGAGTCTTGTGTCTGAAAACCATGGTATGACGTAAAACCTGTTAGTGCTGCTGTGCTTTTGTGAGCCTGAACCAAGTGTTTGTTACTGCAGATATATCAACAGATTCCATACTGATGTGAGTCCTGAGTGCATGCATTCTGAGGGTTAGACATCAGTTGTTGAGCACCATCACTCTCCGTTTCCTGTACCCTGTAACGTCTATGGCTGTGGTTATATCTTCTGACCCTCGCTTCAAACAGCCACTATGTCTGTGTCAAGAGCCTAAGGCAGTCTGTGAAAGCCTAGGGGTGACAGGTGCATGGCATCCATAGCGAATGTACGTGGCATGTTGAGCATGTAATCCCAGGCTGACAGACACTGGATCCCCTGTGAATGACAACAATATGTTAGGCAACTGTTAAAAGTGATCATTTTATCTGTATACTGTGACATAGTACTTGGTGAGGGTAAGATGCTACACAAGGTCAGGGTCATACTGACCTGGGCTACATGATCAGAGAGCTCCTCTATGTCTCTTGTCATGTAGTACAGGGAGGAACGTCTGAGGGTTTACACACCAGCGTGGTCAATGATGGAGCCATATTTGTACTTGCAGTGGACTGACAACAGTGCATGTGTCATGTGGCATATCCTGGCACCCGACACACAGCACAAAGTGACCTTCACCTTGTTCAGCCTGGTGCATGGGATGTCAGTGTGACCAACAATTACAGTCACCTAATACAAGTGTATGAGGTGTGTTGTATAGGCCAAAGGGCAGTGACTGTGTGGCACAATGACTTTGTGAACTATGTGATATGTGTGTATGGTTGTGTGTTAGCAGTTGTTTGTGTGTCTGCTTTGGATGTCTCTGCTACTTAGGCAGATTATATTTAGATGCTCCAAGTATGTCTTTGTGTGTCAATGTATATGGTTTGCTATTGTCATAGGTCCATGTGCGACTGTATTTGTGGTGTGTGTGGTTACCTTCACCACCTGACAGACTGTGCCAGTCATGGCTTGGGAGAGATCAGCCCCCTATCTGTCTATACAGTTGCACCTCTCACATATATCTGAGTTTGTTGTTAGGAGGACAGTGTTCCCTGTGTACATAAGGCAGTTGTAACAATGCATCAAAATTCCAATATACACCATCTGGACTGGAGGGTACACATGAAACCGACCTTTGGACATGCCAGGATATAATGATGACATACACTGTTGACTGATCACAAAGGATCAGTAGTATGTCAAGTGTGTAAAAGAGTATAACAGGGGTTTAGTGTTCAGGTTTGTTGTTGCTGTGGAAAGATAATCTGCAAAGGAGTACAGACAGAAACATTACACCTCCTTCAGCTATGTCAGAAATATTGATGTACAGTCATATATGTCCTGAGTCAGGGTCAACTGTACCTGACTGACAATGTCGACATCCTGTCAGACAGGCCCATACATACATACCCACCTCCCAGTGACAAAAGGCCCTAACATCATACCAGGAGATATCACATGTAGAATGTGTAAACTGGTCCTCTCAATGCCAAATGAATCCCATCACGTGGATAACATTGTTTCCCCATATGTGTCATAAGTGAACAACAGGACAAACAGACACTGCACCCGAACAGTCTGTTGAGCCTCACACTCTCTACAGGATCTTACACCGTTGAAGTGTTACAGCAACATGTAGCACACCCCACAAGTGTTGGTGCACAACACACCATGTGAACTATATTCCTATAAGCCTACAAAGTCCGAAATGCTAGTCCATGGAGTCCATCATGATTGCAGACAGGAACAGAGATATTGTAAACTGACAAACACACAACCCAAACGTCTGTGGTATGTTAATGAGCACATCATGTTCCCAAAACCTGCTAGATATCTTGCAAGGCAGCCACCCAGGAAATACATCACTGAAAGGAGCAACACAGGTCCCACATAGATTTTCAATAGCCCTTTATCAACATCACAGACATATGTTGTATCCACAAAACCAACAATCCGTGCATGAATATGTATTGTCATATGAAGGAATGGTAATTTGTCCACAGATAGATCAAACAAGCTATGAATTGTGTATTCCTGTTCAAGATGTTCACACCTGCTGACCCACAAGGTTCATTCCTGGGATTGCATAACACTAAGTGCACACACATTACCATGTCCAGTCTGATGATGTCAGCAACCTACAAATATAGCATGTAAATAGAAACCACACAGTAAAGCATATAGTGCGTCGTGTTAATATGTATCTCACTAGTATCATATCATAGTTAGGTAGGTGTTTGAATCCTGCAATTGCTGAGTGCATGTGTGTCTGTGTGAGATTGCCTTTGAGAGGACTGGCCAGTATCCCACAAAAACAGCAGTGGAAATGAAAACACCCGGTAAAGCAGATGGTGCATAGTGCTAATGCATATGTGTCTAGTACCATGACATAGGTAGGTAGGGTTTTGAATCCTGCAATTGTTGAGTGTGTGTGGGTGACACTGTTGAGCAAAGTGTTGTGTGTTTTGCTACTACTACTGTATGACATATCAGTAAAACAACAGTATGTGGATTGCACACTGCTGGTATCTGTGTGGCAAATACACATATGTACATGTTACCTAAATTGGTAACTGTGTGAACAATACATATATGTACATGTGACCTCATTCACGTCATAGGTGTGATGCCTGCTGTCAACACAACTACATCTGTCACCATTGACATTTTTTGCTGCTGCTTCTTGGACTGTAGCTCACATATGTATGTATGTATGTGACAGGTCCAGCCACTGTAGTGAGCTGTGCCCTAGATCATCTGTGTCACACACACACACACACACACATGACAGTTGTTATACAATAGTGTGAGTGTGGGTGTATGCCTGTGGCATATGACAGACATGCCCAAACACAACACAGTCTGTCAATAATGACCATTCATGGTAGGTATACAACAAACCCGTGTATATGCATACAGACACCTTATTACTTATGTGATACACTGAGGGACATCAGCATAGCCTTTGAGGTGTGGATATCAAAGGACAGATGAAATCACATGTGGCTGTCTGTATACATCGGTACCCCTGCTACACGTTATGTGCTACTACCAATGTGGTACAATCAGGATATTATGTGTAGCAAATGTTGATGAGTATGCTGTTGTTGGATCATAGCTTCACAACATGTGTTTGTCAACAGGTGTGTCTGTATGATACCCTCATGGAAGATAGGTGTCTAATCCGGGGAATGCTTTGTAGGCCACTCTATGCATCACCAGATGTGGATGTACATATCCCTAGTGTGTCTGTGTGTATCTAGGATGGACACATGGCAAACAGGAGTGGTCACGGGAATGTGTGGTGGTCATTACCACTGGTAACTGGTATAGTACAAAACCAGAATGATTCTAATGCTACTGTGTATCCTACAGCTGTGTGTCAGTTGTCAAGAAATCATGTAATGATTTGTTAAAATCAGGCTGTTGAGGTTATGTACACTACCAGAATGCTAACCAATGACCGATATCAACACTATCACCCACAGCATAGTGTCATACCATGTCATACACACATGTGTACCCAAGTTGTGACATATGTGTAGTGACATGCATATTGGACACCAATAGGAAATGTAAAGTATTAATACTGTGTAGTACAGGGCATGTCACCATTTACATGTGCCCACCATGCACATACATGCAAACAGTGCACCTCCACCATGTTCACAAATGTACACCTTGTAATCTGTACAGCACACATCATAGATGTTACATCCACTCAACAACACATGCTGCCAGTACCACACACATAAGCCAACTGTCACATGTGTGGACAATCCATGTTTGGTATTACCACTGGTGTATACAAAACAAAATTGATAATCACTGCTGGGATGCATCATGCCTGCTCAGATACACCTACAAGGATATCATTACCCATTACTGTTCACAAAATGCTAACATTGCTACACTGCTAGTAGGTCACCCTGTGCATCAGCAACATGTTATCCTGTTCCTGCATCAATGTCACAGATGACAGGAGGTGGCACAGTTTCATCATATGCACAGGGTGTATGGTTGTTTTCCAGAGCCCAACAATGACCCAGCCAATCAACATGTATGTGTGTGTGTGTGTGTGAGGGACAACAGTACAGTATGGGTCAGTGTTGATGTGATGTGTGTGTGTATGTGTTAGCCCTATGTGTTGGTAGTATGTGTGTGTGTCTGCATGCACACAGTACCCCCTTGTGGCTGGCAATTATGGGAGTTTGTGGAACAGCCACAGACTGTACCTGCCAGGCTGTACAGATCACTGTCTCCATCCACGGACACAGTACCTGTGCCTGCCAGGGGTGACACAGACTGTATCGGGTACTAAGCCAGACTGAGTACTATCATCAGAGGCAGAGGGATGTTGACTGGACCCATGTCCCTGCTGGGACTGGCCAGAGCCATGTGCACGTGGTCGTCTTGGACGGTCTACCGACAGCCCAGCCACAGCATTGCTAGGGCTGGTACTGGCACTACAGGAGCAACTGGCATTTGGTTGTCATCCGCGTCGGCTGCCAGCTGAGAATGTTGCTGGCATACATCCACGTCGACGTCCCAGCCATCCTGCACTGTCCTGGTACATGGACATAACATTGCGGAGGACATCTAGTGTCTCCCCCCAATGTCTATCAATGACATTGGTGTAATTGCAGATGGCACCGGCAAGGTCATGGATACTGTCATTGATCGCAGTGTTATGAGCCCTCTGCACCCTTAGTCCCTGCCTGGTGTACCGTTCCATATGTGCCTGTGCTTGCATCACAGCCCGGAACATACCTGAAGTTGTGAGACTTGTGCAGGCACACCTGCCAGGGGCATTACACCCAGCAATGCTCCCACAAGAACCCTGGACATATGCCTCTGTGGTACCATTCCATGTGTCTGGGCATGGCTGCTGTGTGGGGTTCCATGTGCCATGGATACCACACTTTCCTGGTCAATGCCTACCATATGCTGTTCCTCATCTAAGGCCATTGGTGTCGAGGGATGTAATGGCAGTACGTATGTGCGCATAGATGGGGTGGAAAGCTGTGTACTGTCGATTGGTGGACCACTGACAGACCCTGTCAAACATGCCTGTGCCACTACACATGTATCATCATGGTCACTATTAGTGGCAGTGACCTCAGGTACCCCACTGCACCCATCCAACATTACCTCAGCACCTGTGAGAGGGAGACAGGAAGCACACTTTACCATCTATACAGGATGTTCGCACACATGCACACATGCACACATGAACAGATGCACACATGCACACATGAACACATGCACACATGCACACATGCACACATGAACACATGCACACATGAACACACGAACACATACACTAATACACTACACATTCAAGTTCACACACACACACACACACCAACAGCAATATGGAACATAGTCGTTAGTGGTTGATGGTGGAGTACAGTATCACAATACAAAGAGTCCTCTCACACGTGTCAGCATGCAGGATGTGTGTTGCTCGACAGCATGCAGTGTGAGTGTAGAGAGTCCTTGTAGTTAACAGTATACATGTCATTGATGTATGTGTGTTGTTCACTGATTCCCCTCACCCTGGTAGACAATGTGTACATGGACACAACATTGCACTGCAAGTCTGAAACACTTTCCAATGTCGTGTGCACCATCACTCATAGGTATACAAACCATGTCCGGATGCATACAACTGTCAGGTGTCTAACAATGAATGCTATGTGTAGTACTGCAGGTGCTGTAACTGGATGTAGTGTAGTACCATGAGCCATCATCAGGCAGCATCATGTGGTCACTCAATGACACTGATGCATGTCACACTGGCAACTATCTTGCTGTACCTGACCTGCACCACTTAGGCTACTTTAAACAGTTCACAGACAGTTATTGCATGGGCATGTCAGGTGTTTAGTAGGGAACATTGCCTAACATGACTGTGTTGTGCGTTGACGCATGTCACACTGCCCCATGATAGGGCTCTACCACCAGGTATAGTATGCATGCTGTGTTGATGACATATGGGATACTGGAGTACGACCTTACAGCAGGTGTCTACATACGCCATGTGTATCATATTAACACATACTGCATATGACAAAGTGGTGTATGTTGTGTGCATGTGTATTGACGATGCCTATACAATGTCCACTACAGTGTACCCCACTTGTTTGTGATGCTCTGTGTGTTGCATGTGTATGAGTCAGCTACTCATGTCATTATGAAGTGCATAGTCACACAGAGAACATGCAGAGCATGCACTATGCGTAGGTGTTTAGCATGTGTATATGGCCTACAACTCTCCTATGACATGCAGATGTTATATGCTAAATTGACTGTAGCCCACGCAACAGCTTGGGTCTCCTGTCTTGCTGTCACACCAGAAGGACCTGCAAGGATATGAGACAGTATGTCAGTGTCAACAACTATGGCATTGCTGCTGTGAGTCTGCAATTATACAGTAGTACATGGGGTGACAGTCACAGGCATACAGATAATGTCTCTAATTATCAGTATTGCATGACACCAGGCACCACATATTCTGCATACACAGTACACATCTGATTAATGCATATTACAACACTTTGGATAACAGTGGTCTACTGATATGCCATGTTACCTGCACGCTCGTTGTCGCTGTGCTGGGTTACTCTGGCCTCCATGATGACACAGGTTTGTTGTAACAGTTGGCCAGGAGCCACCATGCTGAGGAGCAGCTCTTCCACTCTGGTGAGGGGAGGATGTGTGGCAGCACCACCACCTATGGCAAGCTGTTGCCTGTGGACATCGGAGGCATGCTGCCGGACATGTCTGATTAAATCACTGCAGTGATGGCGTACCTGCTCATAAGTCCGGTTATGCATGCCTACATCATTTACCCGACAGACAACATCCTGCCACAGTGCAGTGTGACCATGCTGGTCCTGGCAGGATCTTGAAAACAGTAGATTGTAATGTTGGATGAGTGCTTCTCTGATGACATCCTCCTCCTCAGGGGTATATGATGGCTTTCGGTTATGTGCCATAACACTGGAAGACAATTAAACAGTAATTGTGAAAAAGACATGTTGCACACTCAACATTCTAATGTACAGACATCATTGAAATGCCAGATATAGCAACCTATTGGCTGTTAGCAGATACACACTTTTAATAACACATATGACTGCTAAGACCACAACTGCCTGACAGTGCCTGGCACATGCTAAATACAAAACCATGTTCTGCAGAGCCACAAAGTGAAACCAGTACGTAGGACAATACAACAGTACATGGCATACTGTATGTGACACAATGCAACACCTAGCCACAGGAGGTGTATATGAAGCTAATGCATACAGACATTTGTCATCCATTTAAATCTATGTACAGTATGGTTACGCTACTAGCAGTACACCACATTACTTGTTGATAGCAAACCCCTCAGTAACATATGTGCACATTCACCACTATAGGTGGCATACTGCTGTACTACACTATACATGTTGCTAGATACGCACCTATATCCTGTGACACACATACCACCGAGGACATGTTACAGGCATATCCACACACACATCAGACATACCTACAAGACACAAGGGTATGGCAACCCAGATTACTGTTATCTGTGTGCCATACATTACTGTGTGTCAGCACATACATAACCTCATGCCTGAGGTATGTGATGTGTGTGGACTACAGGTAACAAACAAAAGTGTGTTACCAAGCCATGTGGATATAAACCACACTGTGCAGTTGAGGCATACAGCTTCAGGTAGTACTCCAGTCCATACGTGACTTGTATTCACTAGTGTTAACAATCAATAAGCATACATGTACTGCTTTAGCCTACAAATGTACACTCCATTCGACAACATGGGACTACATCACAACGTATGCCATAGTGATTTTCAGCCCTGACAATAGCATACAGACCTTTGGATGAGATTAGAGCTACAACACTACATACCATGGTATACACAGACTCCCAGTAGGCTATCACACATATACACATCATTGATCCATTCACATACACATTCTCCATCACACACAGTCAACCTCACATAGCATGTGTTGCAACAGGTACATGCATGTGTGTATCATGTCCTAGGTAGCTGATAGGCTGTTATCCATAGCGCCTATGGAAGCATAGACATATGGTACCCTACACTATGACACACATGTAATGTAGATTCCTGTGCCCCTGTCATGCAGAGCCACAGGGGTGATTACCGGGTTGTGTTTCCTATCTCACGTGCAATCATCATGGTTATTGATGGCAACTGCTAATGTGGACCTTCATATGCTGTTGATAGGTGGTTGGCTCGACAGTATGGTATGTGTCTGTGATGATGATGTGCCAGTCAAGCATGTTCTGCTTTTTACATTACAAGGTGTTGGGCAGTAGAGTGTGTATCTTGTCTGGTGTTCCATCTGTTTACACGAAGCATGTCCAACACCTGTGGGTTTGCCATAGCTTTGTATGTTGGCCAGGGGTGGCCTCTGGGTAGGTGGTATGTGACACAGTGTACAATTGGTTTGGTAAGACAGTCAGCATAGGGCATATGTTGTAATCCGGTACCACTCTTTGTGAGGTATGTGTCTGGCATCTACTGTTGCTGTGTATGTGTTCTGAGGTACATACCAACAGAGGCATTGTACTCTATGATGGGTTATGACTGATGAGTGGAGTGGAACCCTGACCTCTGTTTCCATGGATGACACAAATTTACTGATGACATATGGACTGTACTAGTTTTACATGACTAGTGTGGCACAGTGATCATCATCAGGGACACTACTGTCCACCTGTGTCCCGTAGTCTCTTATCACACCTTCAGTGTTGAGTACACTACCACCTATGTGTTAGTTCATGGGTACAGGGCTTTTAACAACAGGGATGGCAATACATGTACAACATTCACCTGGGGCATACATTTCAACATCCACTGGTGTACACATTGATATGCATATCAGCACATATACAGTCCACCTTTCATGGTGGGAATATCAATAATGCTACGGTTGAGGGGGATACAATTATGTAATGATATTGCACAGTCTTGTGCAGACTGCATGGAAGGTGTTCTCAGCCCATATATGTTTAGCAGTACCCCATATCTGGGAGACTATATACCAAACAAAGCATACCCATGACATTTGAACAACACATGTCATATGCCAGCAATGTATGCTGTCTTGTTTGACACACACTACAACCTACATAGATATATACACATAACCTGCACCAACATATAAATGTCCGCCTTTCACAAACACTTGCAGTATGTCCCTTGCTCTATGCACATTTTCAGATGCTCAGAAATCAGACACACATGTATCTCGACATATGTGTGTGCCATACAGACACAAGGTCTACAATGTTGTAAGTCCATACACCTCACAGATGACCTGTTGGGCCTTGCTACAGGTAGGACAGTTGTCACATGTATGCATACAGTAATAGTACAAGGGTATACATAGCTGCAAATGATACATCACTATGCAAGCCTGCTACAGTGGTTGCCAATGCTAAGCTACACATTATGTGACTATCATGCATGTCTTACTCTGTGATATCCAAGTTTATCTAGGTATTTGCAATACTCCCCAAAACTGCCATTAAACGCAGTACTGTACAGACCAGAGATAACATGTTCAGATGTTTGACATACTGCTGACCTACAACTGTCACACTTATGTCCCACTGCACACAGCTACCCAACAATTTCTCCATGGCAATACATATGCATGGCATCAGTGCATACATACCTACTGCTACCACATATGCATGTATCAGAGGATCAACAGTACTAACCATAACCATCTACTCCTGCCGGTAACTACAAACTGTTACATATCTGTATGTCCCTTCCGGGTCCATCTGTGTATGTAATTTTTTTTTTTGTGCACTGAAACATACTTGTTTTTTTGTTTATTTTTTTTCCTGCTTGCTATGTGCAACTTGCAATGTAATGATTGCATGTGGCGATAGCAAGTCCTATCTGCTTTTATAGGTATCTGCACATGTACATGTGATGCCCTCTGCACCAATTGTTGGCCAGCATTTGGTAAATGCATACAGCCTGCTGAGTGGTAATTGCAGTACTCACTGTCATAGCAACCCAATGCTATAAATTGCTAAGGTGTGTAGCCCCTTCAGATATCCAGAGTGGGGCCCATGCTTGTTTGCTGTGGAGACTGTTGTGTAAGTCAGACGGTTGGTATATGTCTTATAAATGAAGCTAGAGGTGTAGACAGTGCTGTACATGTTGTACTCAGACCTGACTGTTGCCACATCCAACACTAAGCTATCAGTGCAGAGTTTTACTCACCACTACAAATGCTTACACAACATTTATGTGACTATATTGGCAATATTAATGTACTGACTTCTGCAGGGTTATGTTTTTTATTGTTGACATTAGCACAGGGTTTGCAGGACAACTGGACAATTCCCGTACTGAGTATGCTACCTACACAGTTGGTAGACCCTAAACGCACAAGTATCTTTTAATTGGGGGGAGGCTTACATACTGAGAGCATTATGTAATAATGTGTGAATATTATCTTACTGGACTTGCAGGATTGGTGTGTACCTGTGTGTTTATCAGGGCAGGTTGTCTGTCTGCATGGTTCCCTCCTGTGAACTTACCCAGTTGGTAGCCAGACGTTACACTGTCATTCTTTGTCTGTGCAACTCACAGGTGTTTTCAGCACTGTTACAATGGCATTGTTATAGTCAGTTGCTACCAGTACATGGCTACATCCATTGGTATTTCTGTGTTATACTCCTACATAAGGGTATGCTTAGGGAGGGCCTAAGAAAGCTATTTTGCAGAGTGTGTAACAGCTGTATAGCCTATATGCCTGTGTGTTTGGGCCTCTGCCAGGCCTATAGAACAGTCACATACATCTTTGCATGGTGTCATGGATATGTAGTTGAATGTGAGGTACACCTTACACATAATAGGAACAGTAGGTGTATACTTCAGTGAAGCAGTGCATATGGATTAGTACCCCTTTCTTGACATACAAGCAGTGTCTACTGTAATTATTGTCAGTATTCATTGTGTAATAGGCCACAATTCTGACTGACGTCAGTACTTTTCTGTGTGATTCTGAGGGACACAGCTAAAATATGTTTCAGAATCAGGGACTTCCCTGGAAAGTTAACTGAGTTAGGAGGTATGGCCTCTGCCCTACTCAGATATGCCAGTGTTTGTGCTGCTATGATACTGTGTGGGGGTTGTTAAGTCACTTTGCAACATTATTTTCTGCTTGATTGGCTGCTTCTCACATCACACTCATGTAATGCAATCCCACAACAATTGCTGGTAAAGATCCACAGAACAGGCTTTGTGTTATGGCCTTCCTATATTTCCTTTACATTCACTCATTGTAATAAATGATATATTTTTTGCAGCACAAAATTATTGTATATCTGTTGTGGCTTAGTGGTACTTCATGCATGTGCCCAAGGTATGGGGTTTGAGACTGAGAAAGGTATTTTAATTTTGCTGCTGAGCAGAACAAGGGCCCTGACCTAGAGTGACTAAGGCAATTTTAAGCAGTTGTAAGCGGGTTTGCGTGGGTTTGCGTGATGCTTAGCGATGATTAGCTAAGCACACACATGCGCACACTCGCTTAATCCCGCTTACTACTGCTTAAAAGTGCTTACGCCTGCTAACCCCCGCGCTAATTTCTTTGAAAGAAAAGAAAATGGGGAGATAGGAAAGTGGTGAAAAAGGGGGCACAAAGAGGGAAAGACAGTAGGAAAACATGCTCGAGATGTGCAGGACGGGTGTAGGGAAGGTCCATAGCTGCCCATTTCTTTACCAGCAACAGCTCTGCATATGTTGCAAATTTGGAGTGAAATTTTAAACATTCCACCCCTGAGAGAGAGGTGAGGACAACATAGTTTGTTGTACTGCCAATTAGAATTATCAGTGCACATGTCCAACGGACATGTGTGCGAAATGGGAAGCTATGTATGGGACGTAATTTTTTTCGGGTACAGATTGCCCTTTTTTTTTTTTCAGGGGAGAGTGGAAAGTGAGGTAGAGGAAATAGGTATATTTGGGGAGGTAGGGTGGGTAGGTAAACAGACAAGACAAACAAGATGCATACAGTGGCGGAGTATGACACATGGGGTGGGTGTACACAATTGACGAAGACGGATGTTTGGAAATCGCAAGCCCATGAGCCCACAGATGGTAACAGTGGGACTGAGATCCCCACCCATGGGCAGTCACAACTGGACCTTCACAGACCCAAGGGTCACTGTGCTGGGGGCTGCGTAGGAGGGGCAGGCTCACCCATGAGTCGTGCCATTCTCGCCTCGAACTGGCATAGGGGATCAGCGACTAAACACTGGATCTCCCTACACACCACAACCCGGACCCTTCAGAGGGTGACAGGAGGCCCTTCTTCACCCACGCTTGCAGGGGGGGCAAGCCCCATCCCCTGCAGTGCTTCCACCCAAAGGTAGCACAGGACCTATGGAGGAGGGTGGCCCGGGCTGGGCACCAGACCTGCTGGTGCCAGGTGCAACTGCCAGCTGAGGAGGGACAGGTGGGTCCGCTGGGACTGGCCTTCCCATACGTTCTGTGATTAGGTGTGTTTAATTACAACATAGACAACAGCATTCCAAGTTAGTTGTAACAGCATGCAGTAATATTCCCATTAACTCAACACACCAGGGTTACAACAGTTGAACAGCAAGCATAACACATGCATGTATTGAACAACAGTGGACATTACAACAGCATGCAGGGATGATTGGTGGCAACAGGCCACCAAGATTGTGGTGTTTCAACAGGGAGCATGCATCAAAGTAAGTGCAGATTTTATATAACGATAGCACATATGTCCCAACAAAGTTATGAGATTAGACATACCCATTGAGGTGTGGAATTGCATTGTTTATGCACATGGAGTAGGGTGTAAAAAGAAACCTTCATTAACATCTTATTAGTACTTTAACTGTACACTACATTCCTATTGACTACAGGTGTATATCCCCTACATGTATTCTTACACTAGGCAACATGCATTTGATCGCGTTATGGGTTTTGCTACTTCATGATATACCTGACCTATATCTGACATGGTAACTGTCCAGGATGCAGATGTTACTGCTACATACTTGTTTTAAATTGACTTGCTTATGTATATGCACATCTGGATGTGTTCACATGCCTTTTTCACTTGTTTTCTACACAACCCTACTTTTCAGGTAGCACACTATAATTTCTGGGGAACACCTTGACAGGCTACTCGTGTGCCAGATTTACCTATGCATGTCAGCCATTTCACAACTGTTGAGGACTGTTGCATACTTCACAGCTACTGGAACTTCCTTCATCCACTTTATATGGGACTGCACTACTGGGGGTTGTCAGCACAACAGTAACATTTCTTCACTGCAAGGGTACAACAACATTTCTGAGTAACTGGCACATACACACTGCAAGTATTATACCTTTCTTATTTACATTAAAACTCTTTTCTACAGGCTCTCTCCTTTATTTGACATTACACTGCATACAGTAGACCTATTCAGGACATGTTATACCTTTATTGATAGATTACAAGACTATTTTACAGGCTCACTCACTTTTTATCTATGACAGTGCATGCAGAGATAGTATTCCAGACATGTTTTTGCTTTATTCATGGGTTACTTCACTCTATTCCTGGCTATCTGACTTATGATATGTAACAGTACATGCAGAGGATTTATTCAGGGAATGAATGTTTTATGCTTCACAGCTATTGCCATTTCCTTCATCCACTTCCTATGGGACTGCACAACTGTGGGATGACAGCACCTAATACAACAGTACTATTTTTTATTGCAAGGGTACAACAACATTTCAAAGCAAGTGACACAGACACACTCCAAGTTTCATACCTTTATTAATTACATTGAACACTCTTTTCTACAGGCTCTCTCCTTTACTTGTTATTACAGTGCATACGGAAGACATATTCAGGACATATTATACCTTTCTTGATAGGTTACAACACTCTTTTTCAGGCCTGCTCACTTATATGTTATGACAGTACATGCAGGGATAGTATTCCAGAATTATTTTACCTTGATTGGTGAGTTAGTACACTCTATTTCTGGCTCACTGATGTTTGTTATATAACAGTACATGCAGAGGATTTAATCAGGACATTTTATTGCTGTATTTTTGGGCTTAAACACTTTTGTCATGCTCACACACATATATCATGTAACAATACATGCAGAATATTCATGAGACAACCGGTTCCAAGCCTCCGCCTTATACTTCGTTCCTTGGAACTAGCCCTGCAGGAGTCGAGTCTCATGCCGATGGACTAGGAGCCAAACCATATATCTTGACTCCTCGATGCCCCAGCGTTGCGCTCGAAAGGGTGTACCCTCTCCAGCACCAGACATTCTAACTGCAGATGGGAGCTACAATCAGTTATGGCGAGTATTCCCGCCTATGCGGCTTAAATATGCTGCATTTCCCACACTTTTCTGTGATTGGCCATTTTTGAATATTCTCGGCTGACTGCAGACCTGCTTAGCAATGGTTAATCAAACATTTATTACTATATATATGTTAACAGTGGATGTTTATCCTAAGCTGTTGTGGCTTAGTGGTTCAATACTTTGATTATGGTGCACAGTGTCCTGGGTTCAAACCTTATCATTGCTTTTTATTTTACTACTGTCCAGACAGGTTAGGGGCGTGGCTATGTTTTAGCAAGTTTGCTCTACGTTGCTCCACGTTGCCCGACAGTGCGCTGGTTGGCGCGCCGCGCACCTCCACGCAGACTGATTGCAGTGGGTAAAGCACTATTTAGCTATGGGCAACTATTTTGCGCTGGGTAAAGCGCGATTTAGCTATGGGCAACTACATTGTGCTGGGTAAAGTACGAGTTAACTATGGGAAAGTATATTGCACTGGGTTAAGTGTTGCTTAACTGCGGGCAATTATATGTCAGGTTCCTTTATAAATATACATTTTGTTCACTGATACATAAGCCATTTGAATGCTTTTTAGTAAACGTTTCATCATATAGGTTAGGAATTATTTAATATACTAATTTGGAACATAAAATAGAAAGGGGAGTGGTGGGACTCGAACCATGAATGCCTCTTCTTTGTGCGAACGCTCTACCACTACGCTATTACTATTTGGTGCAATTTACATAAACATTCCTTATTATGCTCTTCCATGTCGAGATTGCTAACTGCAGCTAAGCAATGGGCACACACGCACACACATGCGCAAATACAGGCAGCTATATTGGGAATTTGAAAAAAAAATTAATAGTTTTGCTTTTTAGAACTGTACTGGGGTTTACAATATCAGGGAGTGTGGTGTTGGGTACATGGACATTTGAGCGGACTCGCTATTGTGTGTTGACATTTTGTTTTTTAACACACTTGCAGGGGCATAGAAATTTCCACTGCTCGGCAGTCGAACACACCCCCTGCTTGACTGCACGGTCCGTGTTGGACTTGGGTTTGAGTCAGCGTGCCCTCATGAATATTCATGGCATGCTGATGCCATACCATTCAACTGCAGCCTCCGAGTAAAACTTATTAAGTCTTACACGGAGGATTCGCGAATCCGGTGGTCTTTGTATGCATCGGTGATAACAAAGTTGCATTTAATATTAATAAGCGCAATCTCATGCACTTCAGCAAACAAAATATGGAATGTCCATGCTCCAGAAATAGCATTCCAATAAATCACAGTAACCTTCTCAATGATTCTGGAATCTTAGTGAATAATAAGTTTTCACTTCTGGCTAATATTAGTGCTATTACTAGAAAGTCTTGTTTGTGTGTGTGCGTGTGCGTGTGTGTGTGTGTGTGTGTGTGTGTGTGTGTGTGTGTGTGTGTGTGTGTGTGTGTGTGTGTGTGTGTGTGTGTGTGTGTGTGTGTGGAGGGGATCTATATCAGAATAGTGAAGAGACATTTAATCGAACGCCTGTTCATCAACGCATAAAGACCGAATGCACTAAAGTGCGAATGCACAAAACAGCGATCTTTTTCCCTGGGAAAGAAATCGCTTGGCATTCCCTGTGTGTTTGCCCCTTTTCCCCACTGTAGTGTGATCTCGAAGTTGGTATATTTAGTTAGAGGGGGTGTGGGGGACACAGTCCTCCATGTTGGGGGGTGTGGGGGCAAAGCCCCCCAAATTGTAATGTTTGAAAGTTTGGGTGTTAGTGCTACCGATTTCTTTCCCAGGGAAAGAAATCGGTGTTCTAAGCATTCACGCTTTACTGCATTCGCTGTTTATGTGTCGGCAAACAGGAGTTCGATTAAATGCCTCTTCGCTATTCTGACATAGACCAGTGTGTGTGTGTGTGTGTGTGTGTGTGTGTGTGTGTATATGTGTGTGTGTGTGTGTGTGTGTGTGTGTGTGTGTGTGTGTGTGTGTGTGTGTGTGTTGTATGTGCATGTGTTTTGTGTATGTGCGCGTGTGTGTGTGTGTGTGTGTGTGTGTGTGTGTGTGTGTGTGTGTGTGTGTGTGTGTGTGTGTGTGTTTGTGTGTGTATGTGTATGTACAGTATGTGCATGTGGTGTGTGTGTGTGTGTGTGTGTGTGTGTGTGTGTGTGTGTGTGTGTGTGTGTGTGTGTGTGTGTGTGTGTGTATTAAGGTTGTGTTTTGCTTGTTCTCCTCTAGGCTCTGCTACTCTCCCATTGTCTCTAGCACTTCTTCTTCCATACATGGAATAATAATGTTCCTTTTTTGTGCACACAATGTGGTATGTATAAAACAAATTGGAAAAGTGCACAGAGATTTTATTCCAATAGGATAAAAGATTCTTCCTTGCCACCATATCCTGACTGACTGGGTGCTCTAAAATTGTGCTTTGCATATTTTAGGTTATACAAAGAAGCTTTAATTTTGATATAGAAATTCCTTAAGAATGATCTGCTTGTTCCTACCATAGAAATAAGTTTTATGTAACACAGTATTTATACCAGAAATAAGTTTTACTGACTATTACAGATTGATTTTCTAAAGAATGTTTCCCTATAAAGTAAGTAGAGTCTAGAACCAGTTACCTCTTTATACTCAAAAGGCATTCCCCCGGATTCATGAAACCTCTGTGTAAGACTTAATATGTCTTACTCGGAGGCTGCAGTTGAACGGTATAATGTCAGCGTGTCATGAATATTCATGAGGGCATGCTGACTCAACCGTAACTCTTACATGGAATGAGTAGGAAAGCAGGGGGCGTGTCCGACTGCCGAGCAGTCTAAATGTCCACACCACTGCAAGTATTTAAAAAGCATAATGTCAACACACAAAAGCGAGTTCGCTCAAATGTACTTGCACCCAACACCACACTCCCTGACACTGTAAACCCCCATCACACTTATATAAAGTAAATAATTTTTTTTTTTTTTAAATCCATGATATAGCTGCCCGTATTTGCGCGTGTGTGCGCGGGTGTGCCCATTGCATAGCTGTAGTTAGCAATTCCGGCATGGAAGAGCATAAGAAAGAATGTTTATGCAAATCACATGAAATAGCAATACCATAATGGTGCAGCGTTCGCACAAAGAAGAGGCATGCACGGTTCAAGTCCCACCACTCCCTTTCGTATTTATTTTTTAAATCAGTATATGGAATAATACCCAACATATATATGTTTAAACATAACTAAAAAGCAGTGAAATGGCCAATGTATCAGAGAACAAAATAAATATTAGAAAGGATCCCAATATAAAATTACCCGCAGTTAAGCAGCGCTTCACCCAGTGCAATATAGTTGCCCCTAGCTAACTCGCATTTCACCCAGCACAATGTAGTTGCCCCTAGCTAACTCATGCTTTACCCAGCGCAATGTAGTTGCCCAAAGCTAAATAGCGCTTTACCCAGCACAACCGGTTTGCACGGATGTGCGCGCCGTGCCAACCAGCGCCCCTTCGGGCAACGTGGAGCAATGTAGAGCAAAGTTGCTTACACACAGCCACACCCCCTAACTTGTCTGGACAGCAGTAAAATAAAATACAATGATAAGGTTAGAACCCAGGACACTGTGCACCATAAGCAAAGAAGTGAACCACTAAGCCACGACAGCTTAAGAAAAACATCCACTGTTAACTTCTATATAGTAATAAATGTTTGCTTAACCATTGCTAAGCATGTCTGCAGTCAGCCGAGAATATTCAAAAATGGCCAATCACAGAAAAGTGCGGGAAATGTGGCATATTTAAGCCACATAGGTGGGAATACTCGCCATAACTGATTGTAGCTCCCATCTGCAGTTAGAATGTCTATTGTTGGAGAGGGTACACGCTTTCGAGCGCAACGCTGGGGCATCGAGGAGTCAAGATATATGGTTTGGTTCCTAGTCCATCGGCATGAGACTCGACTCCTGCAGGGCCAGGTCCAAGGAACAGAGTATAAGGCGGAGGCTTGGAACCGGTTGGCTCATGAGCTCACCAGTGCCACAGGCGTCCCTCGGACTGGTGAGCAAGTCCATCACCACCATGCAGACTTGAAGAGGCGTAAGCAGGACCTTCTGACCCAGTGGATCCATGAGGCCCGTCAAATGTGGGATGCCCCACTACTATGTAGGTAGCCATGGAATGCAGTATGTACGATAAGCTAAGATAGTCTAAATAATGGATAGGTATGTCTCAATATCCCTTTATTTACTCCACAGCTGCAAGTGCACACGCTATGAATCAGCAAGCCTATGCAGATAGACTGCTAAGGCTGCGCCACCAGGCAGGTTAGTAAATATTCTGCCTGTATTGTTACATGATATATGTGAGTGAGCATGAGAAAAGTGTTAAAGCCCAATAATATAGCAATAAAATGTCCTGATTAAATCCTCTGCATGTACTGTTATATAACAAATGTCAGTGAGCTAGAAATTGAGTGTACTAACCCACCAATCAAGCTAAAATAATTCTGGAATACTATCCCTGCATGTACTGACATAACATATAAGTGAGTAGGCCTGAAAAAGAGTGTTGTAACCCATCAAGAAAGGCATAATATGTTCTGAATATGTCTTCCGTATGCACTGTAATAACAAGTAAAGGAGAGAGCCTGTAGAAAAGAGTTTTCAATGTAATTAATAAAGGTATAAAATTTGGAGTGTGTCTGTGTCACGTACTTTGAAATGTTGTTGTACCCTTGCAATAATAAATAGTACTGTTGTATTAGGTGCTGTCAACCCACAGTTGTGCAGTCCCATAGGAAGTGGATGAAAGAACTGGCAGTAGCTGTGAAGTATCAAACATTCATTCCCTGAATAAATCATCTGCATGTACTGTTACATATCATAAGTCAGATAGGCAGGAATATAGTGTATTAACCCATGAATAAAGCAAAAACATGTCTGGAATACTATCTCTGCATGCACTGTCATAGATAAAATGTGAGTGAGCCTGTAAAACAGTCTTGTAACCTATCAATAAAGGTATAACATTTCCTGAATACGTCTACTGTATCCAGTGTAATGTCAAATACAGGAGAGAGCCTGTAGAAAACAGTTTTAATGTAAATAAGAAAGGTATAATAATTGCAGTGTGAATGTGCCAGTTACTCAGAAATGTTGTAGAACCCTTGCAGTGAAGAAATGTGGCTCTGTTGTAGTAAGTGCTGACAACCCCCAGTAGTGCAGTCCCATATAAACTGGATGAAGGAAGTGCCAGTAGATATGAAGTATGCAACAGTCCTAAACAGTTGTGAAATGGCTGACATGCATAGGTAAATCTGGCACACAAGTTGCCTGTCAAGGTGTTCCCCAGAACCTTAAGTATGTTACCTGAAAAGTAGGTTTGTGTAGAAAACAAGTGAAAAAGCCATGTGAACACATCCAGATGTACACATACATAAACAAGTCAATTTAATGCAAGTACATAGCAGTAACATCTGCATCCTGGACAGTTACCATGTCAGATATAGGCCAGGTATATCATGAAGTAGCAAAACCCATAACGCAATCAAATGCATGTTGCTCAGTGTAAGAATACATGTAGGGGATATACACCTGCAGTCAATAGGAATGTAGTGTACAGTTAAAGTACTAATAAGATGTTAATGGAGGTCTCTTTTTACACCCTACTCCATGTGCATAAACAATGCAATTCCACACTTCAATGGGTATGTGTAATCTCATAACATTTGTTGGGATATATGTCCTATTGTTATTTAAATCTGCACCTACTTTGATGCATGTCCCCTGTTAAAACACACAATTCTGGTGGCCTGTTGCCACCAATCATCCCTGCATGCTGTTGGAATGTCCACTGTCGTTCAATACATGCATGTGTTATGCTTGCTGTTCAACTATTGTAACCCTGGTGTGTTGGGTTAATGGGAATATTATTGCATGCTGTTACAACTAACTTGGAATGCTGTTGTCTATGTTGTAATTAAAAACACCTAATCACAGAATGTATGGGAAGGCCGGTCCCAGCAGACCCACCTGTCCCACCTCAGCTGGCAGTTGCACTTGGCACCAGCAGGTCTGGTGCACAGCCCGGGCCACCCTCCTCCTTAGGTCCTGTGCCACCTTCGGGTGGAAGCGCTGCAGGGGATGGGGCTCACCCCCCTGCAAATGTGGCCGGAGAAGGGCCTCCTGCCCCCTCCAAAGGGTCCGGGTTGTGGTGTGTAGGGAGATCCAGCATTTAGTCGCTGATCCCCTATGCCAGCTCGAGGTGAGAGTGGCGCAACTCATGGGTGAGCCTGCCCCACCTACGCAGCCCCCAGCACTGCAACCCTCGGGTCTGTGAAGATCCAGTGGTGACTGCCCATGGGTGGGGATATCAGTCCCACTGTTACCATCTGTGGGTTCATGGGCTTGCGATTTCCAAACATCCGTCCCCGTCAATTGTGTTTACCCACCCCATGTGTCATACTCCGGCCCTGTATGCATCTTGTTTGTCTTGTCTGTTTACCTACCCAACCTACCTCCCCAAATATACCTACTTCCTCTACCTCACTTACCACTCTCCCAGGAAAAAAAAAAAAAGGACAATCTGTACCCGAAAAAAAATTACGCCCCATACATAGCTTACCATTTCGCACACATGTCCATTGGACATGTACACCGATAATTCCAATTGGCAGTGCAACAAACTATGTTGTCCTCACCCCTCTCTCAGGGGTGGAAGGTTTCAAATCTCACTCCAAATTTTCAACATATGCACAGCTGTTGCTGGTAAAGAAATGGGCAGCTATGGGCCTTCCCTACACCCTTCCTGCACATCCCGAGCTTGTTTTTCTACTGTCTTTCCTTCTCTGTGCCCCCTTTTTCACCACTTTCCTATCTCCCCATTTTCTTTTCTTTTAAAGAAATTAGCGTGGGGGTTAGCGGGAGTAAGCACTTTTAAGCAGTAGTAAACAGGATTAAGTGAGTGTGCGCATGTGTGTGCTTAGCTAAGCATAGCTAAGCATTGCGCAAACCCACGCAAACCCGCTTACTACTCCTTAAAAGTGCCTTAGTCACTCTATGGCAGGGCCCTTGTTCTGCTGAACAGCAAAATAAAATACACCTGTCAGTCTCAAACCCCAGACCTTGGGCTCACCAATCTGCATGAAGTACCACTACACCACAGCAGATATACAATAACTTGGTGCTGAAAGAAATATATCATGCATTACAATGAGTGACTGTAAAGGGAGAATAGGAATGGCATAACACAAATCATGTTCTGTGGCCCTTAACCAGCAAGTGTTGTGGAATTGCATGACATGACTGTGAAAAGAGAACCAGCCATGCTAGTAGGGAATAATGTTACAGTAGCACCTTACAAACCCCACACAGTATCAGAGCAGGATAAACACTGGCATATTTGAATAGGTCAGAGGCCAGACCTCCCAACTGTGACTGGTTTACAGGGATGTCCCTGATTTGCAAATGTTAGCTGTGCCCCTCAGACTCCCTGTGAAATACAGTATCAGTAGGCAGAAAGGTGGGGAATCCGACTTAAAGATAAATGTCAATAAGTGAGAGTAGACACTGCTTGCATGTCAGAAAAGGTGTAGTAATACATATGCTCAGAATCCCCCAAAGTCGCAACTGCAAAATATCTGAAATATATCACAGGTGTTTCCCACTGATATGTACCTTTCTCTGAGGCTGTTCAAATATATACCTGAGAGTATCTGAGGCCTGGAAGAGTCAGAAACACACAGGCATATCAGCCTGTCTGCTGTTACACACTCTACGAATAGCTGTAGAATGAATTCCACAAGCATGCCCTTATGTAGGAGTACAACACAGAAATATCAAAGGATGTAGCCATGTACTGCTAGCAATCACCTGTGACAATGCCATT